>NC_133618.1:344238028-344571284 GCF_048593235.1 Sminthopsis crassicaudata | reverse complement strand
GTGAATTCTACCAAACATTAAAAGACCATTAATTCCAATAATATATGAACTATTTGAAAAAATAAGGAATGAAGGATTCCTACTAAATTCCTTGACCTAAACCAAGTAAGATGAAAACAGATAAACAAAATTACAGACCAATATCCCTAATGAATATTGATGCAAAAATCTTAATTAAAATATTAGCAAAAAGATTACAGAAAATCATCCCACAGATAATATACTATGACCAAGTAGGATTTATACCAGGAATGCAGGGCTGGTTCAATATTAGGAAAACTATTAGCATAATTGATTATATCAATAACAAAATTAACAAAAAACATAATTATCTCAATAGATGCAGAAAAAACATTTGATATAATCCAACATCCACTCCTATTAAAAACATAAAGAACATAGGAATAAATGGATTTTTCCTAAAAGTCATTTTCCCAAAGGAAATTTAAGAAATGTTTCCTAAAGTCAATAGCATCTATTTAAAACATCAGCAGGCATCATATGTAATGGTGATAAACTGGAATCATTCCCATTCAGATCAAGAGTGAAACAAGGTTGCCCACTATCACCATTACTATTCAATATTATATTAGAAATACTAGCTTTGGCAATAAGAGAAATGAGATTAAAAAAATTAGAGTAAATAATAAGGAAACCAAATTATCATTCTTTGCAGATGATATGATAATATACTTAGAGAATTCTAGAGAATCAACTAAAAAATCATTAGAAATAATCCACAATTTTAGCAAAGTTGCAGGAATACAAAATAAATCCACATAAATCCTCAGCAATTTTATACATCACTAATAAAGAGATAAAAAGAGAAATTCCATTTAAAATAACTACCGCTAGTATAAAATATTTGGGAATCAATCTGCTAAGGAAAAGTCATGAGCTATATGAGCAAAACTACAAAACACTTTTCACACAAATTCAGATCTAAATAATTGGATAAATATGAAGTGCTCTTGGATAGGTTAGCAAATAAAATATTACCTAAAATAATCTATTTAGATAGTGCTGTACCATTCAAACTCCCAAGAAACTATTTTACTGACCTAAAAAAAATAACAAAATTCATCTGGAAAAACAAAAGGTTAAGAATTTCAAGGGAATTAATGAAAAAAAAAAACAGATCAAAAACAATATTATAAAGCAACAGTGAACAAAACCATTTGGTACTGGCTAAGAAACAGAGTAGTTGATCAATGGAATAGGTTAAATTCACAGAAGCAAATAGTCAATAACTATAGCTATCCACTGTTTGACAAGCCCCAAAATCCTAGTTTTGGGAATAAGAATTCACTATTTGACAAAAACTGCTAGGAAAAATTGCAAACTAATATGGCAGAAAATAGGCATTGACCTACACCTTACACCATATACCAAGATAAGCTCAAAATGGGCTCATGATCTAGAAATTAAGTATGATATTATAAATAAAAAGAACATAGGATAGTTTACCTTTCAGACTTGTGGAGGAAGAAGGAATTTGTGACCAAAGAACTAAAGATCATTATTGATCACAAAATAGATAATTTTGGTAATATTAAATTAAAATATCTTTGTACAAACAAAACTAATTCAAGATTAGAATGGAAACAATAACATTTTTACATCCAAAGGTTCTGATAAAAGCCTTATTTCTAAAATATATAGAGAATTAACTTAAATTTGTAAGAATTCAAGCCATTCTCCAATTGATAAGTTGTCAGAGAATATGAATAAACAATTTTCAGATGAAGAAATTGAAACTATTTCTAGTCATATGAAAAGGTGCTCCAAATCACTATTGATCAGAGAAATGCAAATTTTATTTTATTTTTTTCTGAGGCTGGGGTTAAGTGACTTGCCCAGGATCACACAGCTAGGAAGTGTTAGGTGTCTGAGACCAGATTTGAACTCGGGTCCTCCTGAATTCAGGGTTGGTGCTCTATCCACTGCACCACCTAGCTGCTCCGAGAAATGCAAATTAAGACAACTCTGAGATACCACTATATACCTGTCCAATTGTCTAAGATGATAAGAAAAGATAATGAAAAATATTGGAAGGCTGTGGGAAAACTGGGACACTGATACAATTTTGGGAAACTATGAATAGATCCAACCATTCTGGAGAGCAATTGGAACTATGTTCAAAAAGTTATCAAACTATGCATACACTTTGACCCAGAAGTGTTCTTACTGTGCTTATAAGCCAAAGAGATCTTAAAGGAAAGGGACAGACATGTGCAAAAATATTTGTGGCAGCCCTTTTTGTAGTGGCTAGAAACTGGACACTGAATGGATGCCCATCATTTGGAGAATGTATATGAATGTTATGGAATATTATTGTTGTATAAGAAATGACCAACAGCATGTTTTCAGAAAGGCCTAGAGAGACTTACATGAACTGATGCTAAGTGAAATGAACAGAACCAGGAGATTATTACACACAACAACAAGACTATACTATGATCAATTCTGATGGACATGGCTTCAATTGTTCAAATAATGAAGAAAGCCACATACACCCAGAGAGAGAACCATGGGAACTGAGTGTGGACCACAGCATAGCATTTTCATGCTTCCTGTTTGATGTTTGCTTGCATTTTGTTTTCCTTCTCAGGTTTTATTTTTCTTTCTAGATCCTGTTTTTCTTGTACAGCAAGATAACTGTATAAATATGTATACATATATTGGATTTAACATATATTTTAACATATTTAACATATAGTAGACTACCTGCCACCTAGGAAAGCAGGTGGGGGTAAGGTGGGAAAAATTTGGGACAGATTTTGCAAGAGTCAATGTTGAAACATTACCCATGAATATGTTTTGTAAATAAAAAGCTTCAACAAAATAAAAAGAAAAAAAATGGTCTACCTGAAGGCTATGATCAAAAAAAGAGTCTGGAAAACATTCTACAAGAGGTCATTAAGGAAAATTGCCCCAATATGATAGAAACGGAAGGGAAAATACTCATTGAATGATTCCATCAATCACCTTCAGAAAGAGATCCAAGAAGAAAACTGCCAAGGAACATTGTTGTGAATATCTAGAACTACAATCACAAGGAAAAATATCCTACAGAAGGTGCCAGACAAAAACAATTCAAATATCAAGGAGCAATAGTCAGGATTATCGAAAATCTTGGATAATTTGGCAGCTTCTACTGCCAGTAAAGGATCAGAGGACCTGGACACCATATTCTGGAAGGAAAAGCAACTGGGATTACAACCAAGAAGTAACTACCCAGCCAGAATCAGCAGCATCTTTCTGGGGAGGAGAAGGACCTTTAATGAAGTAAGAGACTTTATCATTTCTATTGAAAAAATAGAATTAAACAAAAAATTTAATCTACAAATATAGTTTTCAAGAGAATCATAGAAAGTCAAACAGGAGAAAACAGGGAAAAAAGTATATTTAAAAGTTAAACTGTTTACATCCCTAGATGGGAAAACAATATCTGTAACTCTTGAGAACTGTGTCTGTCACTGGGGAAGACAGACATCAAATAGACAAGGGGTGTGGTTATTATTGGACTCTGATGTAATAACATCAAAAAAAAAAAAACACATTTAGAGTTAGAAAAGGTATGTGCTGGAAAAAGAGGAAAGGGGATGTATATAAAGGAAAAATTAGAGTACATGAAGAAGTGCCAAAAACCTATTATGAGCCAGGGTAAGAAAGAAGGAAAATGAGCATTGTCTGAAGTTTGATCACATCAATTTTGTCTCTAAGAGGGAATAATTTTTCAGTTGGGTATAGAAGTTTATCTAACCCTATCAAGAAATAGGAGGAGAAAGAGGAAAAGTACAGGGAAGAACAGGATAGAAGGAAGTGCAGAAATATTAGGGGAAAAGGTAAAAGAAGGGAGGAAGGGTTGATAGAAGATAAGGGAGTGGGTAAAAAAAAAACACTAAGAGAAAGGGTGGGTAAAAAACACACAACTAAGGACGGGAGAAAATATGATGGCTGAAATACAGAGCTGGTAATCATAACTGTTAATTTGAATGGGATGAACTCTCTCATAAAACAGAAATGAATAGTGGAGTAGATAAAAAAAAACAGAATCCTACAACATGTTATTTACAAGAAACACATTTGACACAGAGAGACACATGCAGAATAAAGATAAAAGGCTGAAACAGAATTTATTATGCTTCAGCTGAAGTAAAAAAAAAAAAAAAAAAGCTGGGGTATCAATTCTGATCTCAGATAATGCAAAAGTAAAGATGCCCAGATTAATAGAAGTAACATACTTAAATAATCCCATTTTAGAAAAAGAAATTGAACAAATCATTAATGAACTCCTAAGAAAAATATCACAGTTTGTAGAGGAAGCCCAGTAACACTATCCAGCCCCATCGCCTCCAAAAAAAAGCAGACCATTTGTTTTTCTTATTAGTTTGTTTTCTTTGATTTTGCTTTGACAAAATGAGCACAAAATTTAAAAGGACTCTAACCATTGATAGCTTCTATATGGATAGAGAGCAGACTTTAACCCTTGAGGAGACTAATAGAAGATTGTCTCCAGATGAATCCCCAAAGGGAGATATGATCTGCTCCTCAATACACAAAAATATCATAGAAGAAATCAAAAAGGCTCTCATAAGAGATCTAGAAGCAAAATGGAAAAAGGAAAGGGAAACGTGGCAAGAGAGTCTGGATATGTCATCCCACTCATTTAAAGACAGAGTGGATAAAGAAATCAAATACTTAAAAAACAAAATTAGTGGGTTAGAAAAAGAAAATAGCTCTCTAAAAAATAAAATTGGTGAAATGGAAAAAAAATTTCACAAACAAAACAATTCACTTAAAAACTCAATTGGACAATTAGAATAAAGATATTTAAAAAGCAAGTGAAGAAAGTAAGTCATTGAAAATCAGAATTGAACAACTAGAATTGAATGACTTAAGGAGACACCAAGAATCAGTCAAGCAAAACTAAAAAAATGAAACAATAGGAAAAAAAATATCAAATACCTTCTTGGGAAGACAACAGACCTGGAAAATAGATACAGGAGAGACAAACTGAGAATAATTGGATTCCCGAAAAATATGAAAAAAAGAGCCTGGACACTATTTTCCAGGAAATTATCAAAAAGAACTGCCCAGATGATGTTTTAGAAAAAGAGGGTAAAATAGACATTGAAAGAATTCATCAATCACCTACTGAAAGGGACCCTAAAATCAAAATGCTAAAAAATATAGTGGCCAAATTCCAGAACCATCAGACGAAGGAAAAATTAAGGCTGCTAGAAAAAATCAATTTAAATATGGAGGAGCCACAATAAGGACTACCAAGGATCTAGCAGCATCCACATTAAAGGATCAAAGGGCCTGGAATATGATATTCCAAAAGGCTAAGGAACTTAGTATGCAGCCAAGAATAATTTAGCCACCAAAAATGAGCATCTTTTCTAGGGAAGAAGATGTACATTCAATGAAATAAATGAATTCCATCTATTACTGATGAAAAAACCAGATCTAAACAAAAAGTTTGATCTCCAAATAAGGAACTCAAGAGATTTCTAAAAAGGTAAAAAGAAATCTTGAGAACTATATTTCTGCCATAAAGATAAAGAATAAATGTATAAAATTTGTTTTAAAAACTAGAGGTAGAAAGGAAATTATACCAGAAAAAAAGGGTAAAGTGGTGATACTACATCTCACGAAGAGGCAAAGGTAGCCTATTATATCTGAGAGAAAGAATGGAGGAGGATTAACATAGTGTGCATCATATTCTCATTAGAATTGGCTTAAAGAGAAAAATATAGACATATTTGATTTATGGTGAAACTCCTTCCACTTCATTGAGAAGTAGGAAGGGAAAAGTAAAAAGGGAAGGAGTAAGCTAAGCAGAAGAGAATACAGAAATTGTGAGGAAAGGGGGTAAAATAGGGGGAGGAACTCTAAAATGGGGGAGAGATACTAAAAAGGGAGGGCTGTGAGAAGCAAGTGGTGCTCTCACAAGTATAATACTGGGGAGGGAAGGAAAGGAGAAAAGCATAAGCAAGTCATGTAAGACAGAATTTATAATTTTAACCATAAATGTGAATGGGGTAAACTCCCCCATAAAGAGGAAGTGGTTAGCAGACTGGATTAAAAGCCTACAATATGTTGTTTACAGGAAACATACGTGAAACAGAGTGATACATACAGAATAAAGGTAAAAGGTTGGAGTAAAATCTACTATGCTTCAGGTGAAATCAAAAAAGTAGGGGTAGTTATCCTCATCTCAGATCAAGCAAAAGCAAAAATTGATCCAATTAAAAGAAATAAGGAAGGGCACTATATTTTGCTAAAGTGTAGCATAGATAATGAGGCAGTATCAATATTAAACATATACGCACCAAGTGTAATCTAAATTCTTTTTTTTTTTTCCCCTGAGGCTGGGGTTAAGTGACTTGCCCTGGGTCACACAGCTAGGAAGTGTTAAGTGTCTGAGACAGATTTGAGCTCAGGTCCTCCTGAATTCAAGGCTGATGCTCTATCTACTGCACTACCTAGCTGCCCCAAGCATCTAAATTCTTAAAAGACAAATTAAGAAAGCTGCAAGAAGAAATAGACAGCAAAACTATAATAGTGGGAGATCTCAACCTTGCACTCTCAGAATTATATAAATCAAACCACAAAATAAATAAGAAAGAAGTCAAAGAGGTAAATAGAAAACTAGAAAAGTTTGATATGATAGAGCTTTGGAGAAAACTAAATGGAGACAGAAAGGAGTACATTTTCTTCTCAGCAGTTCATGGAACCTATACAAAAATTGACCATATATTAGGACATAAAAACCTCAAACTCAAATACAGTAAGGCAAAAATAGTAAATGTATCCTTTTCAGACCATGACACAATGAAAATAAAAAGCCAGGAGAAAATAGACCAAAAAAAATTGGAAACTAAATAATCTCATACTAAAGAATGATTGGGTGAAACAGCAAATGATAGACATAATTAATAACTTCACTCAAGAAAATGACAATAATGAGACATCATACCAAAATTTGTGGGATACAGCCAAAGCAGTAATAAAGGGAAATTTTATATGTCTAGAGGCCTAGTTGTAAAAAATAGAGAAAGAGAAGGTCAATAAATTGGGCTTACAACTAAAAATGCTAGAAAAGAAACAAATTAAAAATCCCCAGACAAACACGAAACTTGAAATTCTAAAAATAAAAGGAGAGATTAGTAAAATTGAAAGTAAAAAAAAAAAAAAAAAAAAAAACTATTGAATTAATTACTAAAACTAAGGGTTGGTTCTATGAAAAAACAACAAAATACACAAACCCTTAGAAAATCTGATTTAAAAAAGGGAAGAAGAAAATCAAATTGTTAGTCTTAAAAATGAAAAGGGAGAACTCGCCACTAATGAAGAGGAAATTAGAGCAATAATTAGGAGTTACTTTGCCCAACTTTATGACAATAAATTTGATAACTTAGATGAAATGGAAGAAGACCTTCAAAAATATAGCCTTCCCAGATTAACAGAGTAAATAGTCTAAAATCAGTAGTCCTCAAACTTTTTAAATAGGGAGCCAGTTCACTGTCCTTCAGACTGTTGGAGGGCTGGACTAAAAGCAAAAACTTACACTCTGTCTCTGCCCCTCAGTCCATTTGCCATAACCCGGTGGGCCACATAAACATCCTCAGTGGGCTGCTTCTGGCCTGTGGGTCATACTTTGAGAACCCCTGTTTTAAATAGTCCCATTTTAGAAAAAGAAATAGAACAAGCTATTAACCAACTCCCTAAGAAAAAATCCCCAGGACCAGATGGATTTACATGTGAATTCTATCAAACATTTAAAGAACAATTAACTCCAAAGCTATATAAACTATTTGAAAAAATAGGGATTGAAAGAGTCCTACCAAATTCCTTTTATGACACAGACATGGTACTGATACCTAAACCAGGTAGGTTGAAAACAGAGAAAAAAAATATAGACCAATCTCCCTAATGAATATTGATGCTAAAATCTTAAATAAATTATTAGCAAAAAGATTACAGAAAATCATCCCAAGGATAATACACTGTAACCAACTGGGATTTATACCAGGAATGCAGGGCTGGTTCAATATTAGGAAAACTATTAGCATAATCGATTATATCAATAACCAAATTACCAAAAAACATATCATCTCAACAGATGCAGAAAAAGCATTTAACAAAATCCAACATCCAATCCCATTAGAGAGTATAGGAATAAATGGACTGTTGCTTAAAATAATCAGGAACATATATTTAAAACCATCACTAAGCATCATATGTAATGGAGATAAACTGGAACCTTTCCCAGTAAGATCAGGAGTGAAACAAGTTTGCAGACTATCATCATTACTATTCAATATTGTATTAGAAACACTAGTCTTGGCAATAAGAGTCGAGAAAGAGATTAAAGGAATAAGAGTAGGTAATGAGGAAATCAAACTATCACTCGTTGCAGATGATATGATGGTATACTTAGAAAAACCCAGAGATTCTACTAAAAAGCTATTAGAAATAATTCATAACTTTAGCAAAGTTGCAGGATACAAAATAAATCCACATAAATCCTCAGCATTTTTATACATCACCAACAAAATCCAACAGCAAGAGATACAAAGAGAAATTCCATCCAAAACAACTGTCGAGAGTGTAAAATATTTTGGAATATATCTACCAAAGAAAAGTCAGGAATTATATGAACAAAATTACAAAACACTTCCCACAAAAATAAAGTCAGATTTAAATAATTGGAAAGATATTAAGTGCTCTTGGATAGGCCGAGTGAATATAATAAAGATGACAATACTCCCCAAACTAATCTATTTGTTTAGTGCTATACCAATCAGACTCCTAAGAAATTATTTTAATGACCTAGAAAAAATAACAACAAAATTCATATGAAAGGACAAAAGGTTGAGAATTTCAAAGGAATTAATGGGAAAAAATCAGATGAAGGTGGTCTATAGCTATATTATAAAGCAGTAGTCACCTAAACCATTTGGTATTGGCTAAGAAATAGACTAGTTGATCAGTGGAACAGGTTAGGTTCACAGGACAAAATAGTGTACAACTATAGCAATCTAGTGTTTGTCAAACCCAAAGAAAGATACCAACTTTTGGGATAAGAATTCATTATTTGACAAAAACTTCTGGGAAGATTGGAAATTAGTATGGTAGAAATTAGGCATGGACCCACACTTAACACCACATACCAAGGTAAGATCAAAATTGGTCCATGATTTGGGCATAAAGAACAAAATTATAAATAAATTAGAGGAACATAGGATAGTTTACCTCTCAGACTTGTGGAGGAGGAAGGGATTTGTGACCAAAGGAGAACTAGAGATCATTATTGATCACAAAATAGAAAATTTTGATTACATCAAATTAAAAAGCTTTTGTACAAACAAAACTAATGCAAACAAAATTAGAAGGGAAGTAACAAATTGGGAAAACATTTTTACAGTTAAAGGTTCTGATAAAGGTCTCATTTCCAAAATATATAGAGAACTGACCCTAATTTATAAGAAATCAAACCATTCTCTAATTGATAAATGGTCAAAGGATATTAACAGACAATTTTCAGATGATGAAATTGAAACTATTTCCACTCATATGAAAGTGTTCCAAATCACTATTGATCTGAGCAATGCAAATTAAGACAATTCTGAGATAACACCACATACCTGTCAGATTGGCTAAGATGACAGGAAAAATTAATGATGAATGTTGGATGGGATGTGGGAAAACTGGGACACTGATGCATTGTTGGTGGAGTTGTGAATGGATCCAACCATTCTGGAAAGCAATTTGAAATTATGCTCAAAAAGTTATCAAATTGTGTGCACCTTTTGATCCAGCAGTTGTACTACTGGGCTTATATCCCAAAGAAATACTAAAGAAGGGACCTATATGTGCCAAAATGTTTGTGTCAGCTCTTTTTGTAGTGTCTAGAAAGTGGAAAATGAATGGATGCCCATCAATTGGAGAATGGTTGGATAAATTGTGGTATATGAATGTTATGGAATATTATTGTTCTGTAAAAATACAGAGAGGTTTGGAGAGACTTACATCAACTGATGCTGAGTGAAATGAACAGAACTAGGAGATTTTATGCACTTCAACAACAATACTGTATGAAGATGTATTCTGATGGAAGTGGATATCTTCAACAAAGAGAAGATCTAATTCAGTTCCAATTAATCAATGATGGACAGAATCAGCTATATCCAGAGAAGAAACACTGGGAAATGAGTGTAAACTGTTTGCATTTTTGTTTTTCTTCCCAGGTTATTTTTACCTTCTGAAACCAATTTTTCCTGTGCAACAAAAAATTCAGTTCTGCACACATATATTGTGTCTAGGATATATTATAACATATTTACCTGCCTGCCATCTAGGGGAGGGGTGGAGGGAAGGAGGGAAAAATTCGGAACAGAAGTGAGTACAAGAGATAATATTGTAAAAAATTACCCATGCATATGTACTGTCAAAAAAGTTATAATTATAAAATTAATTTTAAAAAAAGAAATGAGCAATTTTGTCTCAATAAGGCATATTTCAGCAATGTGCTGGTAAATTTTTAACAACCAGCACTCTGGAATAAGGAATGTGTGCATGACTCACATTTTTATTATTAAAATTTTCTCCATCACTTTAAATCTAATCAATCAATAATCAATAAAAATAAGCACTGATTAGCATTTGCTAACATTTCTGAATTTCCAAGATGTCATTGATCACACTGAACATCTAATAATGGGTTCTCAAGAGTCCAAGCAGGCTCTCGTACTCTATTGCAAGTTTCCTACTTCTTGACAAGAGGTAATAGACAAAAGTTACAAAAAGAAGCATGGCAATATGTATATTCATTTTGCTTGACTGTTTTCTTTTTTCTTTTTCTTTGGTTAATGTGGGGATGGGGAATAAGATAAACTAGAAAGGAGCTAGAAAATGGAATGTGAAAAAAAAGAAAAAGAAAGCCAATGATACATTTTTAAAATTCACATAATCAACACAAGGAAATTCATAAGGAAAAAACAGATCAGTTTTGAAAATAATGCATAGAATTCATTGTATACTAATTTTAAAAATAAGTTGTATGAAATTAAATTTATGGTTTGATAAGAAAAAAAGAGAAAATATTAGCAAAGTGATTACAACAGTTTATCAGCAGGATAATTTACTATGACCAAGTGGGATTTATACCAGAAATGCAGGGCTGGTTCAATATCAGAAAAACTATTACCATAATTGACCATATCAATTACAAACCAATAGAAATCTATTGATAAGTTCAATAGATGCAGAATTTTTTTTGACAAAGTATAGCACCCATTCCTATTTAAAAAGCTAGACCACTTGGGGATAAAGGGAGCTTTCCTTAAAATAATGAGCAGTATCTGTCTAAAACCAACAGGAAGCATTATTTGTAATGGAGAGAAGCTCCCAATAAGATCAGGGGCAAAACAAGGATGTCCATTAGCACTACTATTATTCAATATTTTACTCGAAATGCTGGCTTTAGCAATAAGGAGAAAAAAAGAAATTAAAGGAATTAGAATAGGCAATTAGGAAATAAAGTTATCACTTTATTTATCAAATAAAGTTATCTTTAAAGATGATATGTTTATAAACTTAGAGAATTCAAGAAAATCATCTGAAAACCTATTAGAAACAATTCATAGTTCTAGCAAAGTTGCAGAATATAAAATAAATCCATAAAAGCCATTCACCTTTCTATATATTACTGACAAATCAGCAACAAGACATAGAAACATTCCATTTAAAATTTCTGTAGACAAAATTAATCACTTAAGGGTCTACCTGCCAAGACAAATCCAAGAACTATATGAGCACAATTACAAAACACTTGTCACAAAATAAAATCAGATCTAAACAATTAGAAAAATCTCAATAGGTTGACAGTATCAAATATTTGATTTTATCCAATAAAAATGATAGCAGATGTTTATAAAATTTCCTTGTGATTACATGCAGTCTTCTTGTCTGTTTAGTAATCCTTCAATAAGTATTGTCAATAAATATTTATTAGTAGATACTTAACACATATTAATAATATATGTATACTATGAATATGCAATGATATATGGATATATGTATAAAACTGTATTAGGAAAGTATCATATTTCTAGGCATAGACTCATGAATTAGACTTTTGAAAAAGGCGTGTGACTTCTTAATAAACAGTTCTATTTTTCCAGTGTTTTACATTTTTCTTTTGAACAAAAGAACTTTTAGTTCCCATATGTTAGATATTTTTCTTTGAATTTAATTTATATTTTTTCATTTCTATGTTCTGGTAGTGTGAACCATTCCATGAAACATAAGTAATAACTGCCAAATAATGTTTTTCTTCTAAGTTAAAATGTCACTATCATTTTAAAACAATTATTTATATAATGCATACATAAATGCCTGAACTCATATTTTCCCAAACTTATTTTAATTTTATTTTATTACATTTTTTTACTATATTAATTTCTGAATACATTTTCTTCTGCATATGCCAGTAGCTACCAAAGTGATTGTTTTTGCCCACTGAGATATGATGATTCCAACCTCAAGAGGCTGTACAACCTGATTCCAAGGGTCAGGATCAATCAATTAGGAAATGAGATGTGTCCCTTTCTACCCTCTCCATAACTGCCAATCATGAAATTTGTCTCCAACACAATTATATTTAGTCTTATTTCTTAGTACTGCCTGACTCTGATGCCTCTTTCTGTTGTGTAAATTCCCAAATGCTCTCCTGAATCAATAAGTATATATGGCTTGTGATCTTCATTGTTGAAAGTGACAACCACATTGATGAGGTCACATATCCATAAGAATTTTCTTCTTCCCTCTCTCCATTTGTAGTTTTCCAGAATGTCAATTTCTTTTTCAATTCATTTTTTGAAGAGAGATTCCTTATTATTACTCTAAATACCTTTTTCTAGAACTTATCTTCTTCCACAATTATTTTTTTTCATTGATTTTTTTATTACTCCTGTAAACCACTCCAGAGATTATTTCAGTTTCTTCATCATTTCTGGTTAGAGGCAAACAGTACATAGTTTTCATTTACTCATGCTATATACATTTTTTAAATTCATATAATCAACACAAGGAAATTCATTAGGAAAAAACAGATCAGTTTTGAAAATAATGCATAGAATTCATTGTATACTGATTTTAAAAATAAGTTGTATAAAATAAAATTTATGGTTTGATAAGAAAAAAAGAGAAAATATTAGCAAAGTGATTCCAACAGTTTATCAGCAGGATAATTTACTATGACCAAGTGGGATTTATACCAGAAATGCAGGGCTGGTTCAATATCAGAAAAACTATTACCATAATTGACCATATCAATTACAAACCAATAGAAATCTATTGATAAGTTCAATAGATGCAGAATTTTTTTTGACAAAGTATAGAACCCATTCCTATTTAAAAAGCTAGACCACTTGGGGATAAAGGAAGCTTTCCTTAAAATAATGAGCAGTATCTGTCTAAAACCAACAGGAAGCATTATTTGTAATGGAGAGAAGCTCCCTTTTTATTTGAAGTTTCTTTGGGTTTACATCTTCTTTTATCAGCCTTCTCATAGTATTTGGTGAAGTTTTCCTCATAATAGATTAAATTAGGCAAAGTTTCAGTCATCCATCTTATCAGAAGTTCTCTCAATAATATTTATATAATTCATTCTTTTAATAATATATCGACTGATTTGTCTTGGAACAAAGAAATTTTATATAAAATATAGATTTAGTTGATTTTTATGAATAATTTACAACTGTATTATTATCCTTCTCTGATTTTTTCTGTCATCACAGAAGTGATGCTATCAAAATTTGCCATTGAAGAGGAAGCTGAAGAGGGTCATAGAAGACTGAGGGTTATTTTTCTTATTTTGGTTTCATTTTATTTGACTATATAGTCATTGCTTTGTTACAAGAGAGGATTTCTATTAGGGAAAGGAACTTGGAACTTACTTACAAAGATTCAAGAAAAAGAAAGAATGAAAAGAGAATCATTGAAATAAAAAAAATATTGAGAATAGGATGAAGTTCATAAAGGGATACCAAAAAGCATAGCATTTCTGTTACTACTGTGTTAAATTTAATACTTTTCTCAAAATGATTATAATGAAAATATATTTTATACACAATCTGTGGTTTGTCTTATAATGTTAGTATTTATTTTTAAATTGATAACAAAGAAAATTAAAAATAAATCTATTTCAGTTTTTTAAAACAAGTGTTTGTTAAATTGCTATAATGTTTTACAGATATTTTATCTTCATAACATTTTATCTTCATAACATTTCTAGGAAGTAGGTATGTTTTTTATAAACTTCATTTTATAGTTGAGAAAACTGAAGGAAAAAGAGATTATGTGATTAATCCTGGGTCAAATAGCTAGGAAACATTTGAAATTTTATTTGAAATCAAATCTTCTTGAGTTCGGGCCCATTGCTCTATTGTCCCAAAAGAACTAAAATAGACCAGAAAATCATTGCCCAAAAAAGTTCAAGATGCTCTGCTTAGTACAGAGTATCTATTCCTAGATTTCCAAAGGAAAGGAAGTCAAGGAGAAGGTGGCTTTAATTTGCCTCATTGTATTTTATCAGTTTTTAATGGTAAATTTTTGAGGATACTTGGCATTTTCCAGTTATCAAGAAAGTAGCTGGATATATAGTTACATTACTGGAAATGTTGGGTGTACCTTAATCACATTATTGCCTCTATGAAAATCAATGAAAAGGGATAAATTGAATAAGTTAGAAGAAAATGGCATGAAATGCCAGCATTTCTGAGCTTCTATTAAGTATGTGGATGACATAAATATCTCAACAAGATCTGAGCACTATAGTAGAGAAGAGAGAAGTGCTACTGAACTTGGCAAGATTAATTAGCAAATAGTTCAATTGCTTCTTAAGTTGATTCCTAGTTAAAGATAACATCATGTTCATCAACATAGGAAAAAAACTACTGAGTACTTGTCCTTGCTTCCTTCATTCCTTGCTTCCTTTCTTGATTCCTTCCTTTCTTTCTTCCTTCATTCCTTGCTTCCTTTGTTCCTTTGTTCCTTTCCTCCTTCTTTCTTCCAAACTTTTTTCTTTTTTTTCTCCCTTTTTCCCTCTTTTCCTTTCTTCCTCCCTCACTTCCCACCCTCCTCTGTGTTTCTGTATCTATCTCTGCCTCATTTTCAAAGGCTTAACTGCACTATTGTTTCTCACAAATGCTTTGACCTGATTTCAGTTTCTGAGCAGGACTAATTCACCCTCCTTAGTCAGCCTGATAACCTTCCACTCCAAAGGCCTCACCATATTGCTGTTGGACTTAGAGCAGAAATCTAATTGGTCTTCGCCTACTATCCCCTTTCACTTTCTACTTCCCCTTTTTTATGTTATATCAGTAAAATCAAATTATGCATGTGGACTTTCTATATAACCACAACAGAAATACAGTTCTCAAGAGTTCCTTTTACCTTTTTCTGCTTCTCTTGATTCTAGTGGTTGGAGATCAAATTTTTTGTTTAGATCTGATTTTTTCTTAGAAACAAATGGAATTCCTCTGTTTCATTAAATGTCCATGTTCTTCCATGAAGAAAATGCTAAACTTAGCTGGGTAGTTTGTTCTTGTCTGCATTTCAAGTTCTTTTGCCTTTCGGAATATCAGATTCCAGTTCCTTCGCTCCTTTAATGTGGAGGCAGCCAGATCTTCAGTGACCCTTATTGTGGCACCTCGATATTTGAATTGTTTTTTCCTGGTTGCTTGCAATATTTTTTCTTAGTCTGATAGTTCTACAGTTTAGCCACAATATTCCATGGAGTTTTTTTGTTTTGTTTTGTTTTGTTTGTTGTTTTTTTTTTAGGGTCTTTTTCAGAAGGTGTTTGATGAATTCTTTCAATGCCTATTTTCCCTTCTGTTTCTATTATCTCTGGACAGTTCTCTTTGATGATTTCCTGTAAAATAAAAATCTAAGCTCTTTTTTCATCATAATTTTCAGGATGTCCAAGGATCCTCACATGATCTCTCCTAGATCTATTTCCCAGGTCTATAGATTTTCCCAGTAAATATTTGATGTTATTCTCCAGCTTTTCATTTTTTTGATTGATTCTTGGTCTCAATGAATCATTCATTTCTGTTTGTTCAGTCCTGATTTTTAATGAGTTATTTTCTTCATTCACATTTTTTAGTTCTTTTTGTATATGTCCAATTGAGTTTCTAAATGAATTATTTTGCTCTGTGGAATTTTTTTCCATCTCACTAATTTTTTTTTAGTGAGTTATTTTCTTTTTCCAATTCACAAATCCTACTTTCTTGAGAATTCTTTATCTTTTCCAATTCAGAAATCCTACTTTCCTGTGATTTTTTTAACCTTAACAAATTTTGTTTCCCTGCACTTCCTGTGGATTCTTTAGCTTTTCCAATTCAAATTTCAGGACACTGTTACTCTCTAGCATAGCTTCTCTTTCCTTTGCCCATTTATCTTCTAACTTTCTTTTCAGGTCTTTAATAGTCTCTTCTAGGAGAGAGTTTTGTGATGGGGTCCAGGTAACATTCCCCTTCAGGGTATTATCTTGAGACTGTCTGCCGTTAGTCTCTTCAGGGTTAGAGATCCGCTCTTTTTCTATATAGAAGCTGTCAATTGTTCTCTTCAATTTCTTACTCATTTTTAAAAACCTGTGGGGTCTGCTTTCTCGGTAGGGGGTTACCAACTTCCTCTACAAAACAGAGATATATGGAAGGCAGCTTTTTTGTGAACCAGGTGGAAAAGGTCCAAGGGTGCTCTGGGAGAGAGTTTCCCCCCCCCCACTGGAAGTGATTCAGAGTGGGGCTGTGGGTGTGCCCAGTGAAGAACCCCCACTGTGTAGCCTAGCTACTGCCCTAAGGCTAGAGGATGAACAGTGAAAGCGTCACAACCCCAGGCCAAAGCCACCCTTTGGGCCTTGGATATTAGTAGGTGACCAGCAAATAGCCCCGGCGCACAGACCAGAAGTGTCTCTGCCCTGGGAAGCACAGTCATTGTTGTGGGAGTTTTGCTGCTGTTGAAATTCCACTGCTGTGGAAGTTCCACTGCCTCAGGCAGAGCCCCCCCACTGTGAGATTAGAGGCTGCCCTAGGCTGTGTCCCCCCCCCCACTGCCTTGCAGGTTTTTAATTGCCCTAAGGAAAAGCCCCAGACAGCAGAAGGCATGCTGTGATTTGTGCTGTCTCACTTCTGGTTTGGGGTAACCATAGGCAGTTTCTGGAGGGTTTTTTTTTTTTTAAGTGGCTTGACTTCTCTGCTGGTCTGCTCTTTTGCAAGCAAAGCAGAGCTAACAGCCTATGCCAGAATCCTCTGTCTCGGTAGCTTTTCTAACCCCAGAGGCCTCTCCAGCCCAATCGTCACAGTAAGCTAGCCTTTAATCTATCACCATCTGTGCTGGTCCTTTTCCCCCTCCCTTAATTATAGACTTTTTCTGATAAAGTTCTAGATTCTCTTCAGCTGTAAGTTTTTGTGTTTCTAATCTTTGTGATTTTTAGCAGTCCAGGGTTATTTTTGAGGCTGAATTAAATAGTTGGTATTGAGGGTAAGAGAGAGCTTAGAAGTTCACATGTATCTTCTCCACCATCTTGGCTCCTCCCCTCCATGATACTGTCTATCCATCTCAGATTTTTTTCCTTTTTCCTTCAATCTTTCCCAATATTAAGGCTGTGTGTGTGTGTGTGTGTGTGTGTGTGTGTGTGTGTGTGTTTCTCCAGTGAGTCCCATCTTCTCATTATGTGGCTAAAGTATTTAAGCTTTAGCTTCATATTTGACTTTCCAGTGAATAGCCTGAGTTAATGTCTTCCATTTTTGACTAATTTGATTTCCTTGGGTTTTTTTTTTTAATTGAAGCTTTTTATTTTCAAAACATATGCAAGGATAATTTTTCAACATTGACCTTTGCAAAAGCTTGTGTTCCAATTTTTCTGCTTCTTCCCCCACCCCTCCACTAGATGGCAAATAATCCAATATATGTTAAGCATAATAAAATATTTGTAAATTGAATACAGGCATGCATATTTATACAATTATCTTACTGAACAAGAAAAAATTGATCTAAAAAGAAAGAAAAATGAGAAAGAAAATAAAATTCAAGCAAACAACAACAGAAGAAGTAAAAATGTTATGTTGTGATCCACACTCAGTTCCCAAATCCTCTAAGTACAGATGGCGCTTATCATCACAAGATCATTGGAACTGATCTGAATCATCTTATTGCTGAGAAGTGCCATGTCCATCAGAACTGATCATTGTATAATCTTTCTGTTGCCATTTGCAATGATCTGATTCTGCTCGTTTCACTCAGCATCAGTTCATGTAAGTCCCTTCAGGCCTTTCTGAAATCATCCTGCATTTCTTATATAACAGTGTATTCCATATTCCATATGTGGAATATGTGGATTATTCCAAATATTCCATAACATTTATATACCAACATTTTATATGCCATTATATACCATAAAATTTATATACCAAAACTTGTTTAGCCATTCTCCAACTGATTGGCATCAACTCAGTTTCCAGTTTCTTGCCACTACAAAAAGGCCTGCCACAAAAATATCTCCTTGCTTTTCAAGGGACTCTCAAAAGTCTTCTCCAGCAGCACCACTGTAAAGTGTCAATTCTGTGGCACTCAGTTGTCCTTATATTCCAATTCTCATACTATTAGAAAAAAACAGAGCTTTGGTTAGAAAGGTGGTTTCTCTGCTTTTTAGTATGTTGTCCAGATTTTCCATGTCTTATCTTCCAAGAAAATTCATGGCTGCAATTGACCTTAGAGTCCCAGAATATAAAAACTGACACTGCTTCCATTTTTCTTGAGGACTGATGTTTGTTTCTTAAATATGCTTGTTTTGTTTTTTAAAAAAGTAATTGGAATAGTCAGGAATTATATGAGAAAAATTACAAAACACTTGCCACAAAAATAAAGTCAGATTTAAATAATTGGAAAGACATTCAGTGCTCTTGGATAGGCCGAGCGAATATAATAAAGATGACAATACTCCCCAAACTAATCTATTTATTTAGTGCTATACCAATCAGACTCCCAAGAAACTATTTTAATGACCTAGAAAAAATAACAACAAAATTCATATGGAAGAATAAAAGGTCGAGAATTGCAAGGGAACTAATGAAAAAAAAGTCAGAGGAAGGTGGTCTAAGTGTACCTGATCTAAAGCTATATTATATAGCAGCAGTCACCAAAACCATTTGATATTGGCTAAGAAATAGCCTGGTCGATCAGTGGAACAGATTAGATACAAAGGACAAAAAAGGGTACATCTATAGCAATCTAGTCTTTGACAAACCCAAAGATACCAACATTAGGGATAAAAATTCATTATTTGGAAAAAAAACTGTTGGGAAAACTGGAAATTAGTATGGCAGAAATTAGATATGGATACACACTTAACACCATATACCAAGATAAGATCAAAATGGGTCCATGATTCAGGCATAAAGAATGAGATCATAAATAGATTAGAGGAACAGAGGATGGTCTACCTCTCAGACCTGTGGAAGAGGAAGGAATTTATGACTAGAGGAGAACTAGAGATCATTATTGATCACAAAATAGAAGATTTTGATTACATCAAACTAAAAAGTTTCTGTACAAACAATACTCATGCAAACAAGATTAGAAGGGAAGTAACAAATTGGGAAAATATTTTTAAAGTTAAAGGTTCTGACAAAGGTCTCATTTCCAAAATATATAGAGAACTGACCCTAATTTATAAGAAATCAAACCATTCTCCAATTGATAAATGGTCAAAGGATATGAACAGACAATTCTCAGATGATGAAATTGAAACTATATCCACTCATATGAAAAAGTGTTCCAAATCACTACTGATCAGAGAAATGCAAATTAAGACAACTCTGAGATACTAAGATGACAGGAACAAATAATGATGAATGTTGGAGGGGATGTGGGAAAACTGGGACACTGATACATTGCTGGTGGAGTTGTGAAAGAATCCAGCCATTCTGGAGAGCAATTTGGAACTATGCCCAAAAAGTTATCAAACTGTGCATACCCTTTGACCCAGCATTGCTGTTATTGGGCTTATATCCCAAAGAAATACAGAAAGGGACCTGTATGTGCCAAAATGTTTGTGGCAGCTCTTTTTGTAGTAGCTAGAAACTGGAAGATGAATGGATGTCCATCAATTGGAGAATGGTTGGGTAAATTATGGTATATGAAGGTTATGGAATATTATTGCTCTGTAAGAAATGACCAGCAGAAGGAATACAGAGAGGCTTGGAGAGACTTACATCAACTGATGCTAAGTGAAATGAATAGAACCAGAAGATCTCTGTACACTTCAATGTTGTATGAAGATGTATTCTGATGGAAGTGGATATCTTCAACGTAAAGAAGATCCAACTCACTTCCAGTTGATCAATGATGGCCAGAAATAACTACACCCAGAGAAGTAACACTGGGAAGTGAATATAAATTGTTAGCACTACTGTCTATCTACCCAGGTTACTTATACCTTTGGAATCTAATACTTAATGTGCAACAAGAAAATGGTATTTACACACATATATTGTATCTGGATTATATTGTAATATATGTAAAATGTATGGGATTGCCTGTCATGGGGGGAGGGTGTGGAGGGAGGCGGGAGATAATTTGGAAAAATGAATACAAGGGATAATATTATAAAAAAATTACTCATGCATATATACTGTGGAAAAAATTCTAAATAAAATAAAAAAACCTGAAGAAAAAAAAAGTAATTGAAGGGATGTGTTTTAGTACCTCCTTTCTTGGTTTTTAGTGCCCAAAATTTAACTCATTATATGTAAAAGATTCATTCATTTGTGCTAATTTGTTTTTTCTTTTTAAAAAATGTTCAAAATAAGCAACTCTGTCTTGAACTGTGATTAGTTCTACAGGTATGTCCTCTTTGCCAAGGCTGTTGAAAAATTGTGATTTGTGTTGTGTTTTGTATTTTGATTTTAATGCAAATTCTAACAGAATAGAAAGAATGCATAATTGCATATTCATGGTTTTCTGAGAAAGTGTTCTCAGGAAGTATTTTTCAATTATTATAAATAAATCTTATTTTAAAAAATCATTTTATGTAATCAAAATACATTTTAATCTAATCTATGATCCCCTACAGCTCTGAATTTATGTGTTACTGAGTTAGACTCCTATAGAAATAAATCAGTTTGGGAAGCATATTATTTTAGAAAACCACAAGTGGACATATTCTATTGTATTTCTATTTATTTTATTTAAATTTTCTCAATCAAATTTTAATCTGTTTTGGGCTGCACTCAGGAGTTATGGGGAGATGTGAAGGCAATATGATCTGCTGACCATGCATTTGACTCCTCCAGTTAAAAACAATAACCCCATATTATGGAGACTTTGTGTAGAGAGGAGAAATGAAAGGCTTTTTTACACTTCCAAAAGAAGTCTGCTCCCTAAAAATAGAAAAAGAAAGAAAAATACTTATTTTTAAGGAAAATCATTTAATTTCTCTGGATCTCAGTTTATTTAGCTGTAAAAGGGATCACAATATTCATACTTCAAAGTACTGTAATAATATGTTGTAAATTTTAATATGCCATATAAATATGATCAACATTTTTGTCTTCCAGTCAATCTGTGTACAAGCAAGCTAGAATTCAGAGGCTTTAAGTTATCTATCCAAGTAGCAGAGCCAGTATTTGAAAGGCAATCAATTATATTCTTTATCTTCACTTCACAAAGTTTTGCAGCTGGCTAGAGTTCAAGGAAAAGACATGGAGGGGTGGGAAGAATTATATCCTATTATAGAGGAGGATGACCCTTTTAACCCAGGGCTGAGAAGATGCAGACATGAACCACTTCCCTTTAAAGTTCTAATCCAGCTTATGGACTCAGTTCATAAATATGGGCCCATAGCACCTTTTGTTATGTTACAACTTGAAACAATGTCATGGGCAGTTTTGTGCCCCAATGATTGGAAAGCACTTGCATGGGCAGTGTTGACACCAGGCCAGGCAGTGTTGGAAGACAGAATTTTTAGAACAGACTTGGTTGACTGTCACTCCAGTTGCTCCAGGAGCAAACATGAAGTTATATTTTGAGCAATTTAATGGAACTGGGGCTTGTGCAGACACTGGAAATCAAATACATTTTACTGAAAAGATATATCTCCGATTATCCCAATGTGCCAGTACAATAGAGAGTAGTATTCCTGTAGAAAAGGGTGAAAAGGAAAGCTTTACCCAAATAAGACAAAAAACTGAGAAGCCCTTCACTGATTTTGTTGCTCAATTACAGGATATTGTAGCTAAGGTCATGGGAAATATAGAAGGTGAAGATAGGCTATTAAGAACTTTATTATAGGAAAACTGTTAATACAGATTGTCGCAGAGCAATGATTATTACTGCCTATCCCCTCATACTGTTTGTGAAAGTGGCCATTCAACAGTATCAAAGAGGAAAAAAAAAAACTAAAAATCTTTTTTATAAATCCTCCACTACCCTGGTATTCATTAGCTATCCCAGTAATACAAATATATGAGGAAGTGCCTATGACTGTAATTGTGATTAACACTGACAATATTGAAACCTATCTTAACAAGGGACAATGTATAATTCAAGGAATAGTCATTTCATTTGAACTTACAGTGTGAATTAGCCCCATAAATGGATCCAAACTCAGAGACCATTGTACAAAGATATTTTACAAAGGCTATCACACTCACTCAGCTGATACTGACTCTTACTTTGAATAACCAACAGTTTGAAGGATTAATAGACACTAGAGCTGACAGGACTATGGTGGCTGCTTCTGAATGGCCCCCTTGGGGGCTCATGACTTCAGCTAACAATAGGGTGGCAGGGGTAGGAGGCACTGAACCGGTAAATTGGCAAAAAAGATGGAAAGACAAGAACCATTTTTCCTTTAATAATATATGGCTTACATATTAACTTTTGGGATAGGGATATATTACATCAATTAGTACAAGAACAATTAGAATTAGGACATATTAAGGAAACAAATAGCCCATGGAACTGTGAAATGGAGAAAGTTAATAGATTTGAGACAAGTAAACTCAGTCTTGAAGGATATGAATTCTTTACAGGCAGGTTTGTCATCCCCAAACATGATCCCCAGGGAATGGCCCTTATGAATAATAGATATTGAGGATTGTTTTTACTCTGTCCCTCTCACCCTGAGGACAGGAATAAATTTGCTTTCTCAGTACCAACATATAATTTTCAAGGACCTGTGAGGGAATTTCAGTGGAAGATATTGCCACAAGTTATTAAAAACAGTCCTACCATATGCCAATGGTATGTTGATAAAGCTATTAGCAAGATAAGGAAACACTACCCCAATGCAGTCATCCTCCATTACATGGATGATATTTTGGCTGGTCATTCGTGTCCTGAGGATTTGGAGGAGATGTTACAAATGACAGAAAGAGAATTAAAATACTTAGGTTTGATTATATATATCATCAGAAAAAATTCAAAGACACTCCCTTTTAGTTATTTGGGTTTCACTGTCCAGACTGAGGGTATATATAAAAAACCACTTGACTTTTGGACTGATCCAGGTACACACATTAAATCAGGTGGAAAAATTAATTGAGGACATTCAAAAGCTTGGACTCTGAACTTGTACAGAGGAAACACTCTGATGTTTTCTTTGTATAAAATGATAGAGGGTGATCCTCAATTAGATTCTAGCAGGACATGGACTCCCTGAAGCCCTTGATAGCATAAAGCAGATAATACAAATAACAGCAAAAGCAAGCACTCAGAGAGTACTTCCATAAAAAAGGTTACATGGCTCTGTTATTTTAGCTCCTGTACAACCCATAGGAGTTATACGCCAAAAACAATGACATTTATGAACGGTTATATATCTCAAAGACAAAAAAAAGTCACTAGAACCATACTTAGATATGACAGCTGAAATAGCAAGGAAAACATTGCTCAGAATTATACAATTAACAGGAGAAAAATAGGTTAGATTGTTTAATAGCTAGCTACTCAGGAAATTTGGACAATTTTGTTAGGATTAGGAGAAATAAAAGCAGGAAAAATCCTGATCCAATTGCCATTCTATGAATAGTGACAATAGATATTTCCCATAAAAAAAAAAATACATCCACTTAAAGACCCTAATGTGTTCACTGATGCCACCAAGCAAAATAAAGTGGCCATATATTCCCCACAATTGGGCATCTCTCATATATTTACTATACCTTACATCTCAACACAGCAAAATGAGTTGTATGCCATTATACAAGCATTGAAAATAGACCAACCATATCATTTCAGATAGTGCAATATGCAGAAAATAGAGACAGCATATATAAAATCTCAAACAGGACCTATCTTCTCATTGTTTCAGGAGGTACAAGAGGTGATTTTAGTGAGTCCACCCTTTTATTTAATGCATATCTGATCTCATACAGATGGAACTATGTTTGAAGGGAATAAAATAGTGGATGGTCTGCTTAGACAATGTAGTCTTCTCTACCCTCTAGAACAAGCAATAAAAGTTCATGAACATTGGCATCTATCTGTCTGCCAGATCTCTTCAGAGATTGCATGGGGTGTCCCGGCAAGAAACAGGAAGTATAGTAAAAAGATTTGTAGCTTGTGTACTATATTCTCAAAGACCTGTAGGGCTGGAGAGTAACCCCAGAGGTGATAGGCAAAATGATATATGATAAATAAATGATACACTTATGTGGAAAACATGTATTCATGTTACAGCTGACACTTATTCAGGCTTTGTATCTCCATCCTCTCAATGAGGGGAAGCTGCTTCACATGCAATAAATCACTTATTTCACTATTTTGCCTCTATGGCACACCCTATTAAGACTTATAATGGACCCTAATATACCTCAAAAATATTAAAACAGTTCTTATAGAAATTCTCTATACATCACATTTTAGGGATTCCTTACATTCCTACAGGACAGGCCATTGTAGAAAGGATTAATCAGGCCCCAAAGAGATTTATCAAAAAACAAAAACAGAGAAATGGAGGTAGGGTCACTCAAAAAGATATAAAGTAGTATACTCAAAAAACTACTTAAATTTTTATTTAAATGATTTAAGTCCAGCTATGAAATTCTCTCTGATGAGCATAGACAGAGAATTACTCAAAGATAATATCCCATCTTCATTAAGAAGCTCCCCAAAGAATGAGACCATGGTAATGGAAAAGGGTCCTGAAGGATGGGAGGGACCCTATAGGTTTCTAATGTTTGGGCCAGGATATGCTTGTATTTCCACAGGGGAAAACCTTCAGCAGAGGATTCCCACCAGACATCTCAAAGTGTGTGTATATATATATATATATATATATATATATATATATATATTTATGGGTTTGTGTTACACAATCAGGACTGACAACAGAAGCCAAAAGATGGGCTATCATGATGAATCCACCATGGCTTAGGATTGTCTCATGGGGAGTGGGGTATCATATGACAATGCTGGGCATGCAGGGGATACCCTTTCATAACACACCCTCATCCGCAGGAGAATTGCAGCAGGGTGTATACATAATGGATAATCAGGTTGTCCCCTTAGAAAGCACAAGTCTCCATGGGACACATTCTTGTCACTCAGCAATTTGAGCTGGCAGTTTGGCATATGGAAAAACATCTTGGGCTCTGGTTTTTGGATAAATGACATGACAACTGAATGCCACTTTTTTTTTTGTTTTTTTGTTTGAGAGGGAAATATGCATTATGTGGGGAGACTTTGTAACTGTCACCAAAGAAACATTAGATTTTTACAATGTTACTTGTTGGAATTTTAATATTGAAATTGAAAATCAGACTGTATTTGTGATCACTAGAACGCATGTATCAATGCTTTTTGTCAAAAATGAAAAACAGACCTTAATACTATTGGAAAAAAAGAGAAGTATCATTGGAAATAGGAGCAGTAGAGTTATTGAGATTCCAGGTTCAATTAAAATGTGAATTTAGATAAAATTGCTAAAAAAAAAAAAAATCCAGCATTGGTTTGATAACACCTCTTTCATGGTGGTTAAAATTAGAATTATGGATTACCTTGTATGGTGTTATGTTGTTACTGCTTTGGTGTTGCCTTGTAATATTAGGATGCTTTTATAGACCTTTCTCCACCATCCTTTCAGAAATTGTAGCTCAAAAAAGGACTTTTTATCTAAAAGATAAAAAGGGGGAATTGCGAGGGTATGGATCCTGCCAAGAGGGAGTATCAAGGCCACCTCAATCTTTGATGCACAATAAGTTTTCAGCCATGTTACAGAAACACCCTTGTTGAGCAAAGAGTATTGATTTGTGATCATGGGAACGGGTGTAAGCTGAGGGTCACATCTAGTTGCTCATGAGCAAGGATGCCTTGACAGAGCCTCTCACCTGTGAGTGAGTTGCTAAACTCCTGGATACCATGGCAGATACCATGCATATGCAAAGCCCATGAGCTGCTTCTCTGAATGGTGATTGGGGATTGCCTACTGTTCATGCTCTAATCACACTTGCAAAAATGTATATCAACAAGGCTGTACAGCATAATAAACTGAAACTCTTTTCACACTCTATGAGTATCCTGCCTCATTCATTTCACTTCTGAGATCAAAGGGCTAATTTGCTCTAAGCTCTTAAAAGATGGCTGCAACAAGTTATGAAGTTTTTTTGTTTTGTTTTGTTTTCCTTAACTAACATATATACCCTATAGTATTAATTAAAGATTTAGATCTGGAAGGAAACTTGAAATACATTTCATTCATCATTGTCACTTAGAGGAGAATAGTGAAACCCAGAGAGATTGAGTGACTTGGCTAATGTGACACAAGTAGCAAGAACAAAACTTAGTTTTCCAAATTACTCTTTGTACGATATATGTATGTATATGCATGTATACAAATATATGTATATATACACAAATATGCATACACATATATACTCTATCTATATGTATATACCTAAGATATATAGGTATACACATACATAACAGATCTGAAAATTTGTATAGGATCCACAGACAGGTTCCTAATTCAAAATACAACACAATTTCCATTGTACTACACTGCACTGAAATGTGTTATATGCACATATAAATATATATATATGTATAATGCACATGCATGTATGTGAATCAATATGATTTTAAAATAAATGAATTCAACAAATTTAAAAAGCTGAATGGTTATGAAAGGCTGGAAAAAAGAGATTTTTTAAAAAAGAATTTGCAAAATAATTTTTCTTTTTAGTTTAATTCTTATTTATAGTAGACTATTTGATGAATGATGGGTTAGAGAAAAATCAGTTTACTACTATAGAACAAAAAGGTATTTGCTTCCCTATAAAATCTATTATTACATTTTTAGGCTATCTATATAAATAATCACTCTAAATAATTCTTTGTAAATTCCCTAATTGTAATTGAGTATGAATATGAATATATTCTACTACTGAATATGTTTAATCTTACTGAATATGTTTAATCTTAGTTTTGTTCCAATAAACATTTTAATATGAAATGGAAGTTAACTGCTTTCATGCTTTGTCAAAAGCAGACAACAAATAGATGAAGATGAATGCTCTGAAAATAAAATGAAGTCCTGCTAGTAGATAAATGACAACTTAATTTTAAAAAAGGAAGTGCACTTATATTACACAAAGAGTTAATGAGTAGATAATACAGTGATTTATGGCTACATTTTATGATTCTTTCTGCTAAATCTACATACATTGTTGAACACCCCCTTTCCTTCACATAACTGGGTGGAGTCAGCATCTATTCTTTGTAGATTAGGAATGGCTAAAATATTTGTAAAGAGTAGTAGCATTCCTATGTTAGGTCCTATTTCTTACAAGTGACAGCAAATAAGTTTGTGCTTGTTGCTATAGATATATAGATGTGGGTAGAATTAGGGATGCTGAACGAATATTAAAAGTTCTGAGTTAACTCAGAACTCTTCTGTGTTCTTGTGTATTTAGTTGTAATTATTCTATAACCAGTATAGTATCCCTTTGTTTAGAGATTGAAGAATTGAAGATATTTATAGAAAGTGACTAATCTTTCTTTTTTCTGAGAATGTGGTCCCATTATAAAGAATAAAAATACTTTCATAATACTAGATTAACACTACTTTAATGGGATAGTTTTACACCACATTTTATTTCAGCGTCTAAACGTTTCATTCAAAATATAATTATATATATATATATATTATATGTAAACATATGTAATATATATTAAGTATACATATATACATATTATACATATGTATATTTACATTTATTTACAAATTTTATTTAGTTTATTTACAAATATAATTTAGTAAATCTAGGGAAAATAAATTACATTTTGCTAATTCACATTAAATGCACACTATATACACTTAGAAATTTTTAAATTTCATTTCATTTCTACATATTCTATTTTGTGCACAGCCTTTTCCTCAAGTATAGTACTTCTAGTACTTTTGTGTCTTTGCAAATTTTGTCATTATTAGAACTGAAAAAAATGTCTTTAATAGATCTAAGTCAATTAGGTTTACAGTATTTATCCCTGAGTTCTTGGACAATGTATTTGAACAATGAAACAAAAATGTTTCAAATTGTTAAGTAAAAACTTAAGTTCCTACTTTACCCTGACCAAGAATTTAAGTAACATCTTTCTTTAGTATCTTGGAATGATGGGAACATATTAGAAGGCACTTTGGAAATAGTTTGATACAAACTTCTCATTTCTCAAAGTTTTCCTATTTCAGATGTGAGTTGCCAAAAGTAATAGAGGTAAGAGCTCATATTGCAACCAATTCCTCTGATTCAAAAGTCATTATTTCTTCCATTATACCATAGTACTTCCTGATACTAATGAAAATAGTTCAGGGCTGAAGTCAAAACAGTTGTTTTCTGTTATTTTCCAACACTATAAAAAAGATTTGGGAGAAAGAGGTTCTGTGTAAGATTGAAAACAATCTACAAGATTAAAAAAGGATAATGAAATGAAATATACCACTAGGGAGAAATTTCATAGATAAACAATCAGCATCAATTTTATTTTATTTTTTTTTATTTTTTATTTTCCTGAGGCTGGGATTAAGTGACTTGCCCAGGGTCACACAGCTAGGAAGTGTTAAGTGTCTGAGATCAGATTTGAACTCAGGTCCTCCTGAATTCAAGACTGGTGCTCTATCCACTGTGCCACCTAGCTGCCCCAATCAGCATCAATTTTAAAAGAAATTCTATATAAGCTAAAGTGACAAAAGAAGATATGCACAATTATTATCTTTTCTCCTTAAAAACTTTAAAAAATATTTTATTTTTCCCCAGTTGCATGTAAAAACAACTTTAATATTTTTGGTCCATTTATCAATTGGGGAATGGCTGATATTTTACATATTTGACTGAGTTCTCTAAATATTTGAGAAAAGAGGTTTTTAGAAATTCCTTGCTAATTTTTTCAGTTATGATTACAAATTTTGATATTTGCAGTCACCCTCTTGCCCAGAGCAAAAGCCCAGAACAAGGAGTGCCTGGAGTTTGGCATAACACCAATCCTTTTTAATCACTCTCTGGATAATCTCACCCTGTGACAAAATGTATTGTTTTGATTAGCACCAGGTATTCTCTAAGTTATGATTTTCATATTACTAAAAAACTGTTTGGATTTTTGGACCTTCCTTTATTCTCAGGGAGCCAGAGCAGTTAACATGCTAAAGCAGAAAGCAATTAATCACATCTTCTGACACCCAGCAATCCCCATGCTTGTAACTGCTAAGAGAACAAAACCAAATACAGCACTTCTCTTCCTGCCATACTATCTTTGGTTCTGCATCCCACTGAATAATCACAAGACTTAATGACCTTTAAAACTTGAGACAATCACATGGCTCAGTGATTTCCCCAGAACCCAAGAATGCCTGCATTGTTCCCAAAATACCTGCACCCATAGTCCTGCCATGAAAACCTAAGAATGATTGTATTGTGATCCAGCCATTTGTAACTCTCATGCTTAAAAAAACTATACCGGCTAAAAACCACAAATCACAAGCCTTCCTTCTCAAGAGGAATTCAGTTTGCAAACCTCTTTTCCTCACTTTGAATATGAAATTAAACTTCTATTTGATTCCTGACCCTTTTGACTCCAGCCACCCACAGGTTAGAGCCTAGTTCTGATTCGTTTGACACAAACTGTGTTTTTCCCTCTATTTTATATTCCCTTACTCATCCTACTCTCTACTTTCACTCTGCTCATTCTCAAAAGTGTTTTGCTTGTGATGGGGAGGGGCAAAGCCCCAAGATAGCAGAGAGGACACACGCTTCTTTCTGATCTTCTCCCACGACTCTCAGCTAATTACCAATTTCAGCTTCTGAATTAGTTCTGGACTGGCAGAATCCACAAATATTGGAAGTGCAAAAATTTACCAGAAGAAGATAATTTCAAAGATTGCCAGAAAAGGTTTGTTTCAGTTGGGCACTGAGGGAAGTGGCCAGGTGCAAGCAGGCATAGGATGGACTCCAGCACACACTGTACAGACCTGGGGTGGGGTGCGGACTCCATAGGACAGTTCAGACTCCGCAGGGTAGAGAATGTGGGGGATGATTCTACAGCAGTGCTGGTTACTCCGCCTTGATTGCAAGCCAGTAGATAACAGAAAAGTTGTATAACATCCAACACAAACACAGAAGGTAAAGAGTGAATCCTGCAGCCCTGGAGTCTCACAAGACCTGGCCACGCCCACCCAGCACCAGGAGTGAGTAAGCATTGTAGAGGAAGCTTGGAAATTCTCCCTTGCTATAAAAGCATATCCCAACATTTTTTTTTTTTTTTTTTTTAATGAGTGAAAAAGCAAAGTGAACTCTAACCATAGATGCTTTTTATGGTGAAAGAGAAGAACAGATTTCAAACCCTGAGGAAACTAAAAGTAGATTGTCTTCTACTTTTGTCTAAAAGTAGATGAAGCCCCAGAGGGTGACTTATCACATAAGGCTCTCCTAAAAGAAATTATAAAAGATCTAAAAAGAACTTAGAACTTCACAAGAGGGTTTGGAAAAGGCAACACAAAATACGCTTAGTGAAATGAAAAAAGCATATAACTCATTAAAAGATAGGTTTGACATAATAGAAACAACTCCCAGAAGAACAAAATTTGTGAAATGGAAAAAGAAAATAACTTCTTAAAAAACAGAATTTGTGAAATGGAAAAAAATTTCATAGAAGAAAATAACTCATTTAAAAACTCAACTGGACAAACAGAAAAAGAAGTAAACAAAAAGTAAATGAAGAAAATAATTTACTAAAAATCAGAACTGAACAAATGGAAATGAATGACTCAATGAAACCTCAAGAAAGTCAAGAAAAACCAAAAGAACTGAAAAAAAATTAGAATAAAAATGTAAAGTACCAATTTGGGAAAACAACTGACCTGGAAAATAGATCTAGGAGAGATAATCTAAGGATTATTGGGCTCCCTGTAAATCATGATGAAAAAAGGGCCTAGACACTATTTTTCAGGAAATCATCAAAGAGAACTGTCTGGATGTCACAGAATCAGAAGGCAAAATAGTCATTGAAAGAATTCACCAAACACCTTCTGAAAGAGACCCCAAAATTAAAACAAGGAATATAGTGGCTAAATTTCAGAATTATTAGACCAAGGAAAAAATATTACAAGCAGCCAGAAGAAAAACAATTCAAAACCTGAGGAACCATAGTAAGTATCATCCAGGATCTAACAGCTTCCATGTTAAAGGATGGAAAGACCTGAAATTTGATATTCTGAATGGAAAAGGAACTTGGAATGCAGCAAAGAATAAACTACCATGCTAAACTGAGCATTTTTCCCCCAGGGAAGAAGATGGGCATTCAATGAAACAGGTGAATTACATTTATTTCTGATGAAAAAAACCAGAGCTAAACAAAAAATTTGACCTCCAAATATAGGACTCAAGAGAAGCATAAAAAAGTAAAAATAACTCTTCAGAACTGTATTTCTATTATGGATATACATAGAGAGTGCATGATGATTTGATTTTACTCCTATAAAAAAAAAAAAAGAAAGAAACTAGATGTGGAAAGGGGATTGTACCAGAAAATGGGGAAAGTGGAAGCAAAATGAGGGAAATTACATCTCATAAAGAGGCAAAGAAACCTTATTATATTTGAGTGAAAAAAGGGAGGAGAATAAACATTGTGTGATTTTTACCCTCATCAGATTTGGCTCAAAGAGAAAATATTAGACATATTTATTTTACAGAGAAACTTTTTTCACCTTATTTAAAAGTGGGAGGGGAAGGCAAAAAGAGAAGGGGTGGGCTAAATAGAAGGGAAAACAAAAATAGTAGGGGAAAAGTATAAGAAACAGGGTCTTTAAAGGGGGAGGGTTGCTTGAGACAAGTGATGCTCATAAGTAATGTACTGAGGAGGAGGGGAAGGGAAAAAGGAAAGATAAAAGTATAATCTCATAGTAATAAGATGGCAGGAAATACACAGTTTTAACCATAAATGTGAAGGAGCTGAACTCACCCATAAACCGTAAGTGAAGAACAGACTGGATAAAAAGCCACAATCCTACAATATGCTGTTTACAAGAAACATATTTAAAGCAGAGTGATGCACTCAAAGTTAAGGTAAAAGGCTGGAGCAGAATCTATTATACTTCAGGTAAAGTAAAAAAAGCAGGAGTACCATCCTGATCTCAGATCAAGCAAAAGCAAAAACTGATCTAATTAAAAGAGATAAGGAAGAAAACTATATTTTGCTAAAGGGCACCACAGATAATGAAGCAATATCAATACTAAATATATATACATTAAGTGGTATAGCATCTAACTTCCTAAAGGAGAAGTTAAGAGAGCTGTAAGAAGAAATAGACAACAAAACTATAATAGTGGGAGATCTCAACCTTGCTCTCTCAGAAGTACATAAATCAAACCACAAAATAAATAAGAAAGAAGTTAGAGGTAAATCGAATACTAGAAAAGTTAAGTATGATAGATCTTTGGAGAAAATTGAATGGAGACAGAAAGGAGTATACTTTCTTCTCAGCAGTTCATGGAACCTAAACAAAAACTGACCATATATTAGGATACAAAGATCTCAAAATTAAATACAGAAAGGCAGAAATAGTAAATGCTTTCTTATCAGATTGTGATTCAATAAAAACTACATTCAACAAAAAATTAGGGGTAAATAGACCAAAAAGTAATTGGAAACTAAATAATCTCATCTTAAAGAATGATTGGATGAAACAGAAAGTAACAGACATAAATAATAATGCCATCCAAGATAATGACAATAATGAGACAAGATACCAAAATTTGTGGGATACAGCCAAAGTGGCAATAAGGGAAATTTTTACATTTCTAAATGCTTAGTTACATAAAATAGAGAAAGAGAAAGTAAATGAATTGGGCTTGCAACTAAAAAAGCTAGAAAAACAGCAAATTAAAAATCCCCAAATACTAAACTTGAAATTCTAAAAATAAAAGGAGAGATTAATAAAAGTAAAAGCAAAAAACTATTGAATTAATAAATAAAACTAAGGATTTGTTTTATGAAAAAACAACAAAATAGATAAAATAAACCTTTAGTGTTTATTAGAAAAAGGAAAGAGGAAAATCAAATTGTTAGTCTTAAAAATGAAAAGGGAGAACTTTCACCAATGAAGAGGAAATTAGAGCAATAATTAGGAGTTACTTCACTCAACTTTATGCCAATAAATTTAACAACCTAAGTGAAATGGAGTAATACCTACAAAAAATATAGATTGCCCAGATTAGCAAAGGAGGAAATAAATTATTTAAATAGTCCCATTTTAGAAAAAGAAATAAAATAAGCTATTAATCAACTCCTTAAGAAAAAATTCCTAGGAATTCTACCAAACATTTAAAGAACAATTAACTCCAGTACTATATAAATTATTTGAAAAAAATATGGAAAGAAGAATCCTACCAAATTCTTTTTATGACACTGGTACTGATACCATGATACCAATACATGGTACTGATACCTAAACCAAGTAGGAAGAAAACAGAGAAAGAAAATTATAGACCACTCTCCCTAGTGAATATTGATTCAAAAATCTTAAATAAAATATTAGCAAAGAGATTACAGAAAGCCATCCTCAGAAAAATACACCATGACCAAGTAGAATTTATATCAGAAATGCAGGGCTGGTTCAATATTAGGAAAACTATTAGCATAATTCACTGCATCAACAACCAAACTAACAAAAACCATATGATTATCTCAATAGATGCAGAAAAAGCATTTGATAAAATCCAACATCGATTGTTATTAAAACAGTAGAGAGTATAGGAATAAATGGACTTTTCCCTAAAATAATCAGTAGCACCTATTTAAAACCATTGATAATGGGGATAAACTGGAATCATTCGCAGTCAGAAACAAGGTTGCTCACTATCACTCACTATCAATATTGTATTAGAAATGCTAGCTTTGGCAATAAGAGAAGAAAAAGATATTAAAGGAATTAAGAGTAGATAATGAGGAAACCAAATTATCAGTCTTTGCTGATTATATGATGCTATACTTAGAGAGCCCAGAGAATCAACTAAAAAGCTAATAGAAATAATCCACAACTTTATCAAAGTTGCAGGATACAAAATAAATCCACATAAATCACAGCATTTTTACACATCACTAACAAAATCCAACAGCAAGAGATACAAAGAGAAATTTCATTTAAAATATCTGTTGACAGTATAAAATATTTGGAATCTATCTACCAAGGGAAAGTCAGTAACTATAAGAGCAAAACTACAAAACACTTTCCACACAAATAAAACCAGATCTAAACAACTGGAAAAATAGCAAGTGTTCTTGGATAGTCCAAGCAAATACAATAAAGTTGACAATATTATCTAAACTAATCTAAATTATTCATTGCCATACAGATCAACTAAAGAAACTATTTTATTGACCTTGAAAAAATAACAACAAAATTTATCTGGAAAAAGAAAAGGTCAAGAATTTCAAGGGAACTAATAAAAAAAAAAAAAAAAACCAGATGAAGGTGGCCTAGCTGTACCAGACCTAAAACTATATTATAAAGCAGCAGTCACCAAAACCATTTGGTACTGGCTAAGAAAAAGACTAGTTGATCAGTGGAATAGGTTAGGTTCGCAGGACAAAATAGTCAATAACTACAGTAACCTAGTATTTGACAAACTCAAAGACCCCAGCCTTTGGGATAAGAATTCACTCTTTGACAAAAACTGCTGGGAAATTTGGTAACTAGTATGACAGAAATTAGGCATTGACTCACACTTAACACCATATACCAAGATAAGGTCAAAATAGGTTCATGATCAAGTCACAAAGAATGATATTATAAATAAATTAGAAAAACATAGGATAGTTTACCTCTCAGGCCTATGGAAGAGGAAAGAATTTGTGACCAAAGAAAATCTAGAGATCCTTACTGATCACAAAATAGATAGTTTTGATTATATTAAGTTAAAAAGGTTTTATACAAACAAAACTAATGCAGAAAAATTTAGAAGGAAGCAGTAAACTGGGAAAACATTTTTACATTCAAAGGTTCTGCTAAAGGCCTCATTTCTAAAATATATTGAGAATTGACTCATATTTATAAGAAATCGAGCCATTCTCCAACTCAGAAATGGTAAAAGGATACGAACAGATAATTTTCAGACAAAGAAATTGAAACTACTTCTAGTCATATGAAAAGGTACTCCAAATCACTATTGATCAGAGAAATGCAAATTAAAACAATTCTGAGTTACCAATACACACCTCTCCAATTGCCTAAGATGACAGGAAAAAATAATGACAAATGTTGGAGGGGATGTGGGAAAACTGGCGCGCTGATAAGTTTTTGATAGAATCATGAATAGATCCAAGCATTCTGGAGAGCAATTTGGAACTATGCTCAAAAAGTTTGAGCAAAAAGTCCTTTGACCCAGCAGTGTTTCTACTGGGCTATATATCCCAAAGAGATCTCAAAAATGTTTGTGGCAGCCCTTTTTGTAGTGGCTAGAAACTGGAAACTGAATGGATGCCCATCAATTTGAGAGTGGCTGAATAAATTATGGTATATGAATGTTATGGAATACTACTGTTCTGTAAGAAATGACCAACAGGATGATTTCAGAGAGGCCTGGAGAGACTTACATGAATTGATACTAAGTGAAATGAGCCAAACCAGGAGATCATTATACATGGCAACAAGAGTATACAATGATCAATTCTGATGGACATGGCTCTCTTCAACAATGATTTGATAAAAACCAGTTCCAATTGTTCTGTAATGAAGAAAGCCATCTCCACCCAGAGAGAATACTATAGGAAGTAAGTGTGGAACACAACATAGCATTTTCACTCTTTCTGTTATTGTTTGTTTGCATTTTTTTTTCCTTCTCAGGTTTTTTTTTCTTTTTAGATCTGATTTTTCTTGTGCAGCAAGACAACTGTATAAATATGGATACATATATAGGATTTAACACATATTGTAACATTTAACATGTATTAGACTACATGCCATCTAGGAGAGGGGGTGGGGGAAGGAGTGGGAAATTTGAAACACAAGGTTTTGCAAGAGTTGATGTTGAAAAATTACCCATGCATGTGTTTCATAAATAAAAAGCTATAATTTTTAAAAAAGTGTTTTGCTTCTGACTACCACCTATCACAATCCACCCTTCCTGATATTAGTTCCCTTCTTTTATCCTTTCTCCTCCCATACTTCTTAGCATCAGTTAAATTTCTATACCAATTGTGTGTGTGTGTTTTTCCCACTTTGAGCCAGAGTAAGGTTCATAGTCTTACTTCACCATCTCTATCATCCCCTTCACCACAAAAGCTCTTTTATCTTGCATTTATAGAAGCCAATCCAATTCTACCACTATTTCCTCCTTTTTCCCAGTGCATTCCTTTTTCTCATCACTTATTTTTTTAAAGGATATCCTCCCATTATATTTAACTCACATACATGCACTGTCTTTATGTATCATTCTTCTAACTCCATTAATAATGAAAATTTTAGGACTTATAAAGTATCACCCGTTGGAATGTTAACAGTTTGATGTTATTGAATCAATTATGATTTCTCTTTCCTGTTTATCTTTTTTATATGTTGAGTTTTATATTTGAAAGTCAATTTTTTTCTGGTCATTTTTTCAGGAATGATTGAAAGTCCTCTATTCCATTAAATATTTTCTCCTGAAGGATTATATAAAATGTTTCTTGATATCTTATTCTTGGTTGTAATTCTAGTTACTTTGTCCTCTGCAATATCATATTCTAAGCCTTCCAATTCTTTAAAGTAAAGGCTGCTAAATCTTATATTATCCTCACTGTGGCTCCATGGTGTTATAATTATTTTCACCTGGTTCCTTGCAATATTTTCTGTTTGCCTGGGAGCTCTGGAATTTGGCTATAATATTCCTGGGAGTTGTCATTTTGTGATCTCTTTCTGGAAGTTATCAGTGGATTTTTTTAATATATAATTTCTCCTCTAATTGTAAGTCATTAGGGCAATTTTCCTTGACAATTTCTTGAAAGATTCTGTCTGTTCTTTTTTTTTTTTTTTTTTTTTAATCATGGCTTTCAAATAGCCCAATAAGTCTTAATTTATTTCTCCTACATATATTTTCTATGTCAGTTGTCTTTCAAAAAAACATTGTTTTCTTTTCATTATTTTTATTTTGTTTTATTTTTTCTTAATGTTTTATAGAGCTTCCATTTATCCATATTTTTAAAGAATTATTTTCTTAAGTGAATTTTTGTGTCTCATTTTTAAAAATTTGGCCAGATATGCTTTTTTTAAAAAGTTGTTTCTTTATTTGATTTTTTTGTATCTTTTTGCCCATTTAGCTTATTCTGTTTTTAAAACCTTTTTTTTCTGCAGTATTTTTGATGCCTATTCTAGCAGGATATTGATTCTTTTTTTATCATTTTCTTCATCACTTTCCCCAATTCTTTTTTAATCTGTTTTCTTTGATTTTTAAAATCTTTTTGAGTGCTTCAAGAATTCTTTTTAAGTCTGAGAACAATTCACATTTTTCTTTGAAGCTTTGTATATCATTTTGCTATTGATGGAGGGTATTCTGCTGAGATTATTTTGATCTTTCTTGTCACCATGGTAACTTTTTATGGTAAGATCTTTTTGTTTTTGTTTTTTGCTCATTTTTTCTACTTATTTCTTGACGTTTAACTTTATAGTAAATATAACTTTATAGTTCTAGGAGGAGACACTGTCTCAGGTTTCAGAATGTTTTGTGCAGGAATTTTCTTCCCCCCCCCCCCCTGAGGCTGGGGTTAAGTGACTTGCCCAGGGTCACACAGCTAGGATGTGTTAAGTGTCTGAGATCAGATTTGAACTCGGGTCCTCCTGAATTCAAGGCTGGTGCTTTATCCACTGCGCCACCTAGCTGCCCCATTGTGCAGGAATTTTCAAAGCTAGGTATGGGGTTCTGTAAGTGGTATGATCTAAAACCTATCTTTACTATGTACTTGGTCTGTGTATTCTTTGAGTGATCACAAGCACTTTTTTCCATATCTGTAACAAGGATCTCTGTTCCTCTAAAGCTACAACCTGTGGTTTGCTAATTCTCCTACTTACCCTGGAACTGTAACCTGGGACTGCAACTTGAGACTACATTGGGAATACAACAATGCAACAAAGCAACTATAGTAATGCAATGCTAGCAAAGTCCTATATCCAGTCCCAGCAAAGGGGCCACATTAATCTTCCTCTGACTAATTGTCTGATCACTTGTTTGATACATTATCAGTGTGCTGACAGTTTTAAAAACCATTGCTACTAATTCAGTTGGGTCCAATGGTCAGCTGTTGGCTTTTGGAGATACTGCCTACTATCTTACCTGAGTATTGTCTGCACTGAACTGTGTTTCATTCCTATTCCAGTAAGACAGCTCTTTCCTCTAATTTTCTAAGTTATTTTGGTTGAAAAATTATTTCATCCTGAATTTTTGTGAATTCTGCCACTCCTGAATTCACTTTGAGGCATTATTTAAAGCTGTTTGGGGGAGAATCTGGGGGAGCCCAGTTGAGTTCCTGCTTTTTCTCTGCCATCTTGGCTTTAGCCATACAGAAATTTAAAGCTCCAAAATTTGTAAAAATACCAAAATAACAGTTTAAGAAAACTGTTCAAAACAGAGACAACAGAGGACTGAATTTCTGACTTTATAGGTTGCTTCTAAAAACTTTCCCTCTCAGACTTTAAAGTTTAAATAACAAATTTTCAACCAATGTACTGAAATATCTCAAATATAAAATGACATCAGTTCAAATAACGTGTAATTACTCTGCAATTATAAAAACAGAAGACTATTTTCCAAGGAATACTCAAGATGAAAAGTAAAGTAACATAACTTTCTAAGTTTACTTTAAAAAAAAAAAAAAAGATGCCGTTTCAGCAAGAAACATTTAAAGTTTTCTTGGACAAAAAAAAAAAAAAAAAGAAGATTATTAGTAAAGGAAAATGAAAAAAAGAAGAAAGTTAACTGAATTACATTTGCAAATCTTTAAAATAATGAAAAGAAAAAAATAACTATAAATTTCATGAAAAATTAAAGGCAATAAATGTCATTTCACATTTCTAGATCATTTTCATTTTTTAGAATTATAAACTGAAAAAAATGAACTGAAAATTAAATGAAAGAACAATGATATAACACCAAAGTAAAAAGATCCCTAGGATGAAGATTTCATGAAAACTTTTAAAATTAAAAATTGGGAGGGAGAAAAAGTTGAATTAATTTATTCATTAAATCTTGTCATCTTCTATAAATGGATGAATATATTTTCTAAGAACAATTCTAGAGAGGAAAATCATGGAACTAAACAGAAGGGAATTAAAAAACTAAGAAAAGCAGGAGATACAACCCCAGTAAGTCAATATGTGAATGATTAAGGGATATATGTGTCTTTACAAGATTGAAAGTTTTGAGAGAATAGTGTAAAATGAGAACTATTACTATGTGGGGGAGTTGTAGTAAAAGGAATCATTTGTCCCCAAAGGGAAAGAATAATGGGGGGGGTTATTTATTTTGTACCAGGAATCCATTTTCTACCCAATAAAAACTAAGAACCCTTGTTTCAGAATACAATATATAAGATTACAAAAGAAATCTATCATATTAAAATAATTATCAAAATTTTAAAAAAAGTTTCAGGGCGCAGCTAGGTGGTGCAGTAAATAGAGCACCAGCCCTGAAGTCAGGAGGACCTTAATTCAAATCTAACCTCAGACACTTAATACTTTTTAGCTGTGTGACCCTGGGAAAGTCCCTAAACATCCTCTCCTCAAATTGCCTCAGCAAAATAATAAGTAAATAAGTTCTAAGATTCCAATCTGAGATCCCAAGTATTCCAAAAAATATTTCCAAAGAAGAATGGAGACACACACACACACACACACACACACACACACACACACACGTTCACACACTCATTTTTAAATGTATAGAATAAAATATATAAAATGCTACATTTCATTTAAAAGATTAATAAGAATAAGGAGGCATTTTTTCACCCAAGATCCAAGATCTATAGAAATTTGTTCTTTACTCAACACAGAAAAGAGAAGCATCCATTAATATAAAATAAATAAAATATACATAACATATATTTATTTTAACACATATGAAAAATAAAATAATAAAACTAAAGCAAGCTTCAAGACATAATCATCTTGATACTCTACTGAGCATTTTAAATTTAAATGTTAGAGCATGAAAGCAGTTTTTAGGACTGCTCAACTGATATTTTACTTTGGTTTTGAACTATCCAAATCATTTCCTCCTAATTTTTTTTCTGATCTATTGAGCTTATCCTCCTGCTGCTGAAAAAAATATTTAATAAATAAACATTCAGCTTCCAGGCAAAGCTAGAAACCTACTGGAATTCATGAGGCTCCCTCCAAGGAAAGAAATGTCTATCTTAAGTTTTATTATTTGGTTACCAATGCTCAAGAAAAAAAAATAAAGTAGAAAAAAACAGAAGATGAAGGCTCATCCTTAGCTTAAGCAATAGAATTTCTTCTCTATCTGCTATATGCTCATACATACCAGGAAGTTGGGGTGAGGAAGGAAAGAAGAATGTTATTCTTTCCTCCTTTTCCCACTTTTCTTTGGAAGTGCAAGTAGGGAGAGCACATATTACCCTCATTAGAAGTAGGAAGAACTAAAAGTTATCTCTCATTTTTTAAATAGACACCACATTTCATAAGCAACACTATCATCTTCTCACCACTCTAATGATATAGCTAGAAGACCAAGGGAACAACCAAGATTCACTCCATCATACTGAATCATTTTTTTAGTCAGCCAGTCATCAATTATCAATCAAGTGCCTACCAACTATGTATCAGGGACTATGCTGAACACTCAGAATGCAAAAAGAGACAAAAGATAGTTCTTGTTTTTAAGGAGATTATGTGACAGTCCACATGTAGATAAATACACACACACACACACACACACACACACACACACACCCGGGATAAAAAGGAAATTGAGAAAGGAAAGAGAAGGTTTGGAGACTTCCATCAAATGGAAATCAATAGGCAGAACTGAAGTGGGATAGCATTCTTAGCACTCAATAGTCAGAGAAAATGCTTAGAGCTAAGAGATGATGTGACAAATTCACTGAACAGCCAGGATAGCTGTGTCACTAGGTTGAAGAGTATATGGTTGTTGAAGCCAAGATAGTTAAATATAAGAACTATGTCAGCCTAACTCTGCCAAAATTCTCCTTCAAATAATTTTAAAAATAAGGAGTCGAATCAAATTCTAGAGGAGCACAACTAACAAAGAGTTGGGATGAAATATAATCTCTAGCCTAAGACAACTTTGGAGGTTGGAAGAAGAGATCTGTGACGCTGGTCAGAACTAGTCAAAAGCAAAGTATCATCACCAACTATGAACTTTGATCTATGTGTAACATCAGCAGAACTTCAGGAATTCTTACCAAAGACAATTAAAGCAATTAGACAATTTGTCAGAAAGAAATAACAAAGAACTCCTGTAATAGCATTGATACAGCACTGAATATTATTCAACAAACCCATTGCCCATGTCCAGTTCCATGTAGCAGTTCCAGGGTGGAAAGAAGTGCTTACAATCTGAAAGGAACAAGATACTAGTCCAATTTTTAGGGCAGACAGGAGTATTAGTTTTTGTAGGTGCAAGAGAGTGGGGCCCTTCTTGGGTAAGGACCAGAATACAGAACAGGATAGCAAAGGCCATATCTTTCCCTATATCATACCATTTTGGAAGCATCTAAAAATTACAAATACCAAGAGTTAGCTGTTAAAGCAGCAGTCTGGTGGAGAAATAAAGTTTGATGTAAATTTTAGAGTAGAAATAGGCTAGAAAAATAAGCAAACGATAACAAAGAACCTGTCCATAAAAATCTACTATAGTGACAGGGGAAATGAAGTTACAAACTATCTAAACTAACTATCACTATAGGAAAACAGCTATAATTAAACCCTCAGAAAAAAAAAAAAACACATCAGATTGAACACAACAGCAACAAAAATTCTTAAAAGAACTAAAAAAGATTTTTTAAATCAAATAAGAATGATAGAGTAAAAAGTGGTAAAAGAAATTATAAGGGCACAACCAAGATGGAGGATTAGGAGTAGCAACGATCTGAATTCTCTTAAAATTTAATTCTGAACAGCTTTAAAATAATGCCTCAAATTAAATCTCAGAGTGGCAGAGCCAACACAAGGTCAAGGCAAGACATTTTTCTGATTTAAGAAAATTTAAAAGGTCTTCAGGAGAGATCTGGGACTCCAGGGAGGAGGCCTGTTTAGAGTACACACATACATAGTAGCAACAACAATGGTTGTTGCAGCCGCAGATACTACTTTGGAAGTTGTCAGACAAGAGGCAGAAGAGGCAGAAAATTGGTTTAAAAAGATTTTAGGGTACCCATTGATGCCACTGAATACAGCTGGTGCTAATTGGCGACTCTATTACTCATGCATAGTTCTGAATTTCCAGATTCCAGGACATGGAGATCATTCACAAAAGAGCAGGCACCTTCTTCAGTTCCAGAATCAAGAGGCACATTTGTACTTGCAATGACAGGGGAAAAGGGGACCACCTTAGGTAAAGAATAGAGAACATAGGAGAAGAGGTGTGAGCACATTTCCTGTTTAGTTCACACTATCGTGGAAGCACCAAAACTTGCAGACTCTCAGAACTAACTCTAAAAACATCAACACAAAAAAAGATTAAAGTTTGGGAGAATGCCTCCTGACCTCCAAGTGATATCCCAACTGTAACATAAAGTTCAAAATCAAGAAATAGGCTGGAAAAATGAGCAAAACAATAAGAGGAAAAAGTTGACTGTAAAAGGTTATTGTGGCAACAGGGAAGATGAAGGTATAAATTCCAGAGAAGATAACATGAAAACATTTTATAAACAAAACCTCACACGAAATTCTAATTTGATACAATCCCAACAAGAGTTTGTAAAAAGGTTGAAAAAGAGACAAGAGTGTTAAAGAAAAATTAAGAAAATAACTGAGTGATACAAGGAAATTATAAAAAGAATTGATAGGGGCAGCCAGACAGTACAGTGGATAGAGCACCAGCTCTGAAGTCAGGAGAACCTGAGTTCTCGTTTCAGACACAACACTTTCTAGCTGTCTGACCTTGGCCAAGTTACTTCAGCAAAAGAAAGAAAAAAAGAATTGATAGCTTGGTAAAAGAGTAACAAAAAGTTGGAAGAGAGATAATTTAAGTATTATTGGACTACCAGAAAGCCATGATAAAAAAGAACTAAATTTATATTTCTAGAAATTATAAAGGAAAAAAATGTTCTTTTATCTCATATCTAGTGAGTAAAATAGAAATTGAAGGAACTTACTGATCATATAAAAGAGATCCCAAAATGAAAACTCTTAGGAATATTATAGTTAAGTTTCAAAGCTTCCAGATCAAGAAAATATTGAGAGCAGCCAGATAGAAATCATTCAGATATCATGAGTCACAGTTAGAATCACACAAGATTTAATTTCTTCTATGTTAATGGAATTGTAATCCTTGGAATATGATATTCCAGAAAGGAAAGGAGCAAGGGTTTACAACCCAGAATCACCTACCCAGCAAAACTGAGTGTATTCCTTTAGGAGGGGAAAATGGCTTTCAATGAACTATTTTCAAGCACTCCTAATGAAAAGAACAGAACTGAATAGAAAATATTACATTAAAAACACAAGATTCATAAGATAGACATGAAAGAGTAATCATAATGAGCTCAATAAACTATTTACATTTCTATATGAAAAGATAATTTATGTAACCTCTATATGGACTAAACTAGAGGGAACCTAGAGTTTCAGTGAACTCTGGAAAAAAGTACTTTTTTGTTTTAGTGTATCATATGTAGAAAGTGACACTTTTTTTTCCTGATTTCATTTGGATGACTTTAAAACACTGATGATATCAATGGATGCGTTTCCATGAGGGATAATTTTCCTATCTGAATAAAGGGCAATGCTAAATTGACTCCAAATCCTAAATTTCTGTAAGGAAAGCTCGTGTGACTTCAAAAGTTCATTGTGGACCAGGTTTCTTTCAGTTGAAAGTCAAAATTAGTTTTGCTCTTTATTTGATTTGTGGCCTTGAAAAAGGTCTTACAAAGTTAAGATTAAGCAAGCAGAGATATTTGATAAATTATACAATATTTCTTATTTTGTTGGCTTGTTTGGGGAACTTTTTGACACATTCATTTTTTGTGAATTTGAAAAACACTATATCTGGAAATAATTGTGATTTTCATCTATTATGATTACATATGATAATGTAGCATTGGCTCTATTGAAATTCTATTATATGGCCATAGGGAAACAAAGAATATTACTTATGCTTCCTCAGAGCTCACAGAGAATTGTTCTGAATTTGGGACAAAGATTCTAAAAAAATTACTAAAATCAAATTATTAAAAATGCATCTTATGGGATCTGGAAAGCAAATCTGGCATAGCACAAAATGAAAGGTTCTACAATTCAGGAAAAACTTCAAGACTGCTTTGAGCAAGATAGTGTGTCTGACATTAAGGACTGGCCTAAATTTTGAGTTTTATCACCAGAAATGTTGCTACTTTATTCACAGAATAAGAAAATTGAAGTGTAGAAAAATACTAAATGGGCCTCAGTCATTTACAGCCCCTTTTCTTTCTACAGTAGTAATGGCAAAGTGTTGAAAAAGAAAGGTACTAAGATCGACTTTTAACCAATCATCAATAAGTAGCATCCTACTAGAGAAAGGACCAATCATGTTAGTTTTGACATTAATGAAACTAGAAGAAAGAAGATGCAGGTGGCCCAAGAGGCCACTCCACTCACCACATATTAGTAGATCTACAGGTAGTCATTTTAGGAAACTGGACATATGCAGACAAACTCCCAACATATTTCCCCCATTTGAAATTTTTCTTCCCCTGAAAATAGGAAGGGATGCATTTTTTAAATAACGGAGACAGAAGCTAAAGAGGATCTCTGGTGAAGATCATAGTATAGAAGCAGACTAGAAGTATCATGTATAAAGCCTGGTGGCACCCTGCCTACAAGAGAATTAATGTGTGAGGGTATTTTGGGGGTGGTAGAGGGACATTACCACATGAGACAATACATGAAAGGAGCAGGAGGAAATGGGGAGAAAAGTGAATGTGTGTTATTCCCTGGTCAAACTGAGAACTAGTAATAGAAAGAAAGTAATTCCTTGGCTTCAGTAGTAGAAAACTTGAATGGGAATAGGGATGAGTAGGTGAGGAGGGATAGAGGAAGGACTGAATGTGGAAGGGGATGAAGATAGCCTTGCTTTGATAGTGAGAGGTATTTTTCATTGATGAATGATTCCTTTTGAGGACGAGAAGTGGTCTGTGAAGGGACATGAAGACATTAGATGTGGCCTGGAGTATTTGGTGCTTTGAAAAGTCTACTACTTCTACTTTGAGAGGGAAAATTGGAACTCTTCGGAGCAACTTCTTCTTAAAGAAGAAGAAGGTGGGCATGCATGCAGAGAGAAGATTCTGAGGAAAATGTGAAAAAATGGTAACCAGTAGTGAGGGGTATAATCAGGGACTCTTTCATGGGACCATGGAGAACACTATTTCAATTGGCATTGTTCCAGAAATGAGACACAACAAAACAAGAGTATCTAAGAGACCACAGCTAGAAGAAAATGGCGTAAAGGAGAATCTAGAATAGACTGAAAGTTTTGTTTGCATGAGAAGTATAGAGAAAAGATAGAATTCAGACAATAAAAAGAAGAGTCATGAATTAAAGAATGAAGACTTAGAGTACAGAAAGAGATGATTGATAATGAAGTGAGATCTTTTGTGGAAAAGAATGCAAAGAATGAAATAAAATCTAAAGAACAGGATTAGTTGAAGGTAAGAAGAGAAGATGGAATTTAACTAAAAAGGGGGGAAGATGGGGGAAATTAAATACCTGGATAAAATCAGGAGTAAAAGGGATTCAAAAAACAAAATTTCAAAGACAGGAGGAACAAATGAAAAGAGGAAACAAAGATTTAAAGAAAGAGATCCCATGAAATAGGGCCACCTTGAAAAAGAATAAGGTAAAGCAACTCAGGGAACATTTACAACAGAAGAAAGAAATCATAACTTGGAAAAATGTTAGACATAGATGAAATTAACTCTCATAAATTTAAATGTGGATAGATTAAACAATCCAATAAATTGAAAAAGTGACATTCTGTATAAGAAAACAAAATATCACAATCTGTTATTTACTACAAAAACATTTCAAAAGTAAATACAAACAAAAAAGAAAACTAGGAGAATGATAATAATTTACTATGCATCAAGTTAGTCCAAAAGAAATAGGAATTATTACCATGTTATCTGACAAAGCAAAAGCAGACATACAGGAAATAAAAATAGATAAACAAAAAAGCTAAATTATGCCAAAGGGAACTATAGAGAATAATTTAATATCATTAATAAATCTGCATGCTTCAAATACCCCACCACTCAAATACATAAAGGAAGCATACTATGAAACTATGAGAAGATTTAGGGAGTAGCACAAGAGATACAGGAAATGTCCTTTCCTTTCTTAGTTTTAGATAAATCTTATAAAAAAATTAAAGAAATGGGAAGTTATGGATACAAATAAATTGTTGTAGAAACTAGAGTTAAAGATTTGTGGTGTCTCTAAAATGGGAGATGAAAATAAAAATTTGCATGTCTTTCTAATATTGTAGCTTTACAAAAATTGACCATCTTATAAAACACAGAGAAATTGCAAACACATTTTAAAAAGCATGAATAGCTAATATACCCTTTATAGATCATAAAACAATAAAAGTAGTAATTGGTTTAGGGAGCACAAAGAAAGATACAGAATATGGAGACTTAACAATTTCAAATTATAGAAATAATTAATATCTACATAAAAATATTATAATTATTAAACAGTATAACAAAATTTCTGGAATGAAGCTAAAACAATCCTTAGAAAGAAAAATAATATCCCTACAATCATATGTTACAAAATAGAAAAAGAGAGGATTAATCAATTGAAAATATAATATTTTTAAAAATTACAAAACCAACAAAAAATGAACTTAAAATAAGCATAAATAACAGTTAGAGGGGAAATAAAGTGTAAAACCAAAAAAAATCCTTTAGGAATAAAAAAATTATAGTAAACACTATTTCTTTGAAAATAATAATAAAATTTATAAACTTTTAACTAATATGACTAAAAGAAGAGAAGAAATCACATTAACATATCAACAAGATGAAATCACAACAAAAGCCGGAAAAATAAAATGAACAATCAGAATATATTATGCACAATTATATTCTAGCAAAAGTAAGAAGATGAAAGAAATACAGGAATATGATCTAAAATATGAAATATTTGAACTATCAGAAGAGCAAATAGTTATCTTAAGTAACCTAATCTCTGAAAAGGAAATCTAATAGCTGTAAAGGAATTGCCAAAAGCAAAATTTTAAAGAAGCTACTTTATCCTAATAAAATTTCCTATAAAAAATTCTATCAAGTTTTTCAGTCTTCATACTTCACAAATTGGTCTCAAAAATTGAAAAGTAATGCACACTATCAGAAACATTTATTAAAACAAGTATCATTCTAATGCCTAAACCTAGGAAAGAGAAAACTCTTGGCCAATAGATTGATATTATTAATGAATTTTGATTTTAACATTTTAAAGTCCTATTGAATAAATCATGATGACATAGCCAAGAAATGCAATGACCAAGTGGGATTTATACCAAGAAGCAAGAAGAATTCAAAATTAGGAAAACAATTAGCATATTCAATATGTTACATCATATATTAAAAATCAAAGCATACAAAACCATAGGATCATCTTAATTGATGTAGGAAAAAAATTACCTTGAGAAAGTACCCTTTTGTGCTAAAAACTCTACAAAATATAGGCACTGAGGGAATTTTCTCAATATAATTTTCAAAACTATTTAAAATAAAAGGTATCCTCATATGTAGTGAGGACATATTAGAATCTTCTAAAATAAATACAAGAGTTAAACAAGGATGTTCAATCTTCCCACTATTTGTGAGATATATATACATATATATATGTATATATATATATATATATAATAAATATATATATAATTTTGAAATTAGCAACAGTAAGTAATAGGACAAAAGAAAGAAACTAAGTGCAAAATAAAAATGAGATCCCCATTTGCTAATTATGTAATTATATATCAAGACAATCCTAGAGAGTCAGCAAAGATATTAATTCAGACAATTAATAGCTTCAGCATTATTTCAATCAATAAAATATATTCCTTAAAACATCATCAATTTTCCTACAAAATAAGAAAACATAAGAAGCTACAATATAAAGTAAATTCCCATTCCAAATAATTTTAAAATGCACACATTTTCTAGGGTTGACCTAATAAAGCACACAAAATATTTTTATAGTCTATTATGAAGTATTTAAAGAAAAAAGTAAAAATGACCTATGTGCACAGAAATATTTATGGCATCTCTTTTTGTGTTTGGAAAGTATTGGAAGCTGAGGAGAAACCATAAGTGGGAGAATAGCTGAAGAAATTATGATATATTAATGTGATGGAATATTCTTGGTCTGTAAAAAAGCATGAGAGGGATGATTTTATAAAACATCTGGGAAGACTTAAACTGATGCAAAGAGAAATAAGCAAAACCAATAGAATAATTTACAAAATAACAGTAGTATTGTAAGGATAATACTCGGACAGCCTTAGGAAATCTGATCAGCACCATAACCTATCACAATTCCAAAAGTTTCATGACTAAAAATATCAACATTCAGTAATACAATGGATGGTTTTACAATGCACACTGAAGCGTTTTTTCCCTTACTTCCTTCCCTAAATATAGCCAATGCAAAAATGTATTTTGTATGACAAGCTTTTATATTTCTTATTTCTTGATGAGTAGGAAATGGAGTGGAGCATGGAATGATTTTGAACTGAAAAAATACAATTGAATTTGAATAAATAACAAGTTAAATAGCTGGAAGAATGTGTTCATGACTAAGGCAGAAAAATATAATAAAATGACAATCATATAGAAATTAATTTATATTTTAATGTTATTCCAATAAAATTACTAAGAGGATACTTTATAGAGGTTGATAAAATAAATTTAAAAATCTGATAAAACAACAGCTCTAGAAAATCAAGGGAAATGATCAAAAGAACTAGGGGAAAAGGAGCATATTACTTTCATATCTCAAGCTATATTATAAAGCAGCAGTAATCAAATCAATAATCTATTATTAATTTTAAAATAGAGAGCTCACCAGTGAAACAGACTAGATATCAGAAACTATAGAATTCAATAACTTAATTAAGTAAAAATAAATAAATTCCTTGGAAATTATCCTTATTTAATAAAAAAGAATTACTTAGAAAACTTGAAAAATTTGACAGATATCAGACTTAGAATAGCACAATAGTTTATATTTCATGATACCTTGTAAATGAATACAAGCCCTTTAATATTAAAAATAATACTAGCAAAATTAAAAGAACTTATTCTCATAGTCTCACAGTCATGAATATGAAATGCATTCTTAATCAAAAAATAAATTATAAAGATAAAATAGATAACTTAGATGACGTAAAATTGAAAAGCTGCTACACCTAAAAGAATCAATGAATCCAAGATTAAAATGTCCAATTGCAGAAAAGTCTTTGGAAAAAATTATCTGACAAAAATTTGGTACCCAGATATTTCAATAATATGTGTGGAGATAAAATTACATAGCATAATATGTAGAAATAAAATATTATTTATATATCATTATATTTGTATAAATATATTATACATATTTATATGTAAGTACATAAATGTAATTTATTATATATTGTAGCCATTTCTTAATAGTCAAAATATATAAACAAATAATTCTCAAAAGAATTACAAAATATTCATAATCATATAAAGTAATGCTCCAAATCACCAAAAATATGATGAATGTATACCAAAAAAAACCCTGAGATTTTGTCTCCTCTTGAAAACTTGCAAAGATCAATAAAGGGCAATAGTCAATGATAGATCTGAGGTACCAACCTCACACATATTAGATTAGTTAATATGACAAAAAAGGAAAATTATAATTTTTGGAGATATTTGAGAAAACTGGGACACTAATGCATTGTTAGAGGAGTTGTGAACTATTGCAACCACTCTGGAAATCAATTTGGACCTATACCCAAATGGCTATAAAACCAAAAATATAATTTAATCCAGCAATAGCACTTCTAGGTCTATATTCTCAAGATAATTTTTTCAAAAAGGGAAAAGAATCTATTTGTGTAGTTCTTTTTGTGAGGCTAAGAATTGGAAATCAAGGAGAAACTCATCAACTAGAGGAATGGCCCAACAAGTTGTAGTGTGTGATTCTAATGGAATATTATTGTAGTATAAGAAATAACAAGCAGGGTGATTTCAGAAACACATGAAGACAAAAGAACAGTAGAATTTTGTATACAATAACAACAAAATTGTACAATGAAGAATTGTAAATGGCTTAGATATTCTCAATACTACAAACATCCAAGACAATCCCCCACAATGATGAAAAAAGCTCTCTGCCTCCAGAGAAATAACTGATGTCTGAATATAAACTAAAGCATGTTTAATATTCTTTGTGCATGAGACTTTCTCTCTGTCTCAATCTGTATCTGTATCTATCTCTTTGTTTTTGTCTTTGTCTCTGTCTCTCAAGTTTTTTTTTTTTTTTAAACAAAATTACTGATATGGAAATGTTTTATTTGTTTGCACAATTTGCATATGTATATAAAATTACTTTCCATCTCAGAGAGAGGGAAGGAGAGGGAGGAAGGTATAGAATTCCAAATTCAAAACAAAATAAATGCAAAGGTTGTTGGGGGGTTCATGTAACCGGGGAAAAAATAAAATATATTTTTAAATAACCAATGTTGGAATGGTTGTGGAAAGTTGGAATGGTTGTGGAAACTAATGCATTATTGGTGGAAATGTGAAACTGAAAAGAAAATTGTAATTATGAAAATAAAATGATTAAAATTTCCATATCCTTTGAACTAGACACTCCATCCCTGGGCTCATTTATAACTTCAGGAAACCCTCAATAAGAAGAAAGTGTCCATATACAGCAAAATATTTATAGCAGTCTTTTGTGTTAGTAAAAAAAAAAACCCACAAGATATATGAGCATCAACTAGGGAATGGCTAAACAAATTGTGTTACATGAATGTAAGTGGATATTAATATACTATAAGAAATAAATACAACAAAGCATGGAAATATTTATGAGAAAAGTAAGTAAAATCAAGAAAATTATATACACAGAAACCACAACAATGTAAATGGACAGAGCTACATGTGAAAAAGTTAAAAGTGGATGTAACAAAATTATAAATAAAATTTTAAAGATTAATAAAGAGTATAATGACAAGAAATGAGAAGACATGCTAAACCCATTCGTTTGTGCAGGTAGAAGATACATAGGTGTTATATATTACAAACATTTCCAGACATTTTCATTGTATTGATAAATTTTTCTGAATTTTTTCTCTCTCAAAAATATATTTTTTGGTATGGGATGGCTCTCTGGGAATGGGAAAAAGGAGATACTTAGGATAAGGGTATTATATATAATAATAATAAGTATATTATATATAAGGATATTATCTATAAAAACTTTATTTAAAAAGACTTTAAACATAAGAATATAAAAGATGGTAAGAGAAATTTTCCTTTCTAGTTAAAAAATGGGTGTTGGCTAACAGGAATGAGACATAGTTGTATATGGCAATGTCACATTATTATTCCTTTAGAATTACATAATACCTTTTGAGTCTCTGTAATTTTTTAACTGAAATGAACCATCTAATCCTTCAAACTAATTTTTCATTTGAAGAAACTGAAACCATGGGTGGTTAAGTTCATTCTTCAATGTCATACAGATAGCAATGATTTCCAGACCAATTCTAGAGACATAAAATTCAGACTTACACATCCCTTCTCTGTTTATTAGCATTAATGAATAAGAATATAATACCTTTAGCTTTTCTAATGCTCTCTTTCTCTTAGGTAATCTCAGTTTTCATTTGGACCTATCCTTTTTAAGGTACAGTCAAATTTTACATGTACCCAAAAAACTTATATATGCTCTAATAACATGTGAATCATTCATGTAGCATTATATGGTTAACTCTGAAGCAACAGTTTGTTTGTTTTTTTCAGATCTCTAAAACAGTCAATCCTGGGAGTCATGTATTTTTATAATTAACTTGGCAAAAATTTGACTTCAATATTTCAAAACAATTTAGTTGAGAAAATGTTACTTTATTTTGAAAGGAAATCTGTGCTCAACAGACACATGTATGTATATATAATCTAGATCTTCATTTTTATTTTTTCACTAATTAAAAAGTGGAACAACTTTTAGAAATACAGTTCTAGATGATAACAAATTTGATTAGCTTAAAGAAGGAATAATAATATATTCTTAGACAGGACAAGAGCTTAGTGTACCCTGTAAATAGGAGCTACAAGAGTGAGAAAGTATATAGTACAGTGAAAGAATCACTGACTTTGGAGTTGGAAGATACATCTGATAAATACTATCTGAGAACTTTGTCAAAACTCTTATCCTCTTTTGAATTGTTTCTTCAATTGTGTAATGAAAATTATGTGCTAGATGTCCTCAGATTCAATGAAATTTTATATCTATGGACTCACGGAGCAAGATATTAGGTTCATTATCAATGTCAATATTGACAAGATAATATACATTCAAGTTGATTTTTGTCTGCAGAGTATAAATAAAGCAAAGAATATACTTCTTGAAGTATCTTAGTGAATTATTCTCCTGGTATTTAAAAATATTCCAATGAAAATGTCACTAGAAATATATAGAAAAGAAAAATAAATTTGTTTATTTAGCAGAAAGTTTAAGAAGCAAGACTTCTTAAACTTTTTTCCACTTGCATCCCCTTTTCATCAGAGAATTTTTTTTACATGATCCTAGGTATGTGGGTATATAAAAGAGATATACAAATCTCACTTTTGTGATCCCCACAAGACTACCTATGAAATCATGAATCACAGTTTAAGAAGCTGAGCTCAGGAGCATAATTGATCTTGAAAGATCATATTGTACATCCTCCTATCCCATCCTAGGGTGGTCCTTCACATTTTCATGATCACATCTACATTAGCACAAATAAATGACAATATTCAGAATGGATTGTTTTGAATTGAATTTTAATTGAAAATATAATTAATTCTGACTCATTTTAAAGGAAATTCCAAATATCTTTTAAAAATCATAAATTTAGATTTTGCACAATTTCAATTATTTTGTGATTGTTGAAGACAAATTAAAGCTATTTTTTTTACTCCAAAAGCATCGAATCTGAGGATAAAATATCTCAGTTCTATCTAATTTTACTTCACATATTAATCTATTTAAACATCTAAAATAATTTTACTATAGTCTATTTTAGATAGTAACTTTATATTGAATCAAACTAAAAGCTAATATGACATCTCTATGAATTTTACTTCAAAAACCATTTTATTCTAAAATATAGTTTTTTATAATGAAGTATATATTACTCAGACACAAAATCTTCTTTAAAAAAATCTTTCTTGAATGTAAATCACTTTGCTGGGGAAGAATAAAGATCAAAAAGTTTCATCTATTTGCACATGTATAATCTATAATAAATTGCTTACCATCTCAGAGAAGAGCTAAAGGGGAGAAAAGGAAAAAATTTAGAACTCAAAAAAATAATATTTAAAAATATTTTACATGCAATTAGGGGAAATATTATTTTTTGAAAAAGTTATATCTACTAAGCAAAGAATAACTGTTATCATATAATTCTAAAAATATGGACATCCTTTTTCATATAATATCTTACCTGTGCTGCTGGATATGTTAACATCAATACTTATATCTGATATGCCTCCTCCTTTTAGGGATGCTACACATGTGTATGTTCCAAAGTCAGTAAATTTCAAATCAATGATGTCCAAGTTTGTTGTTCCAGGAGAAACATCAGGATCAGTCTGTGTTATAACCATCCGCTCAGAACTTCTTAAAGGGCGTCCATTTTTAAACCAACTAAATGTTAACTCCTCAGAAGGTATAGCTTCTACTTGGCAAGATATTTTCACCTCACGTCCAATCTGGATGGTGTCATCTTTGTGATAAGGATCCGGTGTAATCCAAAACCGTCCTTTTTTTAATGCTAAAACATAAAAATTTAAAAAAAAACATTTTAACTGGGACATTCAGCTATTATGTTTTACTTTTCATTTTATAAAATGAAAATCATCAAAATGTGTCTGTATTCTTTTAAATTCCATATTTTATATTAAATGGTTTTCTGCTATTAAAACATTTATGAAATTAGCAATAGAACTAAAATACCAGTTAAAGATTTTTATTTGCAAACTTTGCTTACTATTGTTCTGATGCTGGGCAACTATTTATAGGCTAGGAAAGCATAAAAAAAATTGTATTTGTTCTTTGAAAATTTATCTACAATCTGTTAACTGCAATGTTTGTTAAGTCCACAATTACAGAATGGCTAATAAGTGATTGGGCAAAAATTAACAAACCACTGTCTTATTGGACTGGACAAAATAAACATTTAATCAAAATTCATCTTGTTGATCATTTAAAATTATATTTACATTTGAAATGATTAGAAACTGCTTTGTAAATGGATAAAACCTTTGCCTGATGGAAAGAGGTTACTATAATATTGCTGCAAAGAAGTAGTATACATATCTTAAATTTAAAATAATTCTTTTAGGGTTAGCTATTAAAATACTTATTAAATACAATTTTAAAACTGTCAGCTTTTTAAAATATAAATATCCTTTGTAGCTAGATGGCAACTGAGGATATCTTGACTGAATGGAGTTGCAGACAATATAGGAATCTCTTGCAATGATATTCTGTTAAGTATTTCTTGGAAAATATGAAGATAAAATCTGCATAATCCTAGATTCCTTTGACTCTTTTAAATCAATTATATACTGTCTAAGAACTAGTTATTAAAGTCAATTCATATTATTTATTGTACATTTTACCTATTTTTATTCTTGCTTACCATTTAGTAAGGGAAAGATAGAAAGAACATGATAAAAAAATGTTATCAAATGTCAGCAATCAGATTCTAATAATTACAGTAAGCTTGCTAATTATTGATGACTCAGATATATTATTTTGACACATGTATTTGTCTTTTTTCTGTTTAAACATCATTTGTATTACAATAAATATCTTTTTATTATAAAGGAGATGTATATCCATAGCATAAGCATTTTCACCTCAAATTTTCATTAATTTTAGGTAACAAAGCTGGAATAGGCATTTGAAATAACTATTAAATAAGCATTACAGATGGATTGCTGAATAGGAGTAATATAATTTAAATATGCTGGTAGACATGGCCAAAAGATAAAAATTATTTAGAAACTTCATATACAAATATCGAAGTTTAATCAGAAACACTAAAATAAGAATGATTTTAATTTTAACATTTTAATTTTACTATTACCTTTTAGTGTAACCAGTAGCCAGCTATATAAATATTAATTCCCCTATGTGTTAATATTTGACAAAAAGATATTTCTAGGATAATGATAGGCACATAATATAATTATCTCAGTTCATGTATTTATATTTATAAATAAAGCAAAATATAACATTCCATTACATATATCCCTTGTACTAGAAATATCAGTGATAGGATATTGTCTATACATTATATACTTTATAGTCCATTGCACAAATATAAAGACAACTTCATAATTTGAAATGGAAATTAGCTTTTATAGTACAATGCAAATCATAAAAATATGAGTTATTCTTTAGGTATAGATTAATAGCTAGATATTCCAGTGGATAGAGCATGGGGCTTAGAATCATCTTCATGAGTTCAAATCTATTTTCAAATACTAACTACCTGTGTGACCCTGAGCAAGTCACTTAACCCTATTTGTCACAATTCCTCATATGTAAAATGAGTTATAGAAGAAGTTCTCCAATATTTTTGCCAAGTAAATGACAAAGGGAGTGATGAAAAGTCAGATAAAATTGAATTACTGAAGAACAGCAGCAGATTTATAAAATGCTTTGAGAGGCAATTATAATCTATCTTGTTAGCTCAGTGGCACTTTCAATAAAATACTCTCTTTTCATTTACTTAGTTTTTATTTTTTATAATTTAAGATTACATAAATCCCATAAGAACTTTTTTAAAAATCAGTTTTAGATAAGCTCTTAATATTATAATGTTATAATCAAGGAATTTTCTAATTTCTAACTTTCTAACGATTGTATTCTTTAAATTTTCTTTTTATATTGATTCAAAAAGTTAAATGATGATTATGACATAATATCCAAGGATCGTATATAATCTGAAAAATATAATACCTGGAGCAGTGTAGGCAGTTTGGTGTCATGGTTTAAAAGAAAAAAAGCTGGATATGAAATCCAACTAACTAGGTTCAAATCAAATTTGCTTTAATTTTGAAGACTCATTTAAAAATTAGAGAGCCGTGCAAAACAATACATGAGAAAATTATATAATGTTTGTCATAGACTCCAAAAGTTTTATAAACATTATTTGTAAATATAGGATGTTTAATTTATAATAGTAAAAGAAAAGAAAAGGTTACCACTTATAATTGCATTACTTGGTATAAGACAGTCCAATACGATGTGTATGTATGTGTATGTGTATGTATATATAGTTTTAACTTAAAGATGAAAAAGTAATTACTGTAACACCTTTTCAGGGATTGATAAAAGGTAAGAGCCAGAGTGAACAAAGCACATAACTTCTCCTCAATCCCTCTGTCCTAAATGGGGAAGAGGATCCTCCCTTTAGTGGGAGCAAGAAACTAAAGTTGGGACAGAAACTGGAGAGATGAAATCAGAGGACATACAAGGAAGAATAAACAGGAGGGTACAAAGGATTAAAGCTTTTAAAGATATAAAAAACTACTTTGAATACATCACAAAAATACATCTTTTTAAACTTATTCATACTTTAAGATTAATTGATACAGTCTCAGACTATTTTAATCCTTTCTTGACTAATGCTTAATTGAATATTTTTTTAAAAATCAAGATAAATAAAATATGTGTTTATATTTCTATATTTGTTTGTGAAGATTTTATGCTGGAAGAAAACAGAACAGCTAAGAAATAGGTAAACACTTTTCTATTCTCATTTAATTGTTACCAAAAATCTATAATATCTAACATTTCTTTAGTTATATTGAGATCATTAGGTAATTTCTTGTTTTATTTGCTTAGAATGATCTCCATCTGAATGGAAAAAGTCAGCTTTTATGATTTTATTGTTGATTTTTTACATTTAACACATTTAACTTTTTATTTTAAAAATATAGACCCTGTGCCATTCAGGGCATACATATCTAGTATTGGTATTCACTGTCTAGCCTTTCACCAAAATGTAGTTTCATTCATATCTTTTAAAGCAATTTTGCTTTTGTTGTTGCCTTGTCTGAGATCATGCCTTTCTCTTTTCAGCTGAAGTATAAAAATTTCTTTGACCTCTTGTTTAACTGTTTGAATCTTTTCATGTCATAAATGTTTCTTCTAAACAATATACTGAGAGATTTTGCTTTCTAATACAATCTGCTATCACTTTCTGTTTTATGGATAAGTTCATCCCATTCCTATTCAGTTGAGGTCATTAATTATTTTATTTCTTTCCACCCTATTCTTTTTTTCTCTTTGCTTCCTATCCATATCTTTTAAAGGAGAAAAGAGTGGTGAGAGAAGAGTATGTTCAGCACCTGCACTCTAGATTCAATACAATCTGCTTCTGTTCTCCAACTCCTTTCTCTTTCCCTTGCCCAAAGATTAATCATGAGTTCTTATCCATTATTCCTTTCTTTTACAATTCTCTACACAATATATCTTTGTGATTACATTTTTTTTAGTCAACTAATGTCCCCTTTAATTTTCCAACCCTCTTGTTCCCCACTCCCTTCTGAGGAAGAAACTCCTATTTCCTTCTTGATAGAACTATATTTCTACAGCCAACCATGTATATTTTTTCTTCCTTTGACCACAATAGATGAATGTGTGGTGTCATCCTTCACCATATACCTTTCTTGTAATTTGCATAGCTTTGTACTTGGTTTTTCCTACTATGAGATAAGTTCTATCGCCCCTCTTCTTTTTTTCCTACCTGTAAGATGTTCCTTTCAACTTCCTTTTCCTTTCTTCATTTAAAAGCAATAAGACATAACAAAATCTCTTCCAGAATTTCTTATTAGACTTTCTCTCTATACACTGATAATAATACCATTCTGATAGAGCACATGCTTTATCTTCCAAAATTAGGGTGTAAATAGATGATTATTATTTATTTTTGGAGGCAATTATTGGGTTAAGTTGGAAGTTAAGAGTCTAAGCCTAGGTTTGAACTCAAGTCTTACTCTGGAGTTGATGCTCTATCCAATGCATCACCTAGCTGTCCCTGGTTTACCATCATTTAATTCTTTATGATTGAACAATCATATTTTCTTTTCAATGTTTCTTTTATACCTATATTTATATTATCAAATTTTTGTTCAGTTTGGATCTTTTTATCATGTCTTATAATAAGCAAAATAAGAAATATAAAAAACCTGATTTATTTCTATAAGACAGATAGTCATGTTCCAATTCTCAAGGTAAGAAATTTAAATTATCTATCATCATTTTTAAAAATTCTACAAATTAGTACTAGGGAAATGCAAAATTAAAATAAACCACACAAATGACCAACTAGTGAAAATGATAAATCTTTGAAGGACTGTGGGAAATTGGAAGGACACAGTCATTCTGGAAAACAATTTGGAATTGTAAATATAAATTTATCAAGCCGTACCTCTAATAGGCCTACAGTAAAAAGTGATGAAATATATAGAAAAAGATGATATACATTCAAATATATATATATATACATACACACACACATATATATATGTATATATATATATATATACATATATATATATATGTATGACAATTCTTTTTGATGTTAAAATACTGGAATCTAACAAGCTGTCCATCAATTGAATAATTACTGAATAAACTATGGTATGTGAAATTATGCCATAAAAATAAGAAAATAATGTTGATGATTTTAAAGAGAAATGGAAAGACTTAAATGAACTAATACAGATTTTGAAAAGGATAACCAGAAGATTATTTTATATTATAACAACAATATTATAAAATAAATCATTTTAAGGATTTTTATAAAGTGAAGAATTAGATAGCCAAAACCAAAATAAATTATAACAATACTGTAAAAAACAAACAACTTTGAAAGCTATGAGTACTATGATCAATATAATAACAATTTATGATACTATAGGAATCATATTTTCCCCTGAGGCAGAGATGATAAATTTAAGATACATATATATATATATATATGTATATCTATATATATATATATATATATATATACAAATATATGTAAAGCTATAAATTTATTTTTGTAATTATGTATATTTTTACAAGAAACTTGTTGCTGTAGTGTGCTACAAATGTGAAATATTTCAAATAAAGTCACTATTATATGTCTTAGTTAATTATGAATAATTTCTCATGAAGTGGAAGAAATCTGTAAATGTAATGAAAAAATCAATAATACTTTTTAAAAAGAAACGGTTGAATAGCTTCCATTACATTAAAAATCCATTCCTCCTCTTTAAAATTATATTCATTTTTACTGGATAAACTATTCCTTTCTTGTTTAGGCTATGTTTTTGGTCTTTTTTATATTCCAAGAACTAAATATTCAAATTGGGAAACAATATTAAAATAACTGTACAAAAAAGATATATTTACAACAAATTAGAAATAATCTCAGAAAAAAGGTACTAGCATTAAGGGGGATTGGAAAAGTCTTCTTTCAGAAGTTGAAATTTTCACTGACTTGAAGGGAAGTCAAGAGAGTTAGATAAAGAGGGAGAGAATTTCAGGTATGGGACACAAACATTAAAACATATATAATGACTTCCAGGATTGTAGGCAAGATAGAGGAGTAAACTCAGGAAGCTGCTTAAGCCCTCTCAGTTTCCCTTTAAAAACACATGAAACCAACCCTCTAAACAAAGTCTAATGGAATGAAACAACTCTTCAGATCAAGATAGATTGGAAAAACTTCAAGAAGGTCATTCTCACTAGAGTGAAAAGGGTATTCAGCATTGCTCAGATTGACTTTGGAAAAGCTGGTGAGAGGGCCTTAATCACAGCAGATCAACAACTAAAACCCGCAGTCCTGGCTCAGTAGAAGAGCAACTCACTGAGGTTTAATCCCAGCTCAGAAGGCAAACTCTGGGAAATCATGTTGTTTCCTGAAAAGAACAGGCAAAGCTACTCCTTGTATACATAAGCAGCCATATGCTCAAAGATCTCAGAGCTCAAAACTAAAAATAAAAAAATTTTAAAAATTTAAAAAAAGTAAACAAAAAAGAAAAGGAAAGAAAATGAGCAACAAACAGACAAAAATATTAATCATAGAAAGCTACTATTATGACAGGACAGACCAAAACTCAAACTCAGACAAGGATAGAATGTCCATGGAAGAAATCTCACAGGGTGATACAAATTAATCTCAAGCCCAACAGGCTTATTAGAAGTGCTCATAAAAGACATTAAAAGGCAAATAAGGGAGGTAGAAGAAAGAATAAGGAAGGGAATGAGAAATACATGAGAAAGTGAACAGCTTAGAAAAGGAAAGAAAAAATTGTCTGAAGAAAACAACTCTTTAAACAATAGACCAAATAACCAAATGGAAACAGAGATACAAAAGATAATTGAAGAAAATCACACATTGAGAACTAAAACAGAGCAAATGGAAGCTAATGACCAAGAATCAGTCAATCTAAAAAGAATGAAAAATGGAAGGAAATGAGAAACTCCTCGTTGAAAAAACAGCTGATCTGGAAAATAAATCCAGAAGAGACAATTTAAAAATTATTGGCCTATCTGGGCCATAACCAAAGGGCATAACCAAAAAACAAATAAAACAAATAAAAAAATTAGCCTGGAGGGCATTTTTCAAAGGATAATTAAGGAAAATTGCCCCAGTATTCTAGAAACAGAGGAGGAAATATTCTTAGAAAGAATCCATTGATCACCTTCAGAAAGAGATCCCACAAGGCACACCCTAAGGAACATTGTTGTGAAATTCCAAAATTACAATCTCAACGGGAAAAAAATTGCCAGACAAAAACAATTCAAATAAAATGGAGCAATACAAATAATTACTCAAGATCTGGCAGCTTCCACAATAAAGGATCAGAGGTCCTGGAATACCATAATCTGGAAGGCAAAGAATCTAGGGTTACAAGCAAGAATAAAATATCCAGAGAGACTCAGCATCATCTTTCAGGGGTGGAGATAGAACTTAAATGAAAATATTTTCCATCATTCTATTGAAAAAAACAGAACTAAACAGAAAATTTAATCTACAAAGACAGGACTCAAGAGAAACACAGAAAGGTAAACAGGAGGAAAATATATGTTATTTAAAGGTTAAACTGTTTACATCCCTAGATGGGAAAATGATATCTATAACTCTTGAGAACTGTATCTGCCACTGGGGTAGGTAGAGAAGGGCATCAGATAGACAAGGGCTGTGGTTGTGAATGGACTCTGCTGTGATGACATCAAAGAAAACACATTAAGGGGTAGAAAAAAAAGGTGCATACTGGAAAGAGAGGAAAGGGGAAGCATGATAGAAAAATTAGTCTACATGAAGAAATACCAAAGAATTATTACAAACTAGGGAAAGAAGGGAGGAAGATGAACATTGTCTGAAGATTGATCTCATCAGTTTGGACTCTAAGAGGGAATAATCTAATCAATCAATTGGGTATATAAATTTATCTAATCCTATAAAGAAGTAGGAGGAGAAAGAGGAAAAGTAAAGGATTTTTCAGGATAGAAAGGAGGGCAGAAACCATAAGGTAAAAGGGAAAAGAAGATGGGGAAAGATTGATAGAAGATAAGGGAGCAGGTAAAGTGGGTTAAAAAACACTATTAAAAGAAGGGGGAGGGTGATAGAAAATAAGGTAGTCTGTATTTGAGTGAAAAAAAAAAAACATACACAACTTAGAGGAGAAAATAAGTTGAAAGGACATACAGTGCTATTAATGGCTGTGAATGGGAATGGGAGGAATTCTCCCATAAAACTGAAGTGAATAGTAGACTGGACTAAAAATCAGAATCCTACCATATGTTGTTTACAAGAAACACATTTGACACAAAGAAACAACATACAAAGTAAAGAGAAAAGACTAGAACAGTATTTATTATGCTTCAGCTGAAGTAAAAAAGCAAGGGTAGTAGTTCTAATCTCAGATAAAACAAAACTAAAAATAGAACTTATTAAAAGAGATAAAGAAAGAAAGTACATATTGATAAAGTATCATAAATAATGAAGTAGTAACAACATGAAATGTGTGTGCACTAAATGATAGAACAAGCAATACTAAATGTCTATTACTAAGGGTATAGCAAGCAAAATCCTAGAGAAGAGTTTAAGTCAGTTACAGGAAGAAATATCCTAATGGGACACCTAAACATTCTCAGAATCAGACAAATCTCATCACAAAATGAACAAGAAAGAATCTAGGGAGGTTAATAGGATTCTAGAAAACCTAGATATGATAGACATTTTTTCTGGAGAAAAGAAAATAGGGACAAAAAGGAATACACATTTTTTCTCAGCATGTATATGTCAATATAAATTAAAACTGACCATGTATTAGGGCATAAAATCCTCACAATCAAATGCAGAAAGGTGAAAATAATAAATGCTTCATTTTCAGATCACAAAGTAACAAAAATTTTATTCAATAAAGGTTCAGGGATAAACAAAAAATGGAAACTAAAAACTCTAATTCTAAGGAATGAGTGGATCAAACAAGAAATCACAGAAACAAAGTACAATTTCATTCAAGAGAATGATGATAGTGAGACAAAATAACAAAACCTATGGGATGCAGCCAAAGCAGTTCTTAGGGAAAATTTTATATCTCTTAATAGCTACATAAATAAAATAGAGAAAGAGGAGATCAATGAATTGGGCATGCAGCTAAAAAACTGAGAAAAAGAACAAATTAAGCCCCCCCAATGTGAAATACTACATCAGAAATTTTGAATCTTAAAGGATAGATTAATAAAACAATCTAAGCAAACTACTGAACTAATAAATAAAACAGTTGGTTTTATGAAAAAAATAGCTAAGTTTTCAGTTAATCTGTCTGTCCTGGTTGCAAGCAGGTATTTTGGCAAATTTGCTACAAAAGGCAAGTTATAAACCACTGAGCCCTGTAAGAACAAGAGACTAGCCTGATTAGACAGCAGCTGTCATTCCTTTTCATTAAGAGCAGACTTCAAGCTTTAAAAAATGAACAAAAAGCAAAAAAGAACTCTCAAACACAGGCAGCTTTTATGGAGAGGCAGAATAAACCTCAAATCTTGAGGTTCCTAAGGGAAAATCAACACCAAGTGAAGCCCCAAAGAGATATGTGAGCTGGTTCCCATTTCACAAGGGTTTTTTGCAAGATTCCATAAAAGATCTTAAAAGAAATTTAGGGGTGGGGAGGGTGGAGAAGATATACGCGAATTTCTAAGCTCCCTCTTACTCTATATACCAACTATTTAACTCAGCCACAAAAATAGCGCTGGACAGGTAAAAACCACAAAGATTAGAAGCACAACTTACCAGCCAAAGAGAATATGGAATTTCATCAGAAAAGGTCGGTTCTGAGGGGTGGAGAAAAAGACTGGCACAGACAGGGTTAGACTAAAGGCTAGCATATTGGGCCAAATGGGCTGGTGAGGCCTCTGGGGTTAGAAAAGCTACTTATACAGAGGAATCTGGCATAGGCTGATAGCTCTACTCTGCTTGTAAAACAGCAGATCAGCAGTGAAATCAAAGCCACTTTAAAAAAAAATGCCAGAAGCTATAACTACCCCAAACCAGAAGTGACTCAACACAGATCAGGGCATAGCTGTGCACCCACCTTCTGCTGTCCGGGGCTTTTCCTTGGGGCAATTAAGAACCTGTACAGCGGGGGACACAGCCCGGGCAGTCTCTATGTCTCTATGCAGTCACTGTGTGGATACACAGTGGGGGGCTCGACCTGAGGCAGTGGAACTTCCACAGCAGCGAAACTCCCGCAGCAGCAAAACTCTGGCCACAGCAACTGTACTTCCCCGGGCAGAGACACTTCTGGTCTGAACACCAGGGATTTTCAGTGGTCAGCTGCTAACATCCACAGCCCCATGGGGGGCTTTGGCCTGGGGTTGTGACACTTTCACTGTTCAGCCTCTAGCCTCAAGGCAGTTGCTAGGCCACACAGCGGGGGTTCTTCACTGGGCACTGCCTGCAGGACAGCCGTGTTAACCATCTCTGAGTCACTTCTGGTGGTGGGGGGGGACTCTCTCCCAGAGCTCCCTCTTACCTTTGCAGCCCATTCACAACACAGCTGCTGTCCATATGCCTATCCCAGTTCTGCAAGGAAGCTGGTAAATTTCCTACCCTAAAGGCAGGCCCCATAGGTTTTTAATAATGAGTAAAAAATTGAAGAGAATGATTGACAGCTTCTTTTTTTTTTTAATTTTTTTTATTCATTTTTCCAAATTATCCCCTCCCTCCCTCCACTCCCTCCCCCCGATGGCAGGTAATCCCATACATTTTACATGTGTTACAATATAACCTAGATACAATATATGTGTGTAAATACCATTTTCTTGTTGCACATTAATTATTAACTTCCGAAGGTATAAGTAACCTGGGTACATAGACAGTAGTGCTAACAATTTACATTCGCTTCCCAGTGTTCCTTCTCTGGGTATAGTTATTTCTGTCCATCATTGATCAACTGGAAGTGAGTTGGATCTTCTTAATGTTGAAGATTTCCACTTCCATCAGAATACATCCTCATACAGTATTGTTGTTGAAGTGTATAGTGATCTTCTGGTTCTGCTCATTTCACTCAGCAACAGTTGATTTAAGTCTCTCCAAGCCTCTCTGTATTCCTCCTGCTGGATTTACAGCTTCTATACAGAGAAAGAGCAAGTATCCAACCCTAAGGAGGCTAACAGCAGACAGTCTCCAGATAATACCCTAAAGGGGAATGATACTTGGCCCCCATCACATACCTCTTTCCTAGAAGACAATATTAAAAAGCTAAGAGAGTTAGAAGAAAAATGGGGAAAGAAAAGAGAAGCTATGATAGAGAGTAACAATGTCCTGAAATTTGAATTGGAAAAGCTAAAGAATCCACAGGAAGTGCAGGGAAACAAAATTTGTGAATTGGAAAAGGTTAAAAAATCAGAGGAAAATAGGATTTCTGAATTGGAAAAGATAAAAAATTCCCAAGAAAGTAGGATTTCTGAATTGAAAAAATGAAATAACTCACTTAAAAAAAATTAGTGAGATGGAAAAAAATTCCACAGAGCACAATAATTCATTTAAAAACTCAAGTGGACATATACAAAAAGAACTAAAAAATGTGAATGAAGAAAATAACTCATTAAAAATCAGGACTGAACAAACAGAAATGAATGATTCATTGAGACCAAGAATCAGTCAAAAAAATGAAAAGCTGGAGAATAACATCAAATATTTACTGGGAAAATCTATAGACCTGGAAAATAGATCTAGGAGAGATAATCTGAGGATCACTGGACTTCCTGAAAATTATTATGAAAAAAGAGCCTAGATTCTATTTTACAGGAAATCATCAAAGAGAACTGTCCAGAGATAATAGAAACAGAAGGGAAAATAGGCATTGAAAGTATTCATTGAACACCTTCTGAAAAAGACCCTAAAACAAACAAACAAAAAAAAAACTCCACGGAATATTGGGGCCAAGCTACAGAATGAACAGAATAAGGAAAACATATTGCAAGCAGCCAGGAAAAAACAATTCAAATATCAAGGTGCCACAATAAGGGTCACTCAAGATTTGGCTATCTCCACATTAAAGGATCGAAGTGCCTGGAATCTGATATTCCGAAAGGCAAAAGAACATGGAATGCAGCCAAGAATAAACTACCCAGCTAAGTTTAGCATTTTCTTCCATGGAAAAAGATGGACATTTAATGAAACAGAGGAATTCCATTTGTTTCTAAGAAAAAAAACCAGATCTAAACAAAACGTTTGATCTTTAACCACAAGACTCAAGAAAAACAGAAAAATGTAAAAGGAGCTCTTGAGAACTGTATTTCTGTTGTGAATGTACATGAAATCCACATGTATAACTTGATTTTACTGATATAACATAAAAATGGAAGTAGAAAGGGAAAGGTGATAGTATCAGAAAATGGGAAAAAGGGAGATAAAAAGAGGGAAACTACATCCCAGGAAGAGGCAAAGAAAATTTACCATATCTGAAGGAATTTAGAGAGGGGGAAGAACATTGTGTGAATCTTACTCTCATCAGAGTTGGCTCAAAGAGTAAATAATTGACATATTTGTTTTTCAGAGAATTCTCTCTCACCTTATTAAAATGGGGGAGAGAAAAGGGGAAAAGAAAAAGAGTAATAAGGGAAGGATACAAGAAGGGGGAAGGGACTTAAAATGAGGAGGGAGGAACACTAAAAAGGGAGGGCTGCATGACCAAGTGGGGTCCATAAGTTTAATACTGGGGAAGGGGTTCAGGGGGGACAAGAGAAAAAAGCATAATGTGGGGATAATATGATGGCAGGAAATACAGAATTAGTAATTTTAATTGTAAATGTGAATGGGATGAACTCTCCTATTAAGCAGAGGCAGATAGCAGACTGGATCAAGAGTCAGAACCCTACAATATGTTGCTTATAGGAAACACATTTAAAGCAGAGAGATACTTACAGAGTAAAGGTATAAAAAAATGGCAAGGGTGGCCATCCTTATCTCAGATCAAGCAAAAGCAGAAACTGATCTAATTAAAAGAGATAAGGAAGGAAACTAAATCCTGCTAAAGGGTAGCATAGACAATGAAGCCATATCAACACTAAACATATATGCACCAAATGGAATAGCATCTAACTTCCTAAAGGAGAAGCTAATAGAGTTGCAAGAAGAAATAGACAGCAAAAGTATAATAGTGGGAGATCTCAACCTTGCAATCTCATAATTAGATAAATCAAACCACAAAGCAAAAAAGAAAGAAATTAAAGAGGCAAATAGAACAAAATAGAATTAGGTATGATAGATCTTTGGAGAAAACTGAATGGTGATAGAAAGTAGCATACTTTCTTCTAAGCAGTTCATGGAACCTATAAAAAAAATTGACCATATATTAGGACATAAAGATCTCAAAATTAAATGCAGGAAGGCAGAAATAGTAAATGTTTTCTTCTCAGATTACAATGCAACAAAAAACTACATTCAACAAGGAGTTAGGGGTAAATAGACCAAAAAGTAATTGGAAATTAAATAATCTCATCTTAAAGAATGATTGGGTGAAACAGTAAATTATAGAAACAAGATAATGACAATAATGAGACATCATACCAAAATTTGTGGGATGCAGGTAAAGTGGTAATAAGGGGAAATTTTATTTCTTTAGAGGATTACTTAAATAAAATAAAGAAAGAAAAGGGCAATGAATTGGGCCTGCAAGTTAAAAAGCTAGAAAAAGGCCAAATTAAAAACCCCCAACCAAATACTAAACTTAAAATTCTAAAACTAAAAGGAGAAATCAATAATATTGAAAGTAAAAAAAAAAAAACTATTGAATTAATAAATAAAACTAAGAGTTGGTTTTATGAAAAAGCCAATAAAATAGATAAACCTTTGGTAAATCTGATCAGAAAAAGGAAAGAGGAAAATCAAATTGTTAGTCTTAAAAATGAAAAGGGGATCTTTCCACCAATGAAGAGGAAATTAGAGAAATAATGAGTTACTTTGCCCAACTTTATGCCAATAAACTTGATAACTTAAGTGAAATGGATGACTACGTCCAAAAATGTAGGCTTCTCAGATTAACAGAGGAGGAAGTAATTTGCTTAAATAGTCGCATTTCAGAAAAAGAAATAGAACAAGCTATTAATCAACTCCCTAAGAAAAAATCCCCAGGACCAGATGGATTTATAGGTGAATTCTACCAAACATTTAAAGAACAATTAGCCCCAATGTTATATAAACTATTTGAAAAAATAGGGAATGGAGAAGTCCTATCAAATCTCTTTTATGACACAGACATGGTACTGATACCTAAAGCAGGTAGGTTGAAAATTGAGAAAGAAAACTATAGATCAATCTCCTTAATGAATACTGATGCTAAAATCTTAAATAAGATATTATCAAAAAGACTTCAGAAAATCATCTCCAGAATAATACACTATGATCAAGTAGGATTTATACCAAGAATGCAAGGCTCATTTAATATTAGGAAAGCCATTAGGATAATTGACAATATTAATAATCAAATTAACAAAAATCATATGATCATCTCAATAGATGCAGAAAAAGCATTTGATAAAATACAACATCCATTTCTATTAAAAACACTTGAGAGTTCCAAATCACTATTGATCAGAGAAATGCAAATTAAGACAACTCTGAGATATCATTACACATCTGTCAGATTGGCTAAGATGACAGGAACAAATAACAATGAATGTTGGAGGGGCTGTGGGAAAACTGGGACACTGATGCATTGTTGGTGGAGTTGTGAAAGAATCCAACCATTCTGGAGAGCAATCTGGAATTATGCCCCAAAAGTTATCAAAATGTGCATACCCTTTGACCCAGCAGTGCTACTACTGGGCTTATACCCCAAGGAAATACTAAAGAAGGAAAAGGGACTTGTATGTGCCAAAATGTTTGTGGCAGCCCTTTTCATAGTGGCTAGAAACTGGAAAATGAATGGATGTCCATCAATTGGAGAACGGTTGGGTAAATTATGGTATATGAATTTTATGGAATATTATTGTTCGGTAAGAAATGACCAACTGGAGGAATACAGAGATGCTTGGAGAGACTTATATCAACTGATGCTGAGTGAAACGAGTAGAACTAGGGGATCATTATACACTTCAACAATGATACTGTATGAGGATGTATTCTGATGGAAGTGGATATCTTCAACATAGAGAAGAGCTAATCCAATTCCAATTGACCAATGATGGACAGAATCAGCTACACCCAAAGAAGAAACACTGGGAAATGAGTGTAAACTGAGAGCATTGGGTTTTTTTTGTTGTTTCTCTTCCCAGATTATTTTTACTTTGCGAATATAATCCTTCCTTTGCAACAACAACAAAATTCGGTTCTGAACATATATATTGTACCTAAGATATACTATAAGATATTTAATATGTATGGGAATGCCTGCTATCTAGGGGAGAGGGTGGAGGGAAGGAGGGGAAAAACTTGGAACAGAAGGGAGTACAAGGGATAATGTTGTTAAAAAAATAAAAAAAAAAAACTACCTATACATATGTATTGTCAAAGAAAATGTTCTAATTATAAAAATTAATAAAAAAATTAAAAAAAGAAATAAAGGAACAAATATATATATACATATATAGGATATTTTGGTGGGCATGGAAGTTAAGGAAAAGCTTTATGTGGACCACAGGGATAGGATGACTTGCAATTGTGGTTAGCTTGAAGAAATGTAGGCCTTCAAACTATCTCCTCGCCATCTCAGCCTTTTTAGCTCCCCTTACTGTGTGTTTTTTTTCTCATTAGAGAGTAAATATTTTGAATACAGGGACTATCTAGTTGTCTTTTATTTTTATCTCCAGCACTTGATACCTAACATATAGTAAATGCTTTTTAATTCATTAAAAAATGTAATTAATTAATTAAAACACTTGAGAGTATAGGAATAAATGGACTATTCCTTAAAATAGTCAAGAGCATATATTTAAAACTGTCAGTAAGCATCATATGTAATGGGGATAAACTGGAACCTTTCCCAGTAAGATCAGAAATAAAACAAGGTTGCCCAATATCACCATTACTATTCAATATTGTGTTAGAAATGCTAGCCTTGGCAATATGAGTCGAGAAAGAGATTAAAGGAATAAGAGTAGGTAATGAGGAAATCAAACTATCATTCTTTGCAGATGATATGATGGTATACTTAAAGAACCGCAGAGATTCTATTAAAAAGTTATTAGAAATAATTCACAACTTTAGCAAAGTTGCTGGATACAAAATAAATCCACATAAATCCTCAGCATTTTTATACATCACCAACAAAATGCAACAGGAAGAGATACAAAGAGAAATTCTATTCAAAACAACTGTCGAGAATATAAAATATTGGGGAATCCATCTACCAAAGAAAAGTCAGGAATTATGTGAGCAAAATTACAAAACACTTGCCACAAAAATAAAGTCAGATTTAAATAATTGGAAAAATATTAAGTGCTCTTGGATAGGCCAAGCGAATATAATAAAGATGACAATACTGACTAAACTAATCTATTTATTTAATGCTATACCAATGAGACTCCCAAGAAACTATTTTAATGACCTAGAAAAAAATAACAACAAAATTTATATGGAAAAACAAAAGATTGAGAATTTTAAGGGAATTAGTGAAAAAAAAAAATCAGATGAAGGTGACCTAGCTGTACCTGATCTAAAACTATATTATAAAGCAGCAGTCACCAAAACCATTTGGTATTGGCTAAGAAATAGACTAGTTGATCAGTGAAATAGGTTAGGTTCACAGGATAAAATAGTGTACAACTGTAAGAATCTACAGTTTACAAACCCCAAGATCCCTCCATTATTTGAAAAAAAATGTTGGGAAAACTGGAAATTAGTATGGTAGAAACTAGGCATGGACCCACATTTAACACCACATACTAAGATAAGATCAAAATGGGTCCAAGATTTAGGCATAAAGAATGAGATCATAAATAGATTAGAGGAACATAGGATAGTTTACCTCTCAGACTTGTGGAGGAGGAAGAAATTTATGACCAAAGGAGAAGTAGAGATCATTTTTGATCACAAAATAGAAGATTTTGATTACATGAAATTAAAAAGCTTTTGTACAAACAAAACTAATGCAAACTAGATTAGAAGGGAAGTAACAAATTGGGACAATATCTTTACAGTTAAAAGATCTGATAAAGCCCTCATTTCCAAAATATATAGAGAACTGAATCTAATATATAAGAAATCAAACCATCCTCCAATTTATAAATGGTCAAAGGATATGAACAGACAATTTTCAGATGATGAAATTGAAACTATTTCCACTCATATAAAAGAGTTTTCCAAATCACTATTGATCAGAGAAATGCAAATTAAGACAACTCTGAGATACCACTACACACCTGTAAGATTGGCTAAGATGACAGGAACAAATAACAATGAATGTTGGAGGGGCTGTGGGAAAATTGGACACTGATGCATTGTTGGTGGAGTTGTGAAAGAATCCAACCACTCTGGAGAGCAATTTGGAACTATGCCCAAAAAGTTATCAAACTGTGCCTACCCTTTGATCCAGCAGTGCTACTACTGGGCTTATATCCCAAAGAAATACTAAAAAAGGGAAAGGGACTTGTATGTGCCAAAATGTTTTTGGCAGCCCTTTTCATAGTGGCTAGAAACTGGAAAATGAATGGATGCCCATCAATTGGAGAATGGTTGGGTAAATTACGGTATACGAATGTTATGGAATATTATTGTTCTGTAAGAAATACCTAGCAGGATGAATACACAAAGGCTTGGAGAGATTTACATGAACTGATGCTGAGTGAAATGAGCAGAACCAGGAGATCATTATATACTTCAACAACGATAGTGTATGAAGTTGTATTCTGATTGAAGTGGATATCTTCAACATAGAGAAGATCTAATTCAGTTTCATTTGATCAATGATGGACAGAAACAGTTACACCCAGAGAAGGAACACTGGGAATTGAATGTAAACTGTTTGAACTATTGTCTTTCCACCCAGGTTACTTTTACCTTTGGAATCCAATTCTTAGCGTGCAACAAGAAATTTGGTTTTACACACATATATTGCATCTAGTATATACTGTAACACATTTAATATGTATGGGATTGCCTGTCATCTAGGGGAGGGAGAGGAAAATTTGTAAAAGAAGGGAATACAAGGGACAATGTTGTAAAAAAAAAATTACCCATGCATGTGCAAAAAAAAAAATTATATAAAAAAGAAAGTTAGAAGAAAAATGGGAAAAGGAAATTATATTTTCGCAAGAAGGGATACATATAATTCACTACAAAATAGATTTGATGAAATGGAAAAAAGCATATGATGACTCACCAAATAGATATGAAAAAGATACCAATTCACTGAAAAATAAAATTTGTGAAATGAAAAAAAAAATGCAAGAACAAAACAATTCAATTGGCCAAATATAAAAGGAGCTAAAAAAAAAAAAAAGTAACTGAAGAAAATAATACAATAAAAATTAGAATTGAACAAATGGAAGTGAATGACTCAACAAGACTTCAGGAACCAATAAAACAAACTCCCTCCCCTAAATGAAAAAATAAAAGATAATATAAAATAGCTCCTAGGATAAACAACTGACCTGGAAAAATAGATCTAGGAGAGATGATCTAAGGATTATTGGACTTCCTGAAAGCCATGATGAAAATAAAAACCTAGACATTATCTTACAGGAAATCATAAAGGGAAACTGCCCTGATATTTTAGAATCAGAAGGCAAAACAGCCATTGAAACCATTTGCCAATCACCTCCTGAAAGAGACCCCAAAATTAAAATCACGAGGAATATCATGGCAAAATTTCAGAACTATTGCACCAAGGAAACAACATTGCAAACAGCCAGAAAGAAACAATTTAAATGCTGAGGAGCTACAACCATGATTACCCAAGACCTAGCACCTTCCACCTTAAAGGATGAAAGGGCCTAGAATCTGATAGTCTAAAAGGCAAAGGAACTTGGATTTCAACTAAGGATAAGCTATCCAGCTAAAATGAGCATTATATTTTAGGGAAGATGTATATTCAAAGATATAGGTGAATTTCACCTATTTCTAATGAAAAGAGCAGAAATAAACAAAAAATTTGATCTCCAACACTGAACTCAAGAGAAGGATAAAAAGGTAAAAAGAAAAGAACTCTTGAGAATGTATTTCTGTTATGAGTATATTTAGAGAATATAGATATAATTTGATATTATATGAAAATGAAATATGATAATATGAAAAAGAAACTAGAGGTGGAAAGGGGATCATACTGGAAAAAGAGGAAAAAGGAGGCAAAATAAGAGAAATTACATGTCACAAAGAGGCAAAGAAGACCTATTATAATTGAGGGGGAAAAGGGAGGGGGAGTGAGCATTGTGTAAATCTTACTCTCATCAGATTTGGCTGAAAGAGAGAATATCAGACACACTTGATTTCACAGAGAATCTTATCTCACCTTATAGGGAAGTGGAAGGAGAAAGTGAAAAAGAAAGGGAAAGACTAATAGAAGGGGGAAAAAAACAAAAGTTTTAGGGGAAAGGTGTAAAAAAAGGAAGAGGGGCTCTAAAGGGGGAGCACTGTTTGAGAGAGGTGGTAATCAAAAGCAAAATACTGGGGAGGAGGGAAGCAAGAAAGAAAAGAGAAAAGCATAATTTACAGTAAATAAGATGGCAGGAAATACAGAATTAGTCATTTTAACTGTGAATGGAAATGGGATGAACTCTCTCATAAAACAGAAGTGGATAGTAAACTGGATTAAAAGCCAGAATCTTACAATATGTTGTTTATAAGAAACACATTTAAAGCAAAGTGATACATACAGAGCTAAGGTAAAGGACTGGTGCAGAATCTACTATGCTTTAAGTGAAGTAAAAAAAGAAGAGGTAGCAATCCTGATCTCAGATTAAGTAAAAGCAAAGACATATCTCATTGAAAGAGGCAAGGAAAGAAACTATATTTTACTAACGGGAAACATAGATAATGAAGCAATATCAGTACTAAACATATATGCACCAAATGGTATAACATCCAAATTCCTAGAGGAGAAGTTAAGAGAGCTGCAAGAAGATATAGACAGCAAAACTACTAGTGGGGGATCTCAACCTTGCTGTCTCATTACTAAATAAATCGAACCACAAAATAAATAAGAAAGAAGTTAATGAGGTAAATGGAATGTTAGAAAAGTTAGATATGATAGATCTCTAGAAAGAATTGAATGGAGACAGAAAGGAATTTACTTTTTCTCAGCAGTTTATGGAACTTATACAAAAATTGACCGTGTATTAGGGAAGAAAACCTCAAAATCAAATGCAGAAAAACAGAAATAGTAAATGCATTTTTTTTCAGATCATGATGCAATAAAAATCACATGCAATAAAAGACCAGGAGAAAATGGACAAAAAATTAATTGGAAATTAAATAATCTAATCCTTAAAAATGAATGGATGAAACAACATATCATGGACACAATCAACAATTTTATCTAAGAGACTGACAATAAAGAGACAAAGCAGTAAAAAGAGGAAATTTTATATCTCTAGACGCTTACTTGAATAAAATAGAGAAAGAGAAAATCAGTTAATTGGCCTTACAACTAAAAAGTCTAGAAAAAGAACAAATTAAAAACTCTCAATTAAATACCAACCTGAAATTCTGAGAATAAAAGGGGAGATTAGTAAGAAAATTCTTGAGTTAATAAATAAAAATAAGAGTTGGTTTTATTAAAAAAAAAAAACCAAAATAGATAAATTTGTTTAGAAAAAGAAAATAAAATTGTTAGTCTCAAAAATAAAAAGGGAGAACTTTCCACCAATGAAGAAGAAATTAGAACAGTAATATTAGGAGTTATTTTGCTCAACTATAAGCCAATAAATTTGATAATCTAAATGAAATGGAGGAATATTTACAAAAATGTAGATTGTCCAGTTAACAGAAGAGGAAATAAATTATTTAAATAGTCAAATTAAAAAAAATTCAACAAGCTTTTAATCAAGTCCCTAAGAAAAAATGTCCAGGGCCAATTGGATTTACATGTGAATTCTATCAAACATTTAAAGAAAAATTAATTCCAAAACTATATAAACTATTTGAAAAAAAGAGGGAAAGAAGGAGTCCTACCAAATTTAACAAACGCAGAGACCTCAGATTTTGGGATAAGAATTCACTATTTGGCAAAAACATCTGGGAAAATTGTAAAATAGAGTGGAAGAAACTAGGCATTGACCCACACCTAAGACCAAAATACCAAGGTAAGGTAAAAATGATTTCATGAATTAGACATAAAGAGTGATATAAACACATTAGAAGAAGATAGAAGACACCAGCCTTGAATTCAAGAGAAGCTGAGTTCAAATCTGGTCTCAAAACATTTAACATTTTATAGCTGTGTGACACTGGGCAAGTCACTTAACCCCAATTGCCTCAGCAAGAAAAGGTAGAAGAAGAAGAAGAAGAAAAGAAGCAATAGCAGAAGAAATAGAAGAAGGAAAGAATTTGTTTTTTTTTTTAATTTGTTAAATCATTAATTTTTTATTATAGCTTTTTATATACAAAATATATGCATGGGTAATTTTTCAACATTGACCTTTGCAAAAACTTCTGTTCCAACTTTTCCCCTCCTTCCCTCAATCCCCTCTCCTAGATGGCAGGTAGTCCCATACATGTTAAATATGTTAAAGTATATATTAAATACAAAATATGTATACATATTTATAGTTATCTTGTTGCACAAGAAAGATCTGACTTAGAAAGAAGGTAAAAATGACCTGAGAAGAAAAAACAAAAATGCAAGCAAACAATAATAGAAAGAGTGGAAATGTTATGTTGTGATCCATAATCATTTCCCATTGTTTTATCTCTGTGTGTATCTAGTTCTGTTTATTTTTTTTAAATTTTTATTATAACTTTTTATTGGCAGAACATATGCATGAGTAATTTATACAACATTGTCCCTTGCACTCACTTCTGTTCCAACTTTTCCCTTCACTCCCTCCACCCCATTCCCTAGATGGCAGGCAGTCTTATACATGTTAAACATGTTAAAGTATATCCTAAATAAAATACATGCGTGCAGATGCGTACAGTTCTCTTGTTGAACAAGAAAAAATGGATTCAGAAGGTAAAAATAACCTGAGAAGTAAAACAAAAATGCAAATAATGCACATTCATTTCCCAGTGTTCCTTCTTTTGATGTAGTTGATTCTATCCATCATTGATCAATTGGAACTGAATTAGATCTTTTCTTTGTGAAAGATATCCACTTCCATCAGCATACATCCTCATACAGTATTGTTAAAGTGTATAATGATCTCTTGGTTCTGCTCATTTCACTCAGCATCAGTTCATGTAAGTCTCTCCAAGCCTTTCTGTATTCATCCTGCTGGTCATTTCTTACAGAACAATAATATTCCATAACATTCATATACCACAATTTATCCAACCATTCTCCAATTGATGACTATCTAGTCATTTCCCAGTTTCTAGCCACTACAAAAAGGGCTGCCACAAATATTTTGTTACATACAAGTCCCTTTTCCTTCTTTAATATATCTTTGGGATATAAGCCCAGTAATAATAGTGCTGGATCAAAGGCAATGGACAGTTTGGCAACTTTTAAAGTATAATTCCAAATTGCTCTCCAGAATGGCTGGATTCTTTCACAACTCCACCAACCATGCATCAGTATCCCATTTTTCCTGCATCCCCTCCAACATTTGTCATTATCTTTTCCTGTCATCTTAGCCAATCTGGCAAGTGTGTAATAGTATCTAAGAGTTGTCTTAATTTGCATTTCTCTGATCAATAATGATTTGGAACACTCTTTTATATGAGTGGAAATAGTTTCAATTTCATCATCTGAAAATTGTCTGTTCATATCCTTTGACCATTTATCAATTAGAGAATGGCTTGATTTCTTATATATTAGAGTCAATTCTCTACATATTTTGGAAAATGAGGCCTTTTTCAGAGCCTTTAATTACAAAAATGTTTTCCCAGTTTGTTGCTTTCCTTCTAATTTTGTTTGCATTAGTTTTGTTTGTACAAAAGATTTTTAATTTAATATAATCAAAATTTTCTATTTTGTGATCAATAATGATCTCTAGTTCTTCTTTGGTCACAAATTACTTCCTCCTCCACAAGTCTGAAAGGTAAACTATTCTATGTTCCTCTAATTTATTTATAATATTGTTCTTTATGCCTAAATCATGAATACATTTTGATCTTGGTCTACAGTGTTAAGTGTGGGTCCATGCCTAGTTTCTGCCATACTAATTTCCAGTTTTCTCAGTACCTTTTGTCAAATAGTGAATTCTTATCCCAATAGTTGGGATCTTTGGGTTTGTCAAACACTAGGTTGCTATAGTTATTGACTATTTGTCCTGTAAACCTAACCTATTTCACTGATCTATTTCTCAGCCAATACCAAATGGTTTTGGTGATTGCTGCTTTATAATATAGTTTTAGATCAGGTACAGCAAGGCTGCCTTCATTTGATTCTTTTTTCCCTTTCTTTCTTTAGTTCCCTTGAAATTCTTGACTTTTGTTCTTCCATATGAATTTTGTTGTTATTTTTTGTAGATCATTAAAATAGTTTCTTGGGAATCTGATTGGTATAGCACTAAATAAATAGATTAGGTAATTTATTATATTCTCTTGGCCTAAAAGGAAAGAATTTGTATCCACAGAAGAACTGTAACTCATAATTGAACACCAAACACCTTTTTTTTAACAAACAAAATGAATGCAGACAAGATCTGAAGGGAAACAATAAATTGGGAAGACATTTTTACATTTAAGGGTTCTGATAAGAACTCAAGCCATTCTCCAATTGATAAATGATCAAAGGATATGCACAGAAAATTTTCAGATGAAGAAATGAAAGCCATTTCTAATCACATGAAAAGGTGCTCCAAATCACTACTGATGAGAGAAATGCAAAGTAAGACAACTCTGAGATACCACTACATACCTCTTAGATTGACTAAGATGAAGAGAAAAGATAAAGATGAATGTTGGAGAGGATATGGGAAAACAGGAACACTAATACATTGTTGGTGGAACTATGAGTGGATCCAGCCATTCTGGAGAGCAATTTGCATAACCTTTGATCCTGCAGTGTTGATATTAAGCCTATATCCCAAAGTGATCTTAAAGGAAGGAAAGGGACCCACAGAGAAACAGGACAATGGGATCTATGCTCTGGGGAATCTACTGAGAGGAATCTACAGTGTTAGCTACTCTGTCCTAGTTGCTAGTCAGTAGATTAGCACATTAGCTGTGAAATAGCCAACATAAATGTAAAAGGCAAATAATGAGCCCCTCAACCCCAGAATAATGCAGAACTGGCCATGCCTACCCAAAATCGAAAGTTAGTCAGTACCAATCCAGCCCAGCCACTGTCACCTGTAGAGGAAGCTTGGACAATCAGTTCAACCTTTAAAAACTGAGCAAAAGAGCAAAACCAAAACTGACCATAGATAATTTTTATGATGAAAGAAAAGAACAGACCTCACACTCTGAGGTCACTAAAATTTGATCATCTCCAGATGAAGCTCAAAAGGTGATATGAGTTGTTTTTCATCCCACAAGGCTTGGCCAAATTCAAAAAGGATCATAAAAGAGAGTTATAAGAAAAATGGGGAAAGGAAATGAAAATTTTCGCAAAGGAAACAAATTATCTGAATACAAGTCCATCCAAAAAGATTCAGTGAAATGGAAAAAGCATATAGCTCCTTATAAAATACATTTGACAAAATGGAAAAAGAAAACAATTCCTTGAAAAACGTAATTTATGAAATGGGGAAAAATTCATTGAATAAAAGTACTCATTTAAAAATTTAATTGGCCAAATACAAAAGGAGCTTAAACAAAGGTAACTGAAGAATATAATTCACAAAAAATTGGAACTGAATAAATAGAAATGAATGACTCAATGAGACATCAAGAATAAGTCAAATAAAACAAAAAAAAAAAATTTTAAATTTAAAAATGTAAAATATTTCATTGGAAAAACAACTGATCTGGGAAATAGAACTAGGAGAAACAATCTAAGGATTATTGGACTTCCTGAAAACCATGATTGAAAAAAAGAGCCTAGACATCATCTTTCAGAAAATCATCAAGAAAACTGCCCTGATGTCCTACAACCAGAAGGTTCAATAGCCATTGAAAGAATTCACCAATCATCTCCTAAAAGAGACCCCCAAAATGAAAACTCGAAGGAATATCTCACCTAAATTTCAGAATTATCAAATCAAGTAAAAAATATTGCAAGCATCCAGAAAGCAACAATTCATATATTAAGGAACCATAAGAATGATTATTCAGGAACTGGCAGCTTTCCACCTTAAAGAATCAAAAGGCATGGAATCTGATATTCTAAAAGGCAAAGGAACTTGGATGGTAGTCAAGAATCAACTATCCAGCAAAACTGAGCATTATCATTCAGGGGAAAAGATGGAATTTCATTTATTTCTGCTGAAAACACTGAAGGTGATCAAAAATTTGATCTCCAAATATAGAACTCAAAGAGAGGTAAAAAGGAAAGAACTCTTGAAAGCTATATCTTTATTACAAGTATAATAAGAGAATGCAGGTATAATCTGATTTTATTGTGATAATATTTTTAAAAATCCACTAGAGATGGAAAACTGGTTCTACTGGAAAAGAGGAAAATAGAAGTAAAATGAGAGAAATTTCATCTATTGAAGAGGCAAAGAATTATTTTAATTAAGGGGGGGAAAGGGAAGGGGATTAGCATTGTGTGAATCTTCTCTCATCAGATTTGGCTCAAAGAGAGAATATCAGACATATTTGGCTTCACAGAGAGACTTATGTCACCCTATAGAGAAATGGAAGGGGAAAGGGGAAAGGAAAGGGAGAGACTAATAAAAGAGAAAACAGAAGTAGTAGGGAAATGATATAAGAACGGGGGAGAAGATATAAAGGGGCAGGGCTGTTTGAGAAAGATGGTAGTCAGAAGCAAAATACTGGGGAAGAAGAGGGAAAGGGGGAAAGGAAAAAGAAAAAGCACAAATTGGATTAAATAAGATGGTGGGAAATACAGAATTAGCCATTTTAACTGTGAATGTGAATGGGATGAACTCTCTGATAAAATGGAAACAGCAGAATGGACTAAAAGCCAAAATTCTACAATACATTCTTTGCAAGAAACATGTTTAAAATGAAATAAAACATACAGAGTAAAGATAAAAGGCTAAAGCAAAATCTGCAATGATTCAGGAGAAGTTAAAAAAAAAAAAAAAAGAAGCAGAGGTAGCAAATCAAGCAAAAGCAAATATAGATCTAATTAAAAGAGATAAGGGAAAAATCTATGTCTTGCAAAAGGACACCACAGATAATGAAGTAATATCAATACTAAACATATATGCACCAAGTTGTTTAACATCCAAATTCCTAGAGGAGAAGTTAAGAGAACTAAAAGAAAAATTAGACAGCAAAACTATATTAGTGGAGGATCTCAACCTTGCTCTTTCAGAAGTAGATAAATCAAACCCACATAATAAAAAAAGAAAGAAGTTGAGGAAGTAAATAGAATTTTAGAAGAGTTAGGTATGATAGACCTTTGGAGAAAATTGAATGGAGACAGAAGGGGGTATAGTTTTTTTCTCAGCAGTTTATGGAAACTGACCATAAATTAGGGCATAAAAGCCTCAAAATCAAATGCAGAAAGGCAGAAATAATTAATGCATCTTTTTCAGATCATGATGCAATAAGAATCACATATAATAAAGAACCAGGGGGAAATAGATCAAAATAAAATGAAAACTAAATAATCTGATCTGTAAGAATGAGTGGATGAAATAACAAATCATAGGCACAGTCAATAATTTTATCCAAGAGAATGACAATAATGAGACAACATACCAAAATTTAAGGGATTAACCAAAGCAATTTTTAAGAGAAATTTTATGTGTCTAGATATGTACTTGCATCAAATGGAGAAAGAGGTTAATGAATTGGGCATGTAATAAGGATCATGTCTAGGTGAAGGGGTAGATCAGTTCTCTGAGAGCCTCCACAACTATGAATCATAACACTTGAAGGAGTTGCAAAGCAGCCTTTACTAACCCAGATGTTCCTTGTGGATTGGGAATGAAATAAATTGGAGGCAAGAGGGAAGAGAAGGGATGTCAGAGAACAGCAATTGCCTCTCAGTCTTCTTGTATCATCATCATCATCATCCTCTCACATGAAAAGATCCATTTTACAGGTCTGAGTTAGATCTCCAGCAGCCACTGGAGCTAGGGAAAAAACAAAACAAAACAAAACAAAACAAAATCCCCCCAAGTAAATACTAAATTTGAAATTCTTAAAATAAAAGGGGAGATTAATAACTTTGAAAGAAAAAAATAATGAACTATTAAAACTAAGATATGGTTTTATGAAAAAGACCAACAAAATAGAAAAACCTTTAGTGAATTTGATCAGAAAAATATCGAATTATTTGTATCAAAAGGGAAAAGGATGAACTTTCCACTAATGAAGAGAAATTGGAAGAAAAATTAGGAATTATTTTGCCAAATGTATGCCAATAAACATGATAATCTAAGCAACTTACAAAGATAACTTATAAAAATATGGATTGTCCAGATTAACAGAAGAGGAAACAAATTACTTAAATAGTCCAATTTTAGAAAAAGAAATATAACAAAATATTAATCAACTCCCTAAGAAACAATTTCCAGCACTAGATAGAGTTACATATGATTTCTACCAAGCATTTAAAGAACAATTAATTCCAATATTATACAAACTCTTTAGAAAAATAGGAAAGAAGGAATCTTACCAAATTCTTTTACCTAAACAAGATAGGGTCAAAAGAAAGAAAAGAAAATTATAGACCAATATCCCTAATGAATATTGATGCAAAAATCTTAAATAAAGAAAGTTATCTCCAGGGTAATATACACAATGACCAAGTAGAATTTATACCAGGAGTTCATAACTGGTTCCATATTAGGAAAACTATTAGCATAATTGACTCTATCAATAATCAAACTAAGAAAAAACATATCATTACTTCAGTAGATGCAGAAAAAGCCTTTGGCAAAATCTAGCACACATTCGTATAATAGAACATTAGAGCGTACAGGAATAAGTGGAGTTTTCCTTAAAATGATCAGTAGCATTTACTTAAAGCCATCAGCAAGCATGAGATCAATAAGATCAGCATGAAACAAAGTTGTCCACTATCATCATTACTATTTAATATTGTACAACAAATGTTAGCTTTGGCAATAAAAGAAGAAAAAGAGTTTAAAAGAATTAGAATAGGTAAGGAGTAAACCAAATTACCACTTTTTTCAGATGATATGATGGTATACTTAGAGACCTAGAAACCTAGAGAAGCAACTAAAAAACTACCAGAAACAATTCACAACTTCAGCAAACTTGCAGGATACAAAATAAATCCACATGATTCATTAACGTTGCTTTTTATATTACCAACAAAATCCAGAAGCAAGATACAAAGAAAAATTCCATTTAAAATAACTGTAGATAATATAAAATATTTGGGAATCTACCTGCCAAGGAAAAGTCAGAAACTATATAAACATAATTACAAAATACTTTCCATACAAATAAAGTCAGATCTAATCTTTTGGAAAAATATAAAGTGCTCTGGATAGGCTGAAAATAATAAAAATTACAATAGTACCTACATTGTTCTATTTATTCAGTGTCATACCAATCAAAGTCCCAAGAAATTACTTCACAGAGATTAAAAAAAAAAAAAAACAATAAAAATATTGGTCAGGAAGAGAAAAAGGTCAAGAATTTCAAGGGAATTAATGAAACAACATACAAATGAAGGTGGCCTAACTGTCCCAAACCTAAAACTATAATATATAATATAGTTAATATAATATATATACAACTATATTATAAAACAGCAGGCATCAAAACCATTGAGTAATGGCTAAGAAAAAGAGTAGCTAATCAGTGCAATAAATTAGGTTTAAATGACAAAATAGTCAATGACTATTCTAATTTAATGTTCAACAAACCCCACGAATCCATTTTTTGGTATAAGAATTCACTATTTGACAAAAACTGCTGGGAAAGGTGGAAATTAATATGTAGAAACTAGGCTTTGACCCACACCTAACACTATATACCAAGATAAGGTCTAAAGCAAAATAAGGTCTAAGCAAATTAGAAGAACAAAGGAGAGTTTATCTTTCAGATCTGTAGAAAAGAAAGGAATTTGTGGCCAAAGAAGAACTGGAGCACATTACTGGAGTACAAAATGGATAATTTTGATTATATTCAGTTACAAACAAAACCAATGCAAATAAGATTAAAAAGGAACCAATAAACTCAGGGGAAAATTTATATTCAAATATTCTGATAAAGGCCTCATTTCTAAAATTTATAGAGAATTTACTCAAATTTATTAGAATTTAAGCCATTCTCTAATAAGTAGTCAAAGGATATGAACAGGAAATTTTAGATAAAGAAATTAAAACCATTTCTAGTCATATGAAAAGGTGCTCTAAATCACTATTGATCAGAGAAATGCAAATGAAATAGATAGCACTACACACCTCTCAGATTGACCAAGTTGACAGGAAAAGATAATGATGAACGTGGAGGGAATGTGAGAAAACTGGGACATTGGATGGTGGAGTTCTGAACTGAAGAGTGGTTGGAGAATAATTTGGAACTATGTCCAAAGGGTTATCAAACTGTCTACTCCCTTTGATCCAGTAGTGTTTCTATTGGGCTTGTATCATAAAAAGATAATAAAGGAGAGAAAGAGACCCACATGTGCAAAAAGGTTTGTGGCAGCTTTTTTTTGTAGTGGCAAGAAACTGGAAACTGAATAGATGCCCATGATGAAAAAAAATAATACAAATGATGGTGGCTTAGCAGTATCAAACCTAAAACTTATTATTATAAAGCAGCAGTTATCAAAACCATTTGATACGGGCTAAGAAAAAGAGTGTTGGATAACTAGAATAGATTAGATACACACAACACAATAATCAAGGCCTAAAGCAATCTAGTATTTGATAAACTCCCAAACTCCAGCTTGTGGAATAATAATTTACTATTTGATAAAAATTGCTGGGAAAACTTGAAAATAATGGCATAGACTTGGCATAGACTTACATCTCACACCCCATATCAAAATTGAGGTCAAAATGGATACATAATTAGGGCATAAAGGATGGTACCATACACAAATTAAGAGAAAAAGAGATAATTTACTTATCAGACCTTTGGAGAAGGGAGGAATTAATGCCAAAGAAGAATTGAAGAAAATTATGAATGGTAAAGATTACATTAAATTTAAAAGTTTTTCATAAACAAAACCAACAGAAACAAGATTAAAAAGGAATTACAAAGCTGGATATCTTTACAGTCAGTATTTCTGATAAAGGTCTCTTTTCTAAAATATAAATATAAGAATACAAATCATTCCCCAATTGATAAATGGTCAAAGGATATAAATAGACAGATTTCAGATGATGAAATTAAAACTATCTATAATTATATGAAAAAAATGATCTAGACTTCCGGCCAAAATGGCGGTGTGGAGGCAGACAGCTGCTTGAGCTCCCCATTTTCTCTCAGAATTTACTTCATGACAAGCCTCAGAGTTAATGCTTGACCGGAAAAGAAACCCACACATAATCACCAACAGACTACATCCTTGAAATTCGCCAGAGAAGGTCTGTGTTTACTCAGGGGAGGGTTGAACAGATTGGGCACAGACTGAGGGCAGGCAAGCCAGAGCAAGACAGGCAGCTGACACAGCTCAGACAAGAGGGGTACAATCTCTGCCTTTTCTGCAAAAATACTTTTACCCCAGTGTGGATGTTCCGTCTTGGCAGCAAGCCAGGAGCAGCAGAGAGGGTGTAAACACCGGAGGTGAAGATTAAAACCCTGGAAAGCTAGCATCTCTCGGAACCGGCCACTCCCAACTCCCACCTGGAGTGACTCAGCGTGTTCTCAGAGCCTCAGAGCGCAGACGAAGCGCAGCCATCGCTGTTCTGTTAGTGGCTCTCTGCTGCCCTACCCCCAGTCTGTAGAGGAAGCCCATTAACACCATCCAGCCCCATCCCCTCCCCGATTGTTTCTCTTGTCAATTTGTTTTCTTCCATTCCACTCTTGACAAAATGAACAAAAAATTCAAAAGGGCTCTAACCATTGACAGCTTCTGTATGGAGAGAGAGCAGACTTCAAATAGTGAGGAGAGTAAAAACAGACTGTCCCCAGAGGAATCTCCTAAGGGGGATATGATCTGCTCCTCAATACAAAAGAATCTCATAGAGGAAATCAAAAAGGCTCTTACAAGAGAGCTAGAAGAGAAATGGGAAAAGGAAAGGGAAGCTTGGAAAGAGAGCCTGGAGAAGTCATCCAGAGTGGATAAAGAGATCAAATCATTGAGAAATAAAATTAGTGAATTAGAAAAGGCAAACAACTCCAAGGAAAACAGGATTAGTGAGCTGGATAAAGAAATCAGCTCTCTAAAAAATAAAATGGATAAAATGGAAAAAAGTTCCATAGAAGATAAAAACACAATTGGACAATTACAAAAAGATATTTAAAAAGTGAGTGAAGAAAATACATCATTGAAAATTAGACTCGAACAAGTAGAAATGAATGACTCAAGGAGAAACCAAGAGGTAGTCAAGCAAAACCAGAGAAATGAAACAATTAAAAAAAAATGTCAAGTACCTTATTAGAAAGACAACAGACCTGTAAAACAGATCCAGGAGAGACAATTTGAGAATAATCGGACTCCCTGAAAAATGTGAGGAAAAAAAGAGCTTGGACACTATTTTCGAGGAAATTATCAAAGAGAACTGCTCAGACATTTTGGAAACAAAGGGTAAAATAGACATTGAAAAAATTCATGAAGAGGCAAAGAAAATGACAATAATGAGACATCATACCAAAATGTGTGGGATACAGCCAAAGCAGTAATAAGGGGAAGTTTTATATCTCTACAGGCCTACTTGCATAAAATAGAGAAAAAGAGGGCCAACGAATTGGGCTTACAACTAAAATTGCTAGAAAAGGAACAAATTAAAAACCCCCAGACAAACACAAAAGTTGAAATTCAAAAAATAAAAGGTGAGATTAATAAAATTGAAAGTAAAAAAACTATTGAATTAATTAATAAAACTAAGAGTTGGTTCTATGAAAAAAACAACAAAATAGACAAACCCTTAGCAAACCTGATTAAAAAAAGGAAAGAGAAAAAGCAAATTGATAGTCTTGAAAAATGAAAAGGGAGAACTCACCACTAATGAAGAGGAAATTAGAAGAATAGTTAGGAGCTACTTTGCTCAACTTTAAGCCAATAAATTTGATAACTTAAATGAAATGGAAGAATGCCTTCAAAAATATAGCTTGCCCAGATTAACAGAGGAAGAAGTAAGTAGTCTAAATAGTCCCATCTCAGAAAAAGAAATAGAACAAGCTATTAACCAACTTCCTAAGAAAAAATCCCCAGGACCAGATGGATTTACATGTGAATTCTACCAAACATTTAAAGAACAACTAACTCCAATGCTATGTAAACTATTTGAAAAAATAGGGATTGAAGGAGTCCTACCAAATTCCTTTTATGACACAGACATGGTACTGATACCTAAACCAGGTAGATCAAAAACTGAGAAAGAAAACTATAGACCAATTTCCCTAATGAACATCGATGCTAAAATCTTAAATAAGATATTAGCAAAAAGACTTCAGAAAATCATCCCCAGGATAATACACTATGACCAAGTGGGATTTCTACCAGGAATGCAGGGCTGGTTTAATATTAGGAAAACTATTAGTATAATTGACCATATTAATAATCAAATTAATAAAAACCATATGATCATCTCAATAGATGCAGAAAAAGCATTTAACAAAATCCAACATCCAATCCTATTAGAGAGTATAGGAATAAATGGACTATTCCTTAAAATAATAACGAGCATATATTTAAAACCTTCAGTAAACATCATATGTAATGGCGATAAACTAGAACCTTTCCCTGTAAGATCAGGAGTGAAACAAGGTTGCCCACTATCACCTTTACTATTCAATATAGTACTAGAAACTCTAGCCTCGGCAATACGAGCCGAGAAAGAGATTCAAGGAATTAGAGTAGGAAATGAGGAAATCAAATTATCACTCTTTGCAGATGACATGATGGTATACTTAGAGAACCCCAAAGACTCTGCAAAAAAGCTATTAGAAATAATTCAGAATTTTAGCAAAGTTGCAGGAGACAAAATAAATCCACATACATCCTCAGCATTTTTATACATTACCAACACAATCCAACAGCAAGAGATACAAAATGAAATTCCATTCAAAATAACGGTCGATAGTATGAAATATTTGGGAATATATCTACCAAAGGAGAGTCAGGAATTATATGAGCAAAATTACAAAACACTTGCCACAAAAATAAAGTCAGATTTAAATAGTTGGAAAGACATTCAGTGCTCTTGGATAGGCTGAGCGAATATAATTAAGACAATACTCCCTAAACTAATTATTTATTTAGTGCTATACCAATCAGACTCCCAAGAAACTATTTTGATGACCTAGAAAAAATAACAACAGAATTAATATGGAACAACAAAAGGTCTAGAATTTCAAGGGAAGTAATGAAAAAAAATTAAATGAAGGTGGTCTAGCTATACCTGATCTAGAACTGTATTATAAAGCAACAGTCACCAAAACCATTTGGTATTGGCTAAGAAATAGACTAGTTGATCAATGGAATAGGTTAGGTTCACAGGGCAAGATAGTGAATAAAAATAGCAATCTAGTGTTTGACAAACCCAAAGATCCCAAAATTTTGGATAAGAATTCATTATTTGACAAAAACTGCTGGGAAAACTGGAAATTAGTATGGCAGAAACTAGGCATGGACCCACATTTAACACTACATACTAAGATAAGATCAAAATGGGTCCAAGATTTAGGCATAAAGAACGAGATCATAAATAAATTGGAGGAACATGGGATAGTCTACCTCTCAGACTTGTGGAGGAGGAAGGAGTTTGTGTCCAAGGGAGAACTAGAGATCATTATTGATCACAAAATAGAAAATTTTGATTATACCAAATTAAAAAGTTTCTACACAAACAAAACTAATGCAAACAAGATTAGAAGGGAAGTAACAAATTGGGAAAACATTTTTACAGTTAAAGGTTCTGATAAAGGCCTCATCTCCAAAATATACAGAGAATTAACTTTAATTTATAAGAAATCAAGCCATTCTCCAATTGATAAATGGTCAAAGGACATGAACAGACAATATTCAGATGATGAAATTGAAACTATTTCCACTCATATGAAAGTGTTCCAAATTACTATTGATCTGAGCAATGCAAATTAAGATAATTCTGAGATAACACCACATACCTGTCAGATTGGCTAAGATGACAGGAAAAATTAATGATGAATGTTGTGGATGTGGGAAAACTTGCACACTGATGCATTGTTGGTGGAGTTGTGAATGGATCCAACCATTCTGGAGAGCAATCTGAAATTATGCCCAAAAAGTTATCAAAATGTGCATACCCTTTGACCCAGCCATACTACTACTGGGCTTATACCCCAAGGAACTACTAAAGAAGGGAAAGGGACCTGTATGTGCCAAAATGTTTGTGGCAGCCCTTTTCATAGTGGCTAGAAACTGGAAAATGAATGGATGTCCATCAATTGGAGAATGGTTGGGTAAATTATGGTATATGAATGTTATGGAATATTATTGTTCTGTAAAAAATGACCAACAGGAGGAATACAGAGAGGATTGGAGAGACTTACATCAACTGATGCTGAGTGAAACGAGTAGAACTAGGGGATCATTATACATTTCAACAATGATACTGTATGAGGATGTATTCTGATGGAAGTGGATATCTTTAACATAGAGAAGAGCTAATCCAATTCCAATTGATCAATGATGGACAGAATCAGCTCCATCCAGAAAAGGAACACTGGGAAATGAGTGTAAACTGTGAGCATTGGGGTTTTTTTTGTGTGTGTGTTTTGTTTTGTGAAATGAGTGTAAACTGTGAGCATTGGGGTTTTTTTGTGTTTTGTTTTGTTTCTTTTCCCAGATTATTTTTACCTTGCGAATACAATCCTTCCTTTGCAACAACAACAATAAAATTCGGTTCTGCACATATATATTGTACCTAGGATATACTATAAGATATTTAATATGTATGGGAATGCCTGCCATCTAGGGGAGGTGGTGGAGGGAAGGAGAGGAAAAACTTGGAACAGAAGGGAGTACAAGGGATAATGGTGTAAAAAAAAATAAATTACCTATGCATATGTACTGTCAAAGAAAATTTTATAATTATAAAAATTAATAAAAAACAAAAGAAAAAAAAAGAAAAAATGATCTAAATCAATAGTGATTTATACAAATTAAGTGCAAATTAAAAAAACTCTGAGGTACCATCTCACACCTCTCAGATGATAGCTGGCTAAGATGACTGGAAAAGATAATGATAACAGTTGTTTTCACAACAACAACAACAATAACAACAACAAACAACTAAGGAGACTGAATGTAAATCAACACATGCTATGTTCACTTTTTATGTTCACTTCTTTTTTTCCCATTTTTTTTCATCTGTCCCATAGTTTTTCCCTTTTTCTCTGATTTTTTCTCTCTCAAGAGAAGTCTTAGTGTTGCCTTCTGGTCTGACTTCTTCTAAGATTTGAATTTGAGCAACTCATTTGTGGGATTGGTCCTGAGTGGGATTCCAGGCAACTTTCAGATTCAAGCACTATTCTATCTATATCTATATCTGGAAATCTCTAGAGGTTTAAAATGAAAGAGATGCAAGTTTCTCTTCACTATGGATTTCTTTGGTTATTCTGCCGAACATTTCATATTGGGCTGGGGACTTCATTCCTCAAAGAAATGAAACAAGAGATTGTTTAAGAGTTAAAATGGCAATATAAATGAAGTGAGAACTTTGGATCAAAAGAAATTTACATTTTAATACAAGAGTTATACAATCTTAATCAATTAACAAATTCCTTGAAAATTAGAACAGACCAAACAAATTAATGAATCAGCAAGACAATAAATATTAAAATGAAGTTCAAAGGAAAAAATAGAAAAGTATCTTGAAGACTTCTGTGTGGAAATGAATGGACTAGACATTTTCTACAATCCCTACAATCACTGAAGCATCTTCAAAACAAAAATTTTGCATCAAAGATAAAGCCAATTTAAATCTTGGACCCCTAGAATACAAAAGATTAAGAAAAATCAAATCTAAGAATTCATTGATCCTGAGTTCACTCTATTTTTAAAATTTCAATAGTATTTTATCTTTTCCATATACATGTAATGATAGTTTTCAACGTTCAATTTTAAAAGATCTTGTATTTCAAATTTTTCTCTTTCCCTCATTTCCCTTTCCCCTCCCCAAGACAAAAAGCAATCTGATATAAGTGAAATATGTACAATTCTTTTAGACATATTTTCATATTTGTCAAGTTGTGCAAGAAAAATTATTTGAAAAGACAGAAAAAACATGAAAAAGAAAAAAAAAAACAAATAAACAAAAGTGTGAAAATACCATACCTCAATTTACATTCAGTTTCCATAGTTCTCTCTCTGGATGCAGATGGCATTTTTCTATTATAAGATTATTGAATCGTAGCACTATTGAGAAGAACCAAGTCCATTACACTTAATCATAATATAATCTAGTTGCTACAATGTACAATGTTATCTTGGTTCTGCTCACTACAGCATCAGTTCATATATGTCTTTCCAGGTTTTTTTGAAAGCCTGCTCATCATTTCTTATAGAACAATATATTCCATTACATTCATGTGCTATGATTTATTCAGCTATTCCCAACAGATGAACATCTACTCAATTTTAGTTCCTTGTCATTAAAAAGGGCTACTATAAATATTTTTACACTTGTGGGTTCTTTTCCCTCTTTTATGATCTCTCTGGGATACAGACCCAGTTGTGGCAATGCTTGATCAAAAGGTATACACAGTTTGATAGCATAGTTCCAAATTACTCTCCAGACTTATTAAATCAGTTCACAACTCCACTAGAAAAGCAGTATTGTCTTAGTTTTACCATATTCTATCCAACATTTAGCATTATTTTTTCCTGTCATCTTAGTCATAAAAGTGTGAAGTGGTACCTCAGAGTTATTTCTTTAATGAACAGTGATTTAAAGCATTTTTCATATGACTAGAAATGGTTTAATCATCTGAGAATTATTTTATATATCCTTTGACCAGTTGAAGGACTTCTATTCTTACAAATCTGAGACAATTCTCTATATACTTGAAAAATGCGGCCTTTGTCAGAAACACTGGCTGTAAAAAGTTTTTCACAACTTTCTGCGTCCCTTCTCATCTTGACTACACTGTTTTTTTTTTTATCAGCACCCCATTTCTAGCTCCCTCATTCTGAAATGAGAAAATATTGGCAAATCCAAGGATCCAACATGGGCTTACAACAAAATCCACTCCTATACCATAGGGGCCCCTCTCTTATTCTAGTGCCATGGATAATTCAGCTTCAGACTGCAAAATTTTGAACAGGCCTTGACAATTTTGCCACAGCCCTTTGGGAACAAAAGCTTCCTAGAACCTATGAATCAAAAGTACCAGTCCTGAAAAGTTCTGAACTATTGATACCAGCTGTCTCTGAACTACTAGTTTCAGGCCAGAAAACTAAGGAATGGAGGACTGAGGTAGCAAATCATGTGTATATGTGGGCAGAAGGGAGGAGGGAAATTTGACAAAAAGAAGGAAAAATATTAATATTAAAATGAAATGGATATGTAGTCAAATGTATATATATGTATATACATACATATATATGCATGACTACATTTGTAAAAGAACAGACATATATGTATAATCAATTTTAATAGTTTAACAGAACAATAAGTAGAAACTTAGAATTTAATCAAATATTAGAAAAACAATAAGTCACGGAGAGGGAAAAACAGTACAGGACCATGTATATTTATAAATAAGTTTACCAAGCATTCAAAGTACAAATAATTTTGCTGTTATATAAACTGAAGGCAAATGGGTGACACAACTCTGAATATGAAATCAGGAAGACTTGAATTTAAAATATTCAGCCATTTTCTACCTTTTTGAAAACCTGGTCAAGCTAGTTAATGATATTCAATGTCATTTTGTAATGTCTGAACTAGCTCTCTGGAGAACCCTGGGATCAGCCAGAGTCCTTGGTCATAGTGAAGGAGTGAAGGAGGAGGTGGAAAAGTGAAAGAGGCAGGAGAGCTACCATGTTACTGGTCAAAGATGGAGCCTGAAGTCTTCTCCATGCCTGTGGCTGAGAGCTGTGGCTGAGAGAGCCTTCTGTGTCTTACCTAGACTCCCTTAAATACCTCAGTACAATTACATCACTACAACACACTGAGCACGAGCAATCATTACATCACCATAGAGAACCATTATCTCACATTAGTAAGTGCTTAACTATAAGCACCATGCACCATGCACCATGCTCACCTAAATTCAAGTAAACCTTTTCAGAGTGAACTCTACATTTCCAACTTTGTTTTGTTTTAAAACACAAGTGGTCACTCTCCCCCTGATTTATCAGGAAAGAAGATGAAAACACCAAAAAGGAGGTAATCATGCCCTCCCTGACTTCTCAGGAAGGGAGATGAAAACACTAAAGGGAAATGGGGAGTCAAAGCAGATATTTTTAGCAGGTTTCCTCTGGGCTGAAATTGAAATAGGTGCACATAAATCCATCAGCATGGAAGTTATTACACAAGCACATAGTAATATAACTCAGGCTAGTAGTGATGTAACAAACAACATGAATCAACATAGTGATATAACAAATAATATGCATATATATATATATATATATATATATATATATATATATATATATATATATATCCATAAGTCCCAGAAGGAGGGTATATAAATAACAATCACACATACATCTCCTTCAGCAGCCAAGAGATAGTCCAAAATCAATCTATTGTCCATTACTTTATGTGTCAGGGAATCCAATGATTTCTGCAGATTTTGAAGTCCTACAACACTCTAATCATGTCTCAGGGAATCCAATGATTGCTGTGAGTTTTGAAATCCTACAACAATCTTATCAACAATTTTTGATGTTCATGAGTCAACTGCCATAATGTCATGCTCTTTCAGTATGGGCACAGTCAGTGACAGAACCATGAAATGTTTCTTAATTCTTTTCCTTGTCAAAGGTCTTCTCCATCTCTCTCTTATGCACAAGGTGAATACAGCTCATTGGTACCCATCTGTTTTCTTCTCCATCTGTAAAGATACAAGCAAACCCTCTCCCCCAAGCGCTTAGCCTATCTGGTCCTTCCATTCACTACTTTCTGGATCTTTCCACTTCATCTGAAAATTATCTAAAGATATTGTAGCTATTCACATTGGAAACTACTCTTCTGGTGGGTTATAAAACCTGTCTGCCAAAGAAAGTGCATCTTTATCAAAAATCAAGAAGTTAATTGTATAAAGAGCTAAATTTACAAGTTCTCTAGGGTTACCTGTGTCTCCCCCTTTATTTTGTTTTTGGAGTTGTGTCTTGATGTCTCTGTTCCTCCTCTCTACTATTGCCTGTCCATGAGGATTAAAAGATATGCCAGAAGTGTGTAAAATTTGATACTGTGTACAAAAGTGTGAAAAATGTTTAGCCAAATATGCAGGTCCATTATCTGTTTTTATTGCTAGTGATACAGCCATTATTGCAAAAGCTTATATAAGGAATTCAGTGACTATTAGGCTAACTTTTTGCTGCTGGTATTGCAAAAATAAATCCTGAAAAGGTGTCTGCTACAACATGGATAAAAGATAGATGACCAAAAGATTTATAATGGGTCACATCCAGTTGCCAAATTTTGATTGGGTCTCAAACCATAAGGATTCTTCCCTGAAGGGAGCATAGGAGCATGGAAAGGAAGGGAAGCTGTACAGGCTTTTACTATGCTCCTGGCTTCCTCTTTTGTTATCCCAAATTGTAAATGTAAAGCTCGAGCAACCTGATGATATTTAGTATGAGATTCTTGGGCTGCCTGAAATAAAGGAGTATTCACTAACATGGTTAGAAGGCTATCTGCCTTTGAATTTACATAAAAAACAGGATCTGGAAGTCCACTATGAGAATGAACAGGCAAGATATAAATCTTACCTGGATGCTTTCTCACTTGCTCTTGAAATTCCTTAAAGAGCAGATTTATATTAGAAGTTACAAATTTTATTTGGGCTGTGGCAATTCTTTGTGCCACACCTTCTGAATAGGCCTAATCAGATAATTATATTTAGATTTCCTGGATAATAAGTAAGAGCTAGCATGATTGCTGACAATTCATTATGTTGAGTGGACTGAAAAGGAGTCCTAACTACTCTTTTTATAGTTAAGTCATGAGAGTATGCAGCACAAATGTTATGTTTGGATGCCTGTAAAAACAGTTGATCCTTTAAGAGGAATTTTAGAAACCTTTTCTTCAAAAATCCATTGCCAATTATGTAATAGCTGGGTTATCTTTAATGGAGACCCGTGTGTAAAATTTGGAGCTGTGGCCAATAAAATTTGCCACTCTGGGATGTTTTCACAGCATACATTAATTTGCACATTGATATAAAATGTATATATCTTGTCAGGTCTTATCCCAGATAATTGTACTACTCACTTAATGGCCTTTAATAAAATTCTAGCCACAAACATTGGGTAAAGAGTAAGGCTTTGTTCTGGTTGTGCTGGGAGGTTCACCCACTCAATCATACTGTCTCCTTGATGGAGGATTGCTGTGGGTGCCTCTTTTGTAGCAGAAACTGATATTTCCAAGGGTTTTTGAGTGACTCTTTCAACTACATTGGATAAAGCCAGTTCAACTTCTCTCAAAGCCTCTTGGCCTTCTTTTGTAAACTTGTGTAGTGAGTTTAAAGTACTAAAATGTCATATGATGGTTGTAATTGATGGGTAGTTAAGCCAAACATTGGACAGATCCATTGGATATCTCCTATCAATTTTTGAAAGTCATTTAAGATGTTCAACTTCTCTGTTTTTGTACTGTAAGCACCTTAGGATATGCTTCATAATCTAAATATTGAAAAGGAGCATGTCTTTGAATTTTTTCTGGAGTTACATGCAATTTGTAGTTTCTTAGTGTTTCTATGGTCTTTTATAGATATGCTTGTAATATTTGCTCCTCAAGTGCATAGCCCAAGATATTATCCATGTAACAACATAACTTTTGGAAATGCTTTTCTTACTGGAGTAAGAGCAGCAGCCACATACATTTGAGAAATAGTAAGATTATTTTTCATTCCCTGTGGCAAAATTATCTATTCATATCTTTTATAGGGCTCAGCTAAATTAACACTGGGCACTGAAAAGGCAAATCTTTTCATATCCTCCTTATCTAGAGGGGCAGAACAGAAACAATCCTTAATGTCTATAACCCAAAGAGGCCATTCTAAAAAGCCTAAAAAGCCAAAGTACTCAATTGTAATCCTAACTGTTGTAAGATGTCTCTTCACCATAGATTGATGGGGACTTTTTCAATTGTAAAAGGAGTAAAAACTCCTGTTTCACCTTCAAATATCCATCTCAAAGGGATAGCACTAATTTCAGCTGCTATTGATCCTCCTATGCCAGACATATAGGTATCTGCCTTAATCTTTGGCCAATGACAGCTAATTGGCACCTCTAATGACTGCACAATCTGCACTGCTGTCTACCAACCCTTTTAATGGTATGCCATTTACACAGATAGTGAGCATAGGATGGTCAGCTTTAATAGCTGCAGTCCAGAATGTTCCTGGATTCAGTTGTTGGGAGTCAAAATTTGGGTAAATATCACCAGATTGCCTATTAGGAGTATATATCAGTAAACCTGATGCTATTACTTCTCCTGGATGATAAGTCACATGTATTAATGACTAGGATATTAGCTACACATTCCCCAGTTTCCCAAATAACATATGGATAGACACTATTTTGTAAGCATTCTAAAGAGGTAAAATAGTCAAGTCTACTGCGCCTGGAGGCAAAGGATCTATAGGCTTCACAAGAACAGATGTTACCTCTCCAGGGGATATCTCAGTAGTCCCAGTTGCATACAACTTTATTCTCCACAATTGTAATCTATTTCCTATATCAGGTTGCTTATGAGCTGATTGATCTTGTTGGAGTAGTGAACTTCTAAAGAATCTTTGGGTGTTACATCAGTTGCCATCATGTCCCAAGTGTTTTTTGCCTGGGCCCTGGAGCTAGGCTCCACTTTCTGTTTCCCTGAGTCATTCTACATTCTGATGCCCAAATGGAAGCCTTTGTTTCATTTTGGACATGGGGTTTTGCATTTTGTTCTCCCATGATCTCATCTAAAAAAGTATCCTTGTGTACTCCTAGTATAATTCTTCTACAAACCTCATTAGCATTTTCTTTAGCAAGTTTTCTTATGATAATTTCTGTTGCTACATTTTCATGACAGTTTGTATGACAGCTGTCTGCATATTTCCCACAAAATCAGCGAAGAGTTCATTTGGACCTTGTCCTGTTTTCTTAAAGGCTTCTCCTCTATCTTTTCTTCCTGGGAGTGTGCCCCATGCTTTGATAGCAGCAGAAGCAATTTGCTCATATGCTGCTATAGGGTAATTAATCTGCACTAAAGTGTCTGCATAAGGACCTAAACCTGCTAGTTGTTCAAAAGTGACTGGTATATTAACTCCAGGTTGCCCATTTCTACAGAGTTAACTATACTCAGAAAGGCACAAGTTTTGTCCAGGTTCTAAACATGTCCTTGCTATAGATTTCCAATCATTAGGGGTTAAAATTTCAAAAGCCAAATTTTCTAACATCATCTTAACATAATATGATATAGACCCATGTACATGAGTGCAAGCCTTTTTCAGATCTTTGGTGATTTCAGATTAAAAGAAGTGTATCTTCTTTTTTCTTGACTTGAAGAGTTAAACTCTTCAATCACAGGATACACTTCTATTCTCAAATCAGATGTATCCTATCCTTCCTCATTAGCTTTAATTAGTGTGTTTTATAATTGTGTCATAGGGGGTGGACAAAGTGGTGCTGATGGTGTCACTGCCCTTCCCACTCTTCCTCCTCCCATGAAGGTTAAATTGAAAAAGGATGATCTAGATGTAGGGAATTCCCTAAGGGCTCTTTCCTGCTCTGGTGTAACTGAGCTGTGAAAGTGAAACACACTCTTTAAGCTTATGTGCATGGTACTTAAGATCCAACTCTCCATGCCTTTCAGCTGCTTTGTCAGTACCATCCCCCCCCCTTTCTCCTCACACTTCCTTTTCTAGCTGTTCTCTTTAAAATTTTTCCTTTTTTTTTTTTAGAACTTGTGGGATTCTTTAAAACCAATTGTAATATATTGTGCATAAGGAATGTTTCTTCAGGAATTGAATCAGGACCCATAGCTTCAAAATATTCAATTAGTTGCTCTCCCACTAGTTCCCATATATCTGGCTCTAATTTTTCTTCCTTAGATAGCCAAGCAAACATGCACTCTAATATACTTAAGAGTTTCTTCACTGAGCTTATGATTGTGTCAGTCGAACTGCTTTGTTCCCTGCTTTACAAGGCCCTGCATTTCTAGGGACCCACATTTGGCCCCCCAAAATGTAATGTCCAAACTAGCTCTCTGGAGGACCTTGGGATCAGCCTGAGTCATTGGTCTTACTGGAGGAGTGAAGGAGGAGGTGGAGAAGTGAAGGAAGAAGGAGAGCTGATCAAAGATGGAGTCAGTGTCTGAAGTCTGGAGCCTGAAGCCTTCTCTGTGTCTGTGGACTGAGAGCTGTGGCTGAGAGAGCCTTCTGTGTCTTACACTCCCTTAAATACTTCAATACAATTACATCACTACAATACACTGAGCATGCATAATCATTACATCACCATGGAGAACTATTATCTCACATTGAGTAGGTGCTCAACTATAAGCACCACTTTTCAGAGTTCAGACCCTCTACATAGTTTCCCATTTATTTTTGCAAGTCTATTTTTCTTTGCAAGTATGTTTTTCTAAGATCATCAAATTTACCATTCTTATGTCAAAGTTGAATTCCATCCAAAACAATAGTATACCACAATTTCTTCAGATATTCACCAGTTGACAGGCATCCTCTAAATTTTCAATTCTTTGCCACCACAAAGAGAGCTGCTATAAATATTTTAGAACATGTGGTTTCTTGATATTTTCCCTTGGAAATAGACCTACTAGTGATATTGCCAGGTCAACAATTATAAGCAGTTTAATAACTCTTAGAGAATAATTCCAATTGCTCTCCAAAATGGTTTGATGAGTTCAACTAGCAGTGATTTAGTGTATGAATTTTTCCACATCCCCTCTAATGGTTGTCATTTTCCCCTTCCAGATTTTAACAATCCGGTGGATAAAAAAAAATGATACATCAAGTGTGTTTTAATTTGCATTTTTCTAATTAATAATAAATTGCAACAATTTTTCATATGGCTATATGTTGTTTTGATCTCTTCATTGGAAAACTGCCAATTTGTATCCTTTGATCACTATTTAATGATTCAGATAGATTTGTATGCTGATAAATTTAACAAAGTTCTTAATTTTTTTCTTTCTTTTTTAAATTTTTTATTGTAACTTTTTTATTGATAGTGCATATTCATGGGTAATTTTTTACAACATTATCCCTTGCATGCACTTCTGTTCTGATTTTTCCCTTCCCTCCCTCCATCTCCTCCCCTAGATGGCAAGCAGTCTTATACATGATAAATATGTTATAGTATAACCTAGATACAATGTATGTGTGCAGAACTGAACAGTTCTCTTGTTACACAGGAAGAATTGGATTCAGAAGGTAAAAATAACCTGGAAAGAAAAACAAAAATGCAAACAGTTTACACTCATTTCCCAGTGTTCTTTCCCTGGGTGTACGTGATTCTGTCCATCATTGATCAATTGGAAGTGAATTAGAGTTTCTCTTTGTGGTCCACTTCCATCAGAATACATCCTCAGAAACTATTGTTGTTGAAGTATGATCTCCTGCTTCTGCTCATTTCACTCAGCATCAGTTCATGTCTTTCCAAGCCTCTCTGTATTCATCCTGCTGGTTATTTCTTATAGAACAATAATATTCCATAACATTCATAACAATTTACCCAACCATTCTCCAGTTGATGGGCATCCATTCATTTTCCAGTTCTAGCCACTACAAAAAGAGCAGCCACAAACATTTTGGCACATGCAGGTCTCTTTCCCTTAACTACTGAATGAAAGGGTATACACAGTTTGATAACTTTTTGGGCGTAATTCCAAATTGTTCTCCAGAATGGTTGGATTTGTTTACAACTCCACCAACAATTTATCAGTGTTCCAGTGTTCCCGCATCACCTCCAACATTCACCATTATTTTTTCCTGTCATCTTAGCCAATCTGACAGGTGTGTAGTGGTATCTCAGAGTTGTCTTAATTTGCATTTCTCTGATCAATAGTGATTTGGAACAGTTTCATATGAGTGGAAATAAGATTATTGAGGAGCAGAGTTAGTAATAACCTGGGTACAATTGCTATACTCTTGGGCACATTAAAACGCACATCCTCTTGGTTCTTAGAGGAAGAAAAAATTAGTATAAATAGCTGGAAACTAGTGGGACTGTAACTAAAAGAATTCCACACAAAATCAGGTCCTAGTTCAATTTCCACAGAGGTATTTTATATATACAACATAATTCAATTGGCCTTGCAAGTTGTAGAAAAAGAAAAAGTTTTAAAAACAGCCAGATGAGGAAGTGTGAGAAAAAAAAGAAGCTAAGCAATCTCAAGACTTTGCCTGAAGGCAACGGGTTTAAATGAGGATCCAGGGGGTGGTAATTCTGGCTCTCTTGAGGCAGCTTCAACCCCACCTAGGGAACAGATTATTGACAGGCCCTCCTTCAGAAATGGAGGGAGGAGGAGGAGTGGGAGGGGCGGTGATATCATCAGTACCTCCCCACCAGCAATCACCAACTCCTATAACTAGATTGCAAAAGGCATTAATCAAAGCAACTGAAGAAGGGAGGGATATAGGGGGCCTGAGAGTTCAAAGTTTTCCCGTGATTCAACAGTTTAACTCTTCAGGTCAAGAAAGTAGAAGATATGCTCCTTTTGATATAGACATCCTCAAAGACCTGAAAAAAGCTTGTACTTGCTATATCAGCTTATGTTAAGATGTTATTAAAAAATTTGGCTTATGAAGAATTAACCTCTAGTGATTGGAAATCCATTGCAAGGGTGTGCTTAGAATCTGAACAAAACTTGTTATGGCTTTGTGAATATAGTGAGCTCTGTAGGATACAAGCCCAACAAAAAGTCAAAGTAGAGTTAATACTTCAATCACCTGTGACCTACTAACACATGTAGGTTCTTATGCAGAAGCTTCAGTACAGATTAATTACTCCATAGCAGCATTTGAGCAAATTGCTGCTGCTGCTATCAAAGCATGGGCTTCTCTCCCCAGTAAAAATGACAAGGGTGAGACCTTCACAAAAATTGTACAAGGATCAAATGAAACCTTTGCTTATTTTGTGGGATGTTTGCAGACAGCTGTCATATGGACTAATGGTGAAAATACAGTAAAAGACACTTTGGTAAGGCAACTTGCTAAAGAAAATACCGATGAGGTTTGTAGAAGGATTATACTAGGACTACACAAGGGTGCTCCTTTAGAGGAGATCATAAGATGCTGTGCCACAGTGGGCACAAGTATCTTTTATAGCCAGGCTATGATGCAGACTTCCCAACATCCCAACATGGGAAGACATTCCCTTTTGGCAAGGGACTTCCAGAGAGACTCATCAATGCTTTCAATGCTGTAAAGTAGGCCATCTGAAAGCTCAATGTTGGCATAGAGACAGAGTGAGAAAAGAGAGTGGGAGAACAAGACCCAATACCCCATGTCCAAAATGCAACAGAGGATTCCATTGGGCATCAGAGTGTAAACTGATTCAGGGAAATGGGATGAGGGGCCCAGCTCCAGGGCCCCAGGCAAAAAAAACTTGGGGCATGATGTTAGCTGATGCCACACCCAGAGAGTGCCTAGAAGTTCAGTACCAGACACAACCAATCAGCCAGGAAGCAATCTGATAGGAGAAAGGGATTACACAACCAATCAGCCAGGAAGCAACCTGATGGGAAAAAGAGATTACAATTACGGAGGATAGAGTTGTATGCAGCTGGGACAACTGAGATATCCCCTGGACAGGTGAAATCTGTTCCTCTCCAGCCTATAGATCCCTTGCCTCCAGGAACAGTAGGCTTGACCATTTCACCTCCTGAGAGTACTTACAAAAATAGTGTTCATTCATACACTGGTGTGGGAAACTGGAGAATGTGTAGATAACATCCCAGTCACTAACATAGGTAGACAATGTGTGACTTATCAACCAGGGGAAGTAGTAGCATCGGGTTTATTGATACAGACCCCTAATAAGCAACCTGGTGATAGTCACCCACGTTCTGACTCCAAGCAGCAAAACCCAGGAATACACTGGACAGCAGCTGTGACAGCTGACCGACCTATGCTCACCATCCATATAAATGGCATACCATTAGAAGAACTGGTGGACACAGGTGCAGATCGCACAGTCATTAGAGGTGCCAACTGGCCCAGTCACTGGCCAAAGACTAAGGCAGACACCTACATGTCTGGGGTAGGAGGATCAAAAGAAGCTGAAGTTAGTGCTACCCCTTTGAGATGGATATTTGAAGGTGAAACAGGAGTTTTTACTCCTTTTATAGTTGAAAAAATCCCCATCAATCTGTGGGGAAGAGACATTTTACAACAATTAGAGTTAAAAATGAGTATTTAAGTTTTTTAGGCAGGGCTGCTGTTGAAGGCCTGCCAACACTTTCACTTGCTCCTATCCAATGGAAAACTGATACACCAGTGTGGATAGAACAGTGGCCCTTAGCTAGTGATTAAATTCAGACCTTATTAGACATAGTACAGGAGCAACTTGACCAAGGACACTTACAACCTTCTCTAAGTCCTTGGAATTCCCCAGTATTTGTTGTAAAAAAGGAATCTGGAAAGTGGAGGGGATGTTAACTGATTTAAGAAAGGTAAATGAACAGATGGAAACTATGGGAACTCTTCAACTTGGACTTCCATCTCCTAGTCAATTGCCTAGAGAATGGACTCTTTGAGTTATAGACATTAAGAATTGTTTCTATTCTATCCCTCTAGATAAGGAGGATATGAAAAGATTTGCCCTCTCAGTGCCCAGCGTTAACTTAGCTGAGCCTTATAAAAGATATGAATGGACAGTTTTGCCACAGGGAAGAAAAATAGCCCTACTAAGTGTCAAATGTATGTTGCTGCTGCTCTTACTCCAGTAAGAAAAGCACTTCCAAAAGTAACGTTATTACATTACATGGATGATATATTGGGATGTGTACCTGAGGAACAAATGTTAGAAGCACATCTACAAAAAACCATAGAAACACTAAGGAATTATAAATTGCACATACCTCCAGAAAAATTTCAAAGATATGCTCTTTTTCAAAATTTAGGATATGAAGAATATCCTAAGATGTTTACAATACAAAAGCTCTCCTTAAGAACAGAGAATCTAATCACTTTAAATGACTTTCAGAGTTAATAGAAGATATCCAATGGATATGTCCTGTGCTAGGCTTGACTACCTATCAATTGCAACCATTATATAACATTCTAAGGGGAGACAGTGCTTTAAATTCACCACACCAGCTTACAAATAAGCTCAAGAGGCTTTGAGAGAAGTTGCACTGGCTTTATCCAATGTAGTTGAAAGAGTCACTCAAAAACCCTTGGAAATATCAGTTTTTGCTACACAAGAGGCACCCACAGCAGTCCTTCATCAAGGAGACAGTGTGATAGAGTGGGTGAACCTCCCAGCACAACCAGAACAAAGCCTTACTCCTTACCCAGTGCTTGTGGCTAAAATTTTATTAAAGACCATTAAGAGAACAGTACAATTATCTGAAATAAGACCTGACAAGATATACACCTTTTATACTAATGCACAAGTTAATGTGTGTTGTGAAACTATCCCAGAGTGGCAAATTTTATTAGCCATGGCTCCAAATTTTACACACGGGTCTCCATTAAAGATAACCAAACTGTTACATAATTGGCAATGGATTCTTGAAGAAAAGTTTTCTAAAATTCCTCTTAAAGGACCAACTATCTTTACAGATGCATCCAAACATAATATTTGTGCTATATACTCTCGTGACTTAATGATAAAGAGAGTAATCAGAACTCCTTTTCAGTCCACTCAGCAGAATGAATTGTATGCAATCATTCTAGCTCTTGCTTATTATCTGGGAGATATAAATATAATTATCTGATTAGGCCTATTCAGTAGGTGTGGCACAAAGAATTGCCACAGCCCAAATAAAATTTGTAGCCTCCAATATATATCAGCTCTTTAAGGAACTTCAAGACCAAATGAGAAAGCATCCAGGTAAGATTTATATCTTGCATGTCCACTCTCATAGTGGACTTCCAGATCCTGTTTTTTATGCAAATTCAAAGGCAGATAGCCTTCTAACCATGTTAGTCAATACTCCTTTATTTCAGGCAGCCCAAGAATCTCATTCTAAATATCATCAGGCTGCCCGAGCTTTACATTTACAATTTGGAATAACAAGAGAAGAAGCCAGGAGCATAGTAAAAGCCTGTACAGCTTCCCTTCCTTTCCATGTTCCTACATTCCCTCCAGGGAAGAGCCCTCGTGGTTTGAGACCTAATGAAATTTGGCAAATGGATGTGACCCATTATAAATCTTTTGGCCATTTATCTTTTATCCATGTTGTGGCAGACACCTTTTCAGGATTCACTTTTGCAATACTAGCAGCAAAAGAGACAGCCACTAAATTCCTTATACATAATTTGCAATTATGGGTGTGCCACAAGCAATAAAAACAGATAATGGACCTGCATATACTTCTAAACATTTTGCACACTTTTGTGCATAGTATAAGATTTTACATACCACTGACATACCTTTTAATCCTCAAGGGCAGGCAATAGTAGAGAGAAGAAACAGATATTAAGACACTCCTCCAAAAACAAAAGAAAAGGGGAGCCGCGGGTAACCCTAGAGAACTTCTAAATTTAGTTTTCTATAACATTAATTTTTAAATTTTTGACAAAGATGCACTGGCTCTGGGAGACAGGTTTTATAACCCACCAGAAGGACAGTGTCCAGTGGGAGCAGCTTTACTGTCTTTAGATAATCACCAGGTCATGTGGAAAGACCCAGAAAGTGGTGAATAGAAGGGACCAAATAGCTTAACTGCTTGGGGGAGAGGGTTTGCTTGTATCTCTGCAGATGGAGAAGGAATCAGATGGGTGCCAACGAGCTGTATTCACCTTGTCCATCAGAGAGAGATAGAGCAGACCCTTGAAACGAAGGAGAAGACCCAAGAAACATCGGATGATTCTGTTGCTGACTGTGCCCATCACTGAAAAAGCCTGGCAGTTATGGCATTTCACTCATGGACATCAAAAATTGGATTCTCTGAGACGTGATAAGACTGTTGTAGGACTTGAAAGCCCTCAGGAATCATTGGATTCTCTGAGACATCGTAAGACTGTTGCAGGACTTCAAAACTTGTGGGGATCATTGGATTCCCTGACACATGAAGCAATGGACAATAGATTGGTTTTGGACTACCTTTTGGTTGCTGAAGAAGGCATATATGTGATTAATGTCTACATACCCTCCTTCTAGGACTTCTGGAAATATTTTACAAGACCATGTTGATTTATATTGTTTGTTATATCACTACTTGCATGTACAATTCATGTTTGTTACACCTCATCGAGACTGCACTGACTGTGGGGAGAGTCATTACAAATAGCCTCTGCGTTATTGCAATGTGCTTGTGTAATACCTCCTATGCTGATGAATTTGTGCATAACTGTCTCTAATAAGATCCTTCTGCTCAGAAACCCGCTAGCAATCCCCACTTCCCTTTGGTGCTTTTCATCTCCCTGAGATGATTATCTCTTTTTTAGTGTTTTCACCTCCATTCCTGAGAAGTCAGGGAGGGTGTGATCATCTCCTTTTTGGGGTTCTCATCTCCCTGAGAAGTCAGGGATGGCGTGACCACCTGTGTTCTAAAACAAAAGAAAGCAGGAGATGTAGAGGGCTAGAACTGAGCAGATGCAAGGTAATCTAGCACATGAGGCTAAACACCAATTGGACAATTCTCTATTGTCACATGTTTGGAGGATGAACCTACTTAACTATTCTGTGCAGGCTTGATTGGTGGGTATGGACAAAGAAGGGGAAGTGACATGAGTGGGTGGAGTAGGAGGAGGAGATTTATTCATTCTCTTGGCTGTGGAGAGAGAGGGAGGAGGTGTGGAGATTGCTAGATCTAATCCCCTGACCAAGACAGCAAAAGACTAAGAATAAAGACTTTTAATTATCCTGATTCAGGCTGATTCTAAGATATCCAGGGTCACAACAAACAATTTGATTTTCCTCTTTTCTTTTTTTAATCAGATTTACTAAGGGTTTATCTAAATTTTGTTGGTTTTTTCGTAGAACCAACTCTTAGTTTTATTAATTAATTCAATAGTTTTTTTTTTTTTTTTTACTTTCAATTTTATTAATCTCTCTTTTTATTTTTAGAATTTCAAGATTAGTATTTGACTGGGAGGTTTTAATTTGTTCCTTTTCTAGCATTTTTAGTTGCAAGCCCAATTCATTGACCTCTTTCTCTATTTTATGCAAGTAGGCCTCTACAGATATAAAATTTCCCTTTCTTACCACTTTGGCTGTATCCCACACATTTTGGTATGACATCTCATTATTGTCATTTTCTTGGGTGAAGTTATTAATTATGTCTATGATTTGCTGTTTCACCCAATCATTCTTTAGCATAACATTATTTAGTTTCCAACTATTTTTTGGTCTATTTTCCCCTGGCTTTTTATTGAATGTAATTTTCACTGCATCGTGGTCTGAAAAGGATGCATTTACTATTTCTGCCTTACCGCATTTGAATTTGAGGTTTTTATGTCCTAACATAAGGTCAATTTTTGTATGGGTTCCATGAACTGCTGAGAAGAAAGTGTACTCCTTTCTGTCTCCATTTAGTTTTCTCCAATGATCTATCATATCTAACTTTTCTAGTATTGTATTTACATCTTTGACTTCTTTCTTATTTATATTGTGGTTTGATTTATCTAATTCTTCGAGTACAAGGTTGAGATCTCCCACTATTTGCTGTCTATTTCTTCTTGCAATTCCCTTAATCTCTCTTTTATGAATTTAGATGCTACACCACTTGGTGCATAAATATTTAATATTGATATTGCTTCATTATCTATGCTACCCTTTAGCAAGATATACTACCCTTCCTTATCTCTTTTAATTAGCTCAGTTTTTGTTTTTGCTTGATTTGAGATCAGAATGGCAACCCCTGCTTTTTTTTTTTCACCTGAAGCATAGTAGATTCTGCTCCAACCTTTTACCTTTACTCTGTATGTATTGCCCTGCTTCAAGTGTGTTTCCTGTAAACAATATATTATAGAATACTGACTTTTAATCCAGTCTGCTAGCTGCTTCCTCTTTATGGGGAAGTTTACCCCATTCACATTTATGGTTCAAATTACCAATTCTGTATTACTTGCCATCTTGTTAACCCCTGCTTATGCTTTTCTCCTTTTCTTCCCCCTTATTCCCCTCCCCAGTATTAAACTCGTGAGCACCACTTGCCTCTCACAGCTCTCCCCTTTTAGTATCCCTCCCCCCTCTTTAGAGTTCCTCCCCCTATCTTACTCCTTTTCCTCACAATTTCTGTATTCCCTTTTGCTTAGCTTCCTTTTGCACTTTTCCCCTCCCACTATTCAATGAGGTGGAAGAAGTTTCACCATAAATCGAATATATCTAATATTTTTCTCTTTAAGCCAATTCTGATGAGAATATGATACATACTATGTTCATCCCCCTCCATTCTTTCTCTCACATATAATAGTTTTCCTTTGCCTCTTCGCGAGGTATACTACCCCCACTTTATCCTTTTTTTAGTACAATTTCCTTTCCACCCCCAGTTTCTAGGACAAAATATATATGTATTCTTTATATATCTTTATAGCAGAAATATAGTTCCCAAGATTTCTCTTTACCTTTTTAGGTTTCTCTTGAGTTCTATATTTGGAGATCAAACTTTTTGTTTAGTTCAGGTTTCTTTTCATCAGAAATAGATGAAAAGCACTTATTTCGTTGAATGTCATTTCTTCCCTGGAAAAAAAATGCTCATTTTTGCTGGGTAAGTTATTTTTGGCTGCATACCAAGTTCATTAGCCTTTTGGAATATCATATTCCAGGCCTTTCAATCCTTTCATGTTGACGCTGCTAGAGCCTAGATTATTGTGGCTCCTCTATATTTGAATTGATTTTTTCTAGCAGCTTGTAATATTTTTTCCTTGGTTTGATAGTTCTCGAATTTAGCCACTATATGTCTTGGACTTTTGATTTTAGGATCCCTTTCAGAAGGTAATCGATGAATTCTTTCATTGTCTATTTTACCCTCTGTTTCTATAACATCTGGGCAGTTCTTTTTGATAATTTCCTGGAAAATAGTGTCCAGGCTCTTTTTTTCTTCATATTTTTCAGGGAGTCCAATAATTCTCAGACTGTCTCTCTTAGATCTATTTCCAGGTCTGTTGTTTTCCCAAGAAAGTATTTGACATTTTTTTCCAATTATTTCTTTTTTTTGGGGGGGTGGGGGGTGTTGCTTGACTGGTTCTTGGTGTTTCCTTGAGTCATTCAATTCCATTTGTTCAATTCTGATTTTCAATGAATTGTTTTCTTCACTCACTTTTTAAATATTTTTTTTCTAATTGTCTGAGTTTTTAAGTGAATTGTTTTGTTCTATGGAATTTTTTTTCCCATTTTGCCAATTTTATTTTTTAGAGAGCTATTTTCTTTTTCCAATTCAATAATTCTGTTTTTCAAGGATTTGATTTCTTTATCCACTCTATCTTTAAATGAGTGGGATGACTTATCTAAACTCTCTTGCCAAGCTTCTCTTTCCTTTTCCCATTTTGCTTCTAGCTCTCTTGTGAGAGCCTTTTTAATTTCTTCTATGAGAGTCTTGTGTGTTGAGGATCAGATCATATCCCCTTTTGGGTATTCATCTGGAGACAGTCTGTTTTTAGTCTCCTCAGGGTTTAAAGTCTGCTCTCTATCCATATAGAAGCTATCAATAGTTAGAGTCCATTTTAATTTTTTGCTCATTTTGTCAAAGAAGAATCAAAGAAAACAAACTAGCAAAAAAACAAATGCAGTCTGCTTTTTCTTTTTGGAGGAAGGGAGGAGGCTGGATGCTATTACCAAGCTTCCTCTACAGACTGTGGGGGGCAGCAGTGAGACACCAGCAGGACAACAATGGCTGACCTGTGCCTGTGCTCTGAAAATCTGAGAGCATGCTGAGACACTCCGGGTGGGTGTGGCCACGTCTGGAGAGAACCTAGCTTTTCGAGGTTATAGTCTTTACCTCCTGTGTTTACAGCTCCTCTGCTTGTCTACTGGCTTGCTGCCAGGACAAAGTATCCACACTGGTAAAGTTCTCCCTGCACAGATGGCTGAGATCACACCTTACCCCCCTCAGTCAGCTCCATATTCTCACTGTCTGCTGTGCTGCCACTGCTTGCCTGCCTTCAGTCTGAGCCCAATATAACCGTTCCCACCCATGAGCAAAAACAGACCTATTCTGGTGAATTTCAAGGATATCTTCTGTTGGTAATTACTTGTGGGTTGTTTTTTTTTTTTTTTTTTAGTCAAGTACTAATTCCGAGGCCTTGACATGAAATAATTTCTGAGAGCAAAGATGGAGATTAAGTAGATGTGTGTGTCCTCTCCACCATCTTGCTCGGAAGGACAACGTCCTTTATGAGGCATGACATCTTTATTTAAAAAATTAGAAAAAATCAGTTTTCTTCTTTCTTTCTAATCTTGATTACATTAGGTTTATTTATTTTTTAAAAATTTAATTAAATGTAATGGAAATAACTCATTTTATACCATACTATGCTCGATATCTCTTGTTTATTCAAAAATTCTTCATGGATCCATAAATCTGATAAAGGTTTTCTTTAATATTTCACTACATATCTAGGTAATGTATCCATTTTGATATTATCTTAGTGAGTGATGCATGATATAGCTCTAGACCTTGTCAAACAAACCCAGGAACTATGCAAACAAAATTATTAAATAAATTTCATACAAATAAAAATCAGATTTATATAATTAGATTTACATATTTATTCTTCATGAATAGACCATGCAAATATAACAAAAACCACACTTTTACTTAAACTACTTTGTATATTCAATATTATCCCAATTAAATGACTAAAAAATTACTGAGTTGAAAAAAATAATAATTCTTTTAAAAGAACAAAGTTCAAAATATCAAAGGAACTAATATAAAATATAAAGGAAGAAAGTTTAGCCTTAACAAATCTTAAATGTAGTATAAGACAGTAATTTTTATTACTTTTTATTATACATTTTATTTTTAAACATATGCATAGATAACCTTTTAACATTGATCCTTGCAAAATCTTGTACTCTAAATTTTTCCTTCCCTTCCCCTCCACCCCCTCCTCTAGATGGCAAGCAATCCAATAAATGTTACCTATGTTAAAAATATGTTAAATCCAATATATGTATATATATATATTTATATACATATTTATACCATTAACATGCTGCATAAGAAAAATCAGATGAAAAAGGTTAAAAATGAGAAAGAAAACAAAATGCAAGCAAACAACAACAAAAAAAAGGGGGAAATTTTTATGTTGCGATCCCCACTTAATTCCAACAGTTTTTTCTCTGGAGGTAGATGGCTCTCATCATCACAAAATCATTAGAACTTTCCTGAATCATCAGAATTGATCATCATGTAATCTTGTTGTTTCCATGAACAACAATCTCCTGATTCTGCTCACTTCACTTAGCATCAGTTCATGTAAGTCTCTCCAAGCTTCTCTGAAATCATCCTACTGATCATTTCTTATAGAAAAATAATATTCCGTAATATTCATAAGTCATAACTTATTCATCCATTCTCCAATTGATGGTCATCTATTCAGTTTCCAATTTCTTGCCACTACAAAAAAGGCTATCACAAACATTTTTGCACATGTTGGTGCCTTTCTCTCCTTTATGATCTCTTGGGATAAAAGCCCAGTAGAAGCACTAATATTTTGATAACCCTTTGAGCATAGTTCTAAATTGCTCTCCAGAATGGTTGAATAAGTTCACAACTCCACCAAGAATGTATTAGTGTCCCAGTTTTCTTACATCCCCTCCAACATTTGTCATTATCTTTTCCTGTCATCTTAGGCAATCTGAGAGATGTGTAGTGGTACCTCAGAGTTGTCTTAATTTACATTTCTCTTATCAATAGTGATTTAGAGCATCTTTTCATATGACTAGAAATGGTTTCAATTTCATCTGAAAATTGTCTGTTTATATCCTTTGATTATTTATCAGTTGGATAATGGCTTGAATTCTTATAAAGTTGAGTCAATTCTCTATATGTTTTATAAATGAGGTCTTTATCAGAACCCTTGACTGTAAAATTTTTCCCAGTTTATTATTTCCTTCTATTCTTGTCTATATTAGTTTTGTTTGTATAAAAACATTTTAACTTAATATCAAAATTATCAAATTTGTGTAAAATAATGTGTTCCAGTTCTTCTTTGGTCACAAATTCCTTCTTTTGCCACAGAGAGGGAAACTATACTATGTTCTTTTAGCTTGCTTGTATTATCACTCTTTATGTCTAAATCATGAATTCATTTCCAGCTTATCTTGGTATATGATGTTAGATGTACGTCAATGCCTAGTTTCTGCCATATTAATTTCCAATTGTCCTAGCAGTTTTTGTCAAATAGTGAGTTCTTATCCCAAAAGCTGGAATCTTTGGATTTCTCAAACATTAGATTCCTATAGTTATTGGTTATTTTGTCCTCTGAACCTAACCAAAACCTAATGGTTTTGATGATCACTGCTTTATAATATTGTCTGGCACAGCTAGGCCACCTTCATTTGCATTTTTTCATTAATTCCCTTAAAATTATTGACCTGTGGCACCAGCTTGGGAGTCCAGCACCATTCTCAAGGCACTTTAGGCCAGTATAGCTCTAGCCCTGGCCCCATACCCATTTATGAAGGCCTCATCTCACAAAATGTCTCTTTACTTGCATGGAGGAAGGACACTGTTGCTTCAAAACACTAGATTTTATAGATACAGTGGGGTGAGGATACTCCTCACAAATCCTGGGAAGAAAAAAATGCTTGTGGTTAGATTCTCAGAAGGATCTCTGGAAACAGCTTGGGACAATGCATCTTCAACCTTGGAAAGAGAGCTTTATTTAAAAAGGAGTTAAAAGCCAAGTAATAGACCCAGAAAATGAGAAGACAACAACAACAAAAAAGATAGAAAGTTACTACTGTGAAAAGAAAAATCAAAACACATTCAGAAGATGATTACAAAGTTAAAGCTATTGCATCCAAAGCCTCCACGAAAAATACAAATTGCTCTTAGGCCATGGAAGAGCTCAAAAGGAATTTTGAAAATCAGATAAGAGAGATGGAGGAAAAGTTGTTAAGAGATTGAAAGTGGTACAAAAAGAAATACAGAAAGCTCAAAAAATGCCTTAAAAAGCAAAATTAGCCAAATGGACAAATTAGTGCAAAATCTCAATGGGAAAGATAATTCTGTAAAAACTAGAATTAAGCATACAGAAGCTAGTATAAAATAAAATTTTAAAAAATAGAAAACAATGTGAAATATCTTACTGGAAAAGAACTAACCTGGAAAATATATTCAGGAAAAATAATTATTGGTATACCTGAAAATCATAATAAAGAGAGAGAGAGAGAGAGAGAGTTATGATAACACAAGGTATAGCAGCTTCTACCTTAAAAGACTAAAGATCCTCAAATATGATATTCTGAAGAGTAATTGAGATAGGATTACAACAAAGAATCACCTACCCAGTAAAACTGAATACAATCCTTCAGGGGAGAAGGTATTCATTCAATGAAATAGAGGATGTTAAAGTATTCATGATGGAATGGCCAGAGTTTAATAGACAATCTAATTATCAAATAAAGGTATCAAGCATAAGGAGATAATCAGTAAAGTGATATTATAAGGGACTTAATAAAGTTTATCTGTTTGCATTTCAACATGGGAGGACTCATTAGAACTTTATTATTATGGCAGTTAGAAGAAGTATATATAGATAGAACAGATCTGAGTTAAATATGAAGGAATAATATCTAAAAAACTTAAGTGGTAAGAGAAGAATATACTTAGAGAAAAGAAAAGGGAAAGGTAGAATGGCATAAATTATCTGTCATAAAAGAGGTAAGAAAAAACATTTATAGTGAAGGAGGAAAGGGAGAGGAAAGGGGCTCAGAGTAAATGTAAATATAAATTGTTTCAGTTTTCCCTGATATATAATATAGATAGATAGATAGATAGATAGATAGATAGATAGATAGATAGATAGATAGATCTCAATCTGGGAGGGGAAGACCCCCTGTAAATGCATATATAGACTAGGTAAAGAGTCATTATCTTTCTCATTTCTTACCTAGCCTTAAGCATTAATTGGGCATAGCATTCAGGGCTATCTCTAGTCATCCTGATCACGCCACTCAACCTAGATAATTCTAGAGGAGAAAGTAAGAGCACAGTTCTCCATCACTTAATTCTAATTTATTTACATGTCAAAGCAACACCTTCTTGATGTGGTCCTCTTAGAGTATGAAGGACAAATAAAAAGAAGTTTCTCTCCTTTCAAAATCATTCTTCTATTGCTGTTTTATCCTGAATTTTCTCTTACTACTCTGGAAATTCTTTCTTCTAGAAAATCTTATCACTTCTACCTAATCATGATGCAGAATTCCTCTACAAGATACAATGCACACTTTATCCCACCAGCAAGATCCTTGTGGACTTTCTATTTTCAGAAGAAGTTTACAACAACCTGCTTTCACTCCTGGACAATTTCTTGATATTTAGACTTTAAAATCATGTCAAATGTGGAACTATGCCCAAAGGGCTATCAAACCATGCATACCCTTTGATCCAGCAATATCTATACTGGGTCAGTATTCCAAAGACAGCAGAAATATTTGTAGTAGGTCTTTTTTTTGTAGTGGCAAGGAACTGGAAACTGAGTGGATGCACATCAGTTGGGGAATGGCTGAATAAGTTATAGTATATTAAGGAAAGGAATATTATTGTTCTATAAGAAATGATCAGGAGGATTTTAGAAAGGGAGAGACTTAAATGAATTGATGCTAAGTGAAATGAGTAGAACCGAGAGAACATTATAGACAGCAACAAAAAGATTATTATGTAATGATCAATTGTGGTAGACTTGGCTCTTTTCAACAATGAGGTAATTCAGATCAAATCTTGTGATGGAAAGAGGCTATTTGCATCCAGAAAGAGGACTGTAGGGACTGAATGTGGATCACAATATGGCATTTTCACCTTTTTGTTGCTGTTTACTTGATTTATGTTTTCTTTCTCCTTTTCTTTCTTTTTTATTGGATTTTTCTTGTGCAACATAATTGTGGAAATATATGGAAGAACTGCATATGTTTTTTGTTTTGTTTTGTTTTGGTTTTTTGCTGAGGCAATTGGGATTAAGTGACTTGCCCAGGATCACACAACTAGGAATTGCTAAATGTCTAAAACCAGATTTGAACTCTGGTCCTCCTGACTTCAGAGATAGTGCTAAGAATTGCATATGTTTAACATGTATTGGATTACTTGCTGTCTAAGAGAGGGGAGGAAAGGGAGAAAAATTTTGCTACAAGATATTTTATAGAAGTGAATGTTGAAAACTATCTATGCATGTATTTTGGAAATAAAAAGCAAAAAATTAAAATTAAGATATATTTTTAAATGTGCTCATTCATTATAGTTTTTCCTATAAAAATGTAAGTTCTTATGTAAGTCCATAGGCTTTTTTTTTGCTTTGATTTGTATCCCCAGCAATTTTTTCTGCCTTTAATTATTTATTAATTGGAGAATGGCTCAGGTGGTTATAAATTTGAATTAAGGCATATAACCTTGGAAATTATATAACTGGAAATTATATAACTTGTAAATTATATAATTATATAACTGCAAAACTTGCTGCAGCAATATTTTCCCAATTCTATGGATAAGGAAAGAATTTATAGCTAAATAAGAAATTAAAGAGGATCATTGGAAGTAAAATGGATAATTTTGACTATATGAAATTAAGGTTTTTATACAAACAAAAGCAAAGCAATCAAAATTAGAAGAAAAGTGAGGGAAATTTTTATAAGTAAGTTTTTTTATAGTAAGTATAGTAAGTAAAAAGACACTTTTATGAAACACACAAAAACTGAGTCAAATGTATAAATTTTTATGATAAAAATGTATTAAAAAGCTTAACATTAAAATTTTAACAGGTAGTTTTCAGAAGGAGAAATCAAAGCTTCATGAAACATGCTATAAATCACTTACTATTGATTAAAGAAATGAAAATTAAAACAACTCTGAAGCTTAAGGTGGTACTTATCTTACACCTATCAGATTAGCTAATATGATAGAAAAGGAAAATGACATATGCTTGAGAAAATGTAGAAAACCAGGGACACCAATACTTTGTTGGTGAAGTTGTGAACTGTTCCAGTTTTTCAGGAGAAAAAAATGGAACTATTCCAAAAGGTATATAAAACTACATACCCTTTGATGCAGCAATACCACCACTGAGTCTACCCTTCAAAAATATCATTAAAAAAAAGAAAATAATCCACATGTACAAAAATAGAGTAGGGGTAGGCTCACCTCCTATTGAAATACATACTAAAGTTATCATCTTTTTAAGATTTACAACTATGGGATCATCCACTAAGAATTTAATTGATGGCAAAAATGAAAAACATTAAAAATATACTTATTTTAAAGTTTTCTAATTGATTTTACATTTTAGATCATTTATTTAACTAGGTACTAAGAGGAAAGGACTCATGTGAACATATTTATGAAAGCTCTTTTTATTCTGACAAATAACTGGAAATTGAGAGAATATCCATCACTTGGGGAATGACTGAACAAGTGGTGATATATGAGTGTGATGTAATATTATAGTGTTAAAAGGCATTACAAGCAGACTACTTTCAGTAAAACCTGGGAATTCGTATATGAATTGATGCAGAGTGAAGTGAACAGATCCAGAAAATTGGTGTACATAGTAACAGCTTTATTGTAAGGATGATCACTTGTAAAATATTTAACTACTCTGATGAAGATAATTATCCAAGACAGATTCTAAAGGACCTGTGATGAAAAATTATATCAACTTTCAGAGAAAGAACTTATGAATTGATTACAGATTGAAGCATTTTTTACTTATTTAATTATTATTGATGTGCGTGTGTTTTCTTTTGTAAATTGGCTAATATGAAAATGTATTTTGCATGTTTTCTATGTACAATTGACATATGTGGAGGGAGGGAGAGAATATTTGGAGCTAATTTTTAATAAATATTAATTTTTTAAAATTAATCAAGACATATCAAATGAAAGAAAAATTATTTTTAAAAGATTAACATTACTACTTTAATCATGTGTCATTTTTGGATTTTGTGAACTATAGTTTACCTTAGTAGCACTCTTAATAATGTTTCATCATTCTGGATAGTTTTTTTTTTTGAGGGGAAGGGGATTGGTAAGAGTATGTGTGTGTGTGTGTGTGTGTGTGTGTGTGTGTGTGTGTGTGTGTGTGTGTGCACGCACGTGTGTGTGTTTATATAGGAACATGAAAATGTGGTTTCATCCTGAGAACTATTAGTTCTCATGCACACATACAGGTTTAAAAGTCCAGTTTTACTTTTTCTATGACCTCATTAAAGTGTGATTTCCCCTTAAACAATGCAATACCTGCATATCCTGTGTAACATTTGCATAAATTTTCTTTTATAAATTCATCACAAGTGGTCTACCCATTGTCCTGGAAGTCTTCCTCTGACATGAAAATATCAGTAGAGTACAGTGATTATTTTTTCAGCTATTCCTCACTTTTGCTATATGTCAGGTCAACCTTCCTTTTTTATCCATAAATTTTTGATGACATCCTTTGTTTTTCTTCTTTGTAATTCCATACTTATGATCCATTCATACCTATTCTCTATATCTTCATTTATCTTTAAGTGGTATTATTTTAATTCTTCAGAGACTACCATGTTCTGTAAATCATGTCCAAATAACATAATCTGAAAATTATCAAGACTTTGGTTCAGAGAGATACTTGTGTTCATTAAAATTTCTAAATGTCTTTCCCTTCTTCTGTGTCCCTATGTGGTTTCATATAGCATCCACATGGATATACAGATTTCTTTTCATGTCTCCATGCTGATATTTACATTTCTTCTCTCTCTATCCTCTCCCTCAGAAGGATCTCTATGAAACTTCTGGTGATCTCTCCCTTAAGAAGACTTCTTTCTCTGTTCAACTATACCTTTTATGTCCCTGTCTCCTTTTAAAAATAAGATTAAGAGCTAGCCTAATTTTGTCAATTCAATTTTGTCATAAATTCTGCCATAAAATCTTTGTCATTAGTAGGAGGATGAATATAACAGTGAAACAACTGAAGAATCAGGACAAGGATAATTCATACCATATCCAAGAAACACTTCTTGTTCAGGAAACAACTGAAATAAAAGAAGTGTACTTATTCTTTCTGGTAAATTCATCTCTATTCCTAAAACAGTATGCTTTTTAAAAAGTTCAAAGTTCTGGGAAGTTCTTAATAAAATATTTTTAAATGATTTTACATAAGCATATTTTATTTAAAGAAAAATATATATTTCACAACACCATTACCACCATTTATTTCTGGACAAATGGAATTCTTTGGGAAATAAAATTTTAATTCTTTAGCCAACCTTACCTCTCACTATGATGTTAATGGATTTTTTGGCTGGGTTTCCCACATTGTTGTTGGCAATACAGCTATAAGTACCAGCATCATCTGATATGATGGCAGGAATTGTTAAAGTTCCTCCATTTAGCACAGTCTTTTCAGGAAGAGTTCCAATGGATCTCACCCATGTAAGGGTAGGGGTAGGTTCACCTCCTGTTGTAACACATACTAAAGTTATCGCCTCTCCAGGATTTACAACTATGGGATCATCGACCAAGAGTTTAATTGATGGAGAAGCTGAAAGACATAAAAAAAATAGAACATGTACTTACTTTTAAAGGTTTCTAATAGGTTCCACAGTTATGATTCATTTGTTTAAATTTACTATTTACTATATTGTTCTGTTTTTCAAAATTTACTCTCCCACAACTTTCACTTAAATTAAAATAAAACTTAGGAAGTTTAAAATCATTTATATGCATATATACATATGCACATATTTATATGAATGTATTATATTAAATTATATTTTAAAAATCAAAAGAACTAAATAATAACTTTTCTGAACTGATCTCTCATAACTACATGACAATACATTTTTCCTTATTATTTATATACTAATGACATTTTTCTGTTTATACCTATAAGTAACTGGTTATAGTAGATAGAGTACTTGTGCCTAAGGTTAGAAAAACTCAAGTTCAGATATGGCTTTAGACACTTAATAGCTGTGTGATCTTGAGCAAATTGTTTAATCCTGTTTGTTTTTTTCATCAGTTATAAAATGTGGTTGATAACAGTGCCCATGTTGAAGACTTAATGTAAGGATAAAATAGTATAATATTTGTAAACTGCTTAACATGGTATTTAATAAATAGTATGTTTTATAAAAATGCCTATTCTTTTTTCCCAGCTTTGCTTCTTTATATTTAATATATTTATCTTTAGTTATATTATATCTCTCATATCTACCATACATTTCTTTGCTCTTTTCTTTATAACAGCAAGGTTGGTATTAAAAGAAATGGACCTTGACTTTCAGATCATGTAGACAATAAAATGGTGGAATAACCTTTTTATTAATATCCACAAATCTCGATTTTTAAGTGAAATTTTATTCTATATATGTTCTATAAGATAAGAAATAAAAAAGCCAAACAAAGTAATAGTCATGTTAATTAACAATGATAGAGAATTCTAAACTGTAACATTCTCAGCACTCTTCCTCTAATAGCCTCCATGTTCTAGAATGGTATACAAATTAACCTGCCATCTTGTGCTTCACTCATGAATTTCCCTCCTACACATTCTACTTCAGTATTCTCTTGAAACAAGCCATAAAACAATACAACTTACAATAGATATTCATTCTGGCTAGTTATGTACAGAGAAGATAGATAGATAAGATGATACAATGGTCACTAAATGCTTGCTATGTTCCATATACTACACACACTACCATGAATACAAAGACAAGCAAAATAAATAATCCCAACCATCAAGGAGTGGTTCTAAATTGTAAAGAAAATAATCATTCAGTAGACAAAAATAAGTACACCCGGAGAAGGAACACTGGGAAGCGAATGTAAATTGTTAGCACTACTGTCTATCTACCCAGGTTACTTATACCTTCGGAATCTAATACTTAATGTGCAACAAGAAAATGGTATTTACACACATATATTGTATCTGGGTTATATTGTAACATATGTAAAATGTATGGAATTGCCTGTCATCAGGGAGAGAGAGTGGAGGGAGGGGGGGATAATTTGGAAAAATGAATACAAGAGATAATATTATTTTAAAAAATTACTCATGCATATATACTGTGGAGAAAAAAAATCTAAATTAAAAAAAAAAAGAAAAGAATCATTCAGAATGTGCCAGGTACTGTGCTAAGTGTATCTCATTTGATCTTCCCAACAATCTGTGAATTAAATATTATTATTATTCCACTTTTACAGTTAAGGAAAATGAGGCAGAAAGAGAGATTAAATAACTTATCCATAGTAATATGGCCATTAAGTATCTAAGGTCATATTTGACCTGTGCTCCTTTACTGTTTGGAGCAGTCATTAAATTATTGTCCCAAAACATAAGAACTTGCCAAAACATCTACTTCACTCCCCACCTCCATTTTATACCTGAAAAAAGCCTCTGACTCTGTACAATTAGAAAATTAAAGAATGAATGTATCTGGCAGAGGGGGTCAGCAAGAAAATATATAAGGATATATTAAACTTGAAGCAAAAAAGATTGGAATTTAGCTGGAGCTAGATTTTTCACACAACTTCCAAAGAAGCTTCGTTAAGTAATGGCAGAGGGCAGTGAAAAATATATCCCCCTGTGTTGAAGTAATATAAGACTATTTTGGGGTTTAATCTTAGGTCAAAACCAATCATTAACAAAGTGGCCAGAAAATAAATAACAGGTGAATATAAAGAAATATCTATTTAATATAGAATATAAAATATATTTAAATCACTTAAAAACTCAGAATAAAAATCAATTAATAGCAGCTATATCAATAGTAATGATACTAAAAATAAGAAAGAAAACTGACCAGCAAGACATTTACAAGATTGTGAACATCTTTATATGAATATTGCAAAATTAATTCAGTGAATGCGTGTTTAAACATAGAACTTCGTGGATTTTCAACTGCAGCAAAAAATTCAAGAAAAAGATTAGAATCTTGAAATATTCAGTAAAGAAAGAACAAATGGAAGCATTGATGGTCAGTTCATTAGAATAGAAAATCTTGAATCCACAATGGCAGGTCTCTTTTTAAAGAAGCAAAAATAAAAATTAATTTGGAACAAGATATATGAAAGTGAAAAATCATCTAGAGAAAAAGAAGAAAAAAGGAACATCTTTTAAAGAACCCATGATGTGTATAAAGGTAAGACATACTGATTTTGAAGATAAAATAAACAGCCATATTCTTAAGAATCCTAGGCTTTCGGAAGTATTTGCAAAATCAAAAGTGCAAAAAATAACTTACAAAAATTACTCAGAACTTCTGATTATAGAAATAAAATACCAATTGAAATTGAATACAAAAATAACCTCCACAAAACAAAACAAAAACAATTTTCTAAATTCAATCTTATTGTCTCTTAGTTTTCTAACTCCAAGACTCCAATGGCTAACTTTAACAATTTCAATTTTAATCAATAAAGTCTGAAAATAAGGTAAAGTCTTTCAAATATACCAGAAAGAAAATTCAAATGTTTTTAAAGGTCTTTTTTGCAGGTGATATATAGTGACATTTTTTCCAATTTCCTGATGATATTCAGAATAGATATTTTTATGGAAGTTGAAAAAAATATCTGGAAAAGTCAATAAGATGACAGAGTAAAGAATCACTCAGTTGAGATCTCCCAAATTCCCTTCCAAAACAGATCCAAAACAAGGTGTCAAATCAAATTCTGAGACAAAAAAACAACAACAAAAATTCAGATGAAACAAATTTCTAATTCAAGAAAACTTAGGAGATCAACAAGAAATGTCTATGTAAACAGAGTGGTGATTGGTTTGTAATGTAGTGGCACCATCAGCAGACCTTGAAGGTTGTTGCATTGGTGGCATCAGTGGCTTTGGGAGCTCTTAGTCTATTGATAAAGGAGGTGGAGGTTAGAAGGAGATGGTGAGGGGGCCCTTGCAGACACTGGACTCTAAACTTGTATTTCCCATACACAATTATGGGTCAAAGTTCCAGAATCAAAAGCAATGATCAGCACTCAAGGTCAGAGGAACAGAGATTATTGTTGTGGTTCCAGAAGAGAGAAGAGTGCTTTTGGTCACTCATGGGGAGGAGGGACAATGGTCTCAATTCCAAGACAAAACAGAACACAAGCAATTGTACTTGCAGAAAGGCCAAAAACCTGGTCACAATCATAGGGTTAAGAGGAGTAGCCACTCCTGTAGTGAGCACAAAGAAGCAATGTTTCTTCCAGGGGAAAAACCAGAGCATAGGTTAAGAAAGCAGAGGTCAAAGCTAGCTGTAAACATTCATTTGGAAGATCTCAAAACTACAGAATTCTAGAAGTAGCTCTGAAAACAACTGTGCAAAGGCCTTAAGTTTGGAACATCACCCCTCCACACTGGGAGAAGAATGCAACTTTAAAACAAAGTAAAAATTTAAGAAATAGGCTGGAAAAATAAGCCAACACCAAAAAAGAACCTGACCTTTACAAGTTGCTAACAAAGATTCAAGCTAAAAAACTAGATGACAACTATGTAAAAGCAGCTACAAGTAAATCCTCAAAGAAATTTGTGAATTGTCTGTTGAGAATTCATTGAAGAAATTCTATTCATAAAATTTTTTTTTTAAAAAGAGAAGAACAGAAAAATGGGAAAAATGAATGACACAAGAAAATTAAGAAAATAAACTCAGCAACTAGATTTAAAAAAAAAAAACACAAAAAAATACTTTTAAAAAATACTTTAAAAAAGCACAGGCCAAATGGGAAAAAACATACAAAAATCTAATGAAGAGAATAATATTTAAAAAAAAAGAATTGTTTAAATGGAAAAATAGGTACAAAAAATTAGAATTGAACAAGTGGAAGCTCATGATGCCATGAGACACCAAGAAACAATATAACAAAACCAAAAGATGAAAAAATAGAAAATAATGTGAAATATCTCACTGGAAAATAATTAGTCCTGGAAAGTACATTTTTTAAATGGTCTGTCCATAATATTTCAAGAAATTATCATGGGAAATTGTCCCTATGTCCTAAAACCAGATAAGCAAAATAGAAATTGAAAGACTATATCAATCACTTCTTGAAAGAGATTCCAAAATGAAAACTTCCTGGAATATTGTAGTCAAATCCCAGAGCTCCCAGATCAAACATAAAAGTAAGGGTTGAAAAAGAAGGATAATCTGAAAGAAAACAAAAAAGAGAGGAAAATGAGGAAAATTATAACACCTAAAAGAGCTTTTATAATGAGGTAGGGATGATGGGCAACACTTGAATCATACCATCATAGAACTGACTCAAACTGACATAAACACTCAGTTGGATGTAAAAATGCCTTGCAATACAGTGAAGTAAGAGGGGAAAAGCATAAAAAAGAAAAAATAGGCTGACATAAAGGAAGGTAGATTAAGGGAGGCAGTGGTCACAAACAAAACAGATTTTTGAGAAAATGCAGGATAAAGGGAGAAAACAGAGGGGAAAAGAAACCAAGCCTCTAAACAGAGTCTGGAATGACAGAGTGTTCAGTCTTACTAGGGTAAAAGAGGTGCTCTGTGTCAGGGAAAGCCAGTAGGAGTATCTAAATCACAGCAGATCAGCAACTGAGATCATAGAACCTGGCTCAGTAAAACAGTAGGACAAATGGCAAATTGCTGGCCCAGGAAACAACACAACAATAGGTGGGGTTATGTTGGGCTATCCCAAGAGCTGTGAGCAAGACACCAAAACACAAGGAACCTCTGCACTTAATAGGCTCAGGGTTACACAAGAAGCTTGAGACAGAGACTCTGGTATCTCAGGAGCAGAGCTTGCTTTGGAAATTATGAAATGGGGGGAGGAGGAGAAGAAAATATAAAATGAACAAGAAACAGAAAAGAAAATTGGCTATACAAAGCTATTATAGTGACAGGGAAGACCAAAACACCAACTAAGCACCCCATGCCAAAATAATGTCAAAATGGATACATAATTTGAATATGATACCATAAGCAAATTAGAAGAGTAAAGGAAAATTTACCTATCAGATCTTTGGAAAAGGGAAGAATTTATGATCTAGGAACTAGAGAACATTATGAAATGCAAAATGAACAACTTTGATTACATTAAATTAAAAAAGGTTTGAACAAACAAAACCAACAAAAACAAGATTAAAAGGGAAATACAAAACTTTAAAGATATTTTTATAATCAGTGTTTCTAATAAATATTTCATTTCTAAAATATATAAAGAATTGTATGAAATTTATAAGTATACAAGTCATTTCTCAATTGATAAATTATGAACAGATAATTTTCAGATGAAGAAATTAAAACCATCTATTGTCATATAAAAATGCTCTATATCTCTATTGATTAGAGAAATGCAAATTAAAACAACTCTAAGGTACCACCTCACACCTCTCAACTAGCTAAGATGATAGAAAAAGATAATGCTAAATGTTGCAGGAGATATGAGAAAACTTGGATACTAATACATTGTTGGTGGGGATGTGAAATGATCCAACTATTCTAGAGAGCAATTTGGAACTTTGTTCAAAGAGATATAAAACTGTATATACCTTTTGATCCAGCAGTGTCTCTACTGAGTCTGTTTCCCAAAGAGATCATAAAAAAGAGAAAAGGATCCACATATGCAAAAATGTTTGTAACAGCCCTTTTTGAAGTAGCAAGGAACTGGAAACTGAGTGGATGCCCATCAATTGGAAAATAGCTGAAAAAGTTATGGTATATGAATGTTATAGAATATCATTGTTCTATAAGAAATTATCACCAGAATGCAGAATGTTGGAGGGGATGTGGGAAAACAGTGACACTGATACATTGTTGGTGCAAGAATGTTTGAGGCAGCCCTCTTTGTGGTGGCCAAAAACTGGAAACTACGTGGATGCCCATCAATTGGAGATTGGCTGAATAAATTTTGGTATATGAATATTATGGAATATTATTGTTCTGGAAGAAATGACCAGCAGGATGATTTCAGAAAGACCTAGAGAGACTTGTATGAACTGATGCTGAGTGAAATGAGCAGGACCAGAAAATCATTGTATACTTCAACAACAATACTATATGATGATCAATTCTGATGGATGTGGCCATTTTCAACAATGAAATGAACCAAATCAGTTCCAATAGAACAGTAATGAACTGAACAGGCTACACCCAGCAAAAGAATTCTGGGAGATGACTATGAACTACTACATAGAATTCCCAATCCCTCTAATTTTGTCCACCTGCATTTTGGATTTCCTTCAGAGGCTAATTGTACACTATTTCAAAGTCCAATTCTTTTTGTACAGCAAAACAACTGTTTGGACATGTATACATATATTGTATTTAATTTATACTCTTAACATATTTAACATGTATTGGTCAACCTGCCATCTGTGTGGGGGAGGAGGGGGAAAATTGGGACAAAAGGTTTGGCAATTGTCAATGTTGTAAAATTACCCATGCATATATCTGGTAAATAAAAACTATTAAAATATTTTTTAAAAATAATAAATTATCACCAGGATGATTTCAGAAAGGCCTGGAGAGATTTCCATGAACTGATGCTAAGTAAAGTGACTAAAATCAAGAGAACATTGTCATGATCAACTCTGATGGACTCTTTTCAGCAATGCGGTGATTCATACCAGTTCCAATAGATTTGTGTTAATTTAAGTGAGTCATTTGCATCTAGAAAGAGGACTATGGGAACTGAATGTGGATACATAGTATTTTCACCTTTGTTGAGGTAGCTGTTTGCTTGCTTGATTTTTTTTCCTTTTTGATCTGATTTTTCTTTTTCGTATGATAAATGTGGAAATACATTTAGAAGAATTGTACATATATTGGATTCCTTGCTATCTAGAAGAGAGAAGAGATGGGGAAGAAGATAGAAAAATACAGAACACAAGGTTTTGCAAGGTTGAATATTGAAAACTATTTTCGCATGTATTTTGAAAAATAAAAAGCTATTATTTTTAAAACTCCATGAACTCCAACTAAAGACAAATAGAAATTCTAAAAATTAAATACAAGAATTAACATTTGAAAAAAAGTCATTAAATTGAGCTTTAAAAAACAATAATGTGCTTATTTAATTTGATCAAAATAAAGGGAGCTATGTATTCATCCTTGTGACTGGCTCATGTTAGTGGGTCTTTTGAGCTAAAGAGCTCTGAGCTTCAGTAAGCTAAGTTAATTTGTTGTCTGTACTAAGTCCTGCCAACAAAATGAGTTTTAGGAACACGGTAGCACCAGACTGTTTAAGGAAGGTGAAATCAAACCAAATAAGAAAGCTTTTATGCAGATGAAAAATAAGACTGTTTTACTTTATTTCCAGTTTTCATGATACAAGGAAATGAAATAAAGAAAGAGAGAAAGACAGCGAACAGACACAAAGACACAAACACCAACACAGACACAGACACACTGACATGGACACAGAGATAAAGAAATCAAATCATGGAAAATGATTTCCATGTGAAAAACTGATTTTCCAGTAAAGGAAAAAAATTCAAAACAGATGATAATATTTTTTAAACTGGAAACTAGTATGTCCAATTATATGCACACAAAGCTAATCAATGTAATAGATGAATATAAATAAAAAATAGATTAAAACACAGAATGAGAGAAAAATAGAATATTCAAATAACCTAATTTCAGAAAAAGAAGTTGAATAAATCATAAATGAATTCCCTCCAAAAAAAAAGAAGAGGAGAAAGAGAACAAGCATAGGTTGAATTAAAGTGAATTATATTTAATATTCAAAGAAAAATTAACTATTTTCTTACATAGCGTCTGTCCCACCCCCAAACTTCAATAAGGCCAAATAACCAAATCTAGAATAGGTACAGTAAAGGAAGTAAACTATAGACCAATGTTGTTAATGTATATTAATAAAATATTACCAGATTATGATGAATTTGTCTTCATACCAGAAATTCAGATTTGGTAAAAAATTAGAATAAAGATATAATAGATTGTAAAAGTAAATTCAGAATTTCAAATTTGATATTTAAGTGCAGGTTTGTAATTTTATATATTTCTTACATTATTGCAAATATATTACCTATTTAAAATTATTATCTTTTTTACAAAACAGGGAATAGAGGGAGAAATTTTAGAACTCATTTTTAAAAACTTAATGTTAAAAATCATTTTACATGTATTTGGAATAAGTAACATACTATTTTAAAAAGAAACAATTGAGAGGTGGAGCCAAGATGGTAGAATGAAAATAGGGATTCCCCAGAATTCTCTCCCAGACTCTTCTAAACACCTTTAAATAATGACTCTAAACAAATCTGTAGCATCAGAACCCACAAAAAGTAGTGGAACAGTTTTCCAGGAAAAGGCAACTTGGAAATTTGGCAGAAAGGATCTGTGGCATCAGAGTGGATTTGGAGTGCAATCCCAATGTAAGCCAAGCCAGTACAATCTGGGGTCCAAGAAATCAGAAAGTGATAATAATTTCCAGATCTTTCAGTGTACAGAAGCAAAGAATAACTCAGCACAAAAGGTTTGGAACACTAGGATGTGAGGGAAGCCCCAACCCAGGATATGACATTGGGAGACCTGGTATAAACAACAGTGACAGCAGTGCTGTGGTAGGAGCAACTACCAGGACAGCAATAGCAGTGGCTGATTCTGGAGAGTTTAGCTCACAGAAAAGAGGGACCAGACAGTTGGTCAGAAGAAGACTGCAAGATCTTCTTTAGCACTACTATAACAGAACACTATTGTTTTGCCCATATTCAGATCTGGATAGAAGTTTTATTCTACACTGCAGGCACCCAGAAGGATCTGAGAATACAGCTGCACAAAACCATTTAAGCTTAGGACAGACATTGCATCCCCCCCAACCCTGGAAAAACAGCCATACTTTAACAAAGAGTAAAAAGCCATGTAATGGACAGGGAAAATAAGCAAATGAGAAAAATTATGACTATATAAAGTTACGGTGGTGATAAGGAAGATGGTAACAAAGACAAAGCTCCCAATCAAAACCTCCAAGAAAATTATGACTTGATTTCAGACTACAGAAAAGTTCAAAAGGGATTTTGAAAAGCAACTAAGAAATAACTATTGCAATCTAGTGTTTGAAAAACCCAAATATCCCAGATTTTGGTATAAGAACTCACTATTTGACAAAAACTGCTGGGAAACTAGTATGGCACCTAACATTATATACCAAGATAAGGTCAAAATTGGTTCATGATTTAGACATAGAGAGTGATATTATAAGCAAATTAGAAGAACATAGGATAGTCTCTCAGCTTTGTGGCAAAGGAAGGGATTTGTGGCCAAAAAAAGAATTAGAGATCATTATTGAACACCAAATAGATAATTTTGATTATATTAAGTTAAAAAGTTTTTTTGTACAAACAAAACCAATGCAAACAAGATTAGAAGGGAAGCAATAAATTGAGAAAACATTTTTACATTTAAGGGTTCTTATAAAGGCTTGTTTCTAAAATATATAGAGAATTTACTCAAATTTACAAGAATTCAATCCATTGTCAATTGATAAATGGTCAAAGGATGTGAACAATTTCAGATGAAGAAATTAAAATCATTTCTAGTCATATGAAAAGGTGCTCTAAATCACTATTGATCAGAGAAATGCAAATTAAGACAACTTTGAGATATCACTCCAGACCTCTCAAATTGGCTAAGATGACAGGAAAAGACAATGACAAATGTTGTAGAGGATGTGGAAAATTGGGACACCAATGCATTATTGGTGGAATTGTGAATGGATCTAGGCATTCTGGAGAGCAATTTGGAATTATGCTCAAAAAGTTATCAAATTGCCCTTTGATCCAGCAGTATTTCTACTGGGCCTATGTCCCAAAGAGATCTTAAATAAAATATGTAAAGATTTTTAGATGTGTAAAAATGTTTCCTGCAGCCCTTTTTATAGTGGCAAGAACTGGAAATTAGGGCAATTAGAAGACGTATAAATACACAGAACAACTAACATGTTAAGCTGAATAGTTATCTCGCTGTGAATTTTTATGGGTTCTGTCACTACGGAATCTAAATAACAGCTTGATTTAGCATTGTTCCTGATGGAAACTGGAGATTGCTCATGACAAACTAGCAGAGTGAAAAAACCTACAGCACCTCTGGTGCCAGTATGAAAAGCCAGTGAAGAGATGCCTGTAACACTGCAAAAGAAGCTTGGGGCCATCTTCAATGTGCCCTAGGAATAGAGCTGATTTTTTTTTAAATAAGCAAAAACCAAAAAGAACCTTGACCTTAGAAAACTATTAGGCAAAAAGGAAGTTAAAAACACAATTGCAGAAGACAACAGCACAGACAAAATATGTATATGAAAACTCAAAGGAAGATATAAAGTGGTCTCAGTCTCAAAGGGTTCTTTTGGAAGAACCCAAAAAGGATTTGATTTTTTTTAAAAAGCCAACAACTTGGAAAAGAAAGCACAAGAACTAACTGAAGAAAACAACTTAAAGAATGCTAATGGCAAAATAGAAACACACACACACACACACACACACACACACACACACTGCCCCATTGTAGTTGTATGCTGAAGAAAAAAATACTCCTTAAAAAAATAGCAAAATGTGGGGAAAAAATAAAAAAAACAAAAGAACTGGCCAAATGGAGAAGGATGTTTTTTTTTTTTTGTTTTGGTTTGGTTTGTTTTTTTTTTTTTTTAAGCTAACTGAAAGAAATTCATAAAATATTGCAATTGAACAAAGAGAAGTAAGTAATTCAATGAGGCATTAAGAATCATCAAACAAAATTTAAAGAATAAAAGAATAGAAAATAGAAAATATCTTACTGGAAAAAATCTGGAAAATAAATCCAGAAGAGATAATTTAAGGATTATTGTATTCCCAAAAAATCATGATCAAAATAAGAGCCTGAATGATATCATTCAAGAAATCATTAAGGAAAACTGCCCAGATATCCTATAATAAGAGGGTAAAATAGTTACTGAAGGAATTCACCAGGTAGAGCCAACATGGTGGGGAAAAAAAGGCTGGAACTCACTCAACCTCTCCCCCAATTTGCTCCAAATCCCTTTACATAATGGATCTAAAAATTTTCAGAGCATCAGAAGACCCTAAAAGACAGAGTAGAACATTTTCCAGCTGAAGGCAATTTAGAAGGGGACCAGAAAAGGTCTGATTCACCAGGGTTGGAGCACAGCACACAATCCATGCAAAGACACAAAGACAGCACAGCCCTGGTCCCAACACTGGTTCCAGTTTCAGCAAAGTGGGACTTTATTGCTTTAGCACACTAGATTTACAACTACAGTGGGGCAGTGACACTCAAAACAATTCCAGAAAAGAAAAGAGGACTTGTGGTCAGGTCTTTGGAAGGATCTCTGAAAACAACTGTACAAAATCCCTGAAGTTTGGGGATGGCGGAAGAAACAGAGCCCTACTTTAACAAAGACTCAAAAGCCAAGTAATAGGCTAGGAAAATAAGCAGACAACCAAAAAATGTTTATGACCATTGAAAGTTTCTATGGTGACAAGGAAGATCAAAACTCACACTTAGAAGGTGATAACAAAGTCAAAGGTCCTACATCCAAAACCTCCAAGAAAAATAAGAATAGGGTTGAGGTCATGAGAAAGCAAAAAATGAATTTTGAAAATCAAGTAAGAAAGATGGAATAAAAATTAGAAAAAGAATTGAGAGTGGTGCAAAAAAGAAATACAAAATACTAAGGAGAAGAAAAAAATGTCTTAAAAAACAAAATTGGCCAATTGGGAAAGGAGGTACAAAAACTCACTGAAGAAAATATTTCTTTAAAAATGAGAATTGAAAAATTAGAAGCGGTTGATCTTATGAGAAACCAAGACACAATAAAGCAAAATTAAAAATATTTTTTAAAATGTGAAATATTATACAAACAGGCCTAGAAAGTAGATTGAGGAGAAATCATTTAAAAATTATTGGTTTACCTGAAAACCATGATAAAAAATTTCTCTGGATATCTTTTATCAAAGTAAAACTGTTCTAATATTCTAGAACCAGAGGGTAAAATAGAAATGGAAAGAAACCATGAATCACTTCCTGAAAGAGATCCCAAAATGAAAAGTCCCAAAATATTACAACCAAATTCCGGAATTCCAAGTCAAGGAGAAAATATTGCAAACATCCAGTTCAAGTATAATGAAGCCACAGTCAGGATAACACAAGATTTAGTATCTTCCACATTAAAGGATCAGAGGACTTAGAATATGATATTCCAGAGAGTAATGGAGTTAGGATTACAACCAAGAATCACCCACCAGTAAAACTGAGTATAATCCTTCAGAAGAAAAGGTGGTTGTTATCAATGAAATAGAAAGTTTTCAAATACTTGTGATGGAAAGGCCAGAGCTGAATAGAAAATGTGATTTTTAACTATGAGTTTCAGAAACAGCATAAGAAGATAATCAGGAAAGTTAGTTATATCTTAAGGGACTTAATAAAGTTTATTTGTTTACATTCCTACATGGGAGGATGATACTTGTAACTCATTAGAAAATTTTCATTATTATAACTGTTAGGATTCTTACAAAGTACTTATGCACTTAGTTAAAACATTTAAAGAAGTTAAAACCTTTAAAGGAGTTTACACCTTTAAAGGAGTTCCTCATTGGTCCACACATTAGATTCACACCTGTAAGAGAGCATATTTTTAAGGAGCTCCCACAAGCCCAGGGAGTACCCACAAGCCCATTCTCTGGGAGGATATAAGGAGCCAGGATTCAGAGCCAGGATTGAGCCAAAGAGAGGACTTACCGAGAGAACTTCAGGGGACTTCGGAGGAGAGAACTTTGGGAGATTCACAACTAGGATTGATTTCTGGGAAACCCACAATCCCACACTCTTGAAGGCAGAGTTTAATTCATTCCCATGTCTACCTTCGTGCTGGCTGGAGACATTGGGGAGGACAAGAGGCTGGAGGCTGAAGGACAAACCTTTGGATTCGGAGAAGTGCTCTCGGGGAATCAAGGAGAGAGGAAGGCCTCCAGAAAACTAGCCGAGCCCCAAGTGAAGGAGATAAGATTTGGAAAAAGATAGTATAGGACTTTAACTCCTGTCTGGATTTGGGATTATTGAACTGAAAGGAAGGCTGCCTCCAGAAGCTCTCCAAGAAACCTACCCCCAAGAGAATGACTACAATTTAGAGACAAAAGAATAGAGCTCAGGTATGAGTTGAATATGAAGGGATAATATCTGTTTTAAAAAACAATGAAAAAGGAGGAAGAAAGCAATGTACTGGGAAAAAAGGAAAAGAATTGGGATGTTGAAAATTATCTGCCATAAAACAGAGGCAAGAAAAAGGTTTTAAAGTGGAGAGTTGGGGAGGGATTGCATGAGTGAACCTTGCTCTCATCAGAATTGGCTCAAAGAAGAAATAACATACACTCAAAATACATATAGAAAGCTATCTGACCCCTGTTGGAAAATAGAAAGGGAATGTGATATGAGAAAGGGGAAAGGTGATAAAAGAGACTATCCAATTGGGTGAAGGAGAGTTCAACAGCAATACACTTTTGTGGAGGGATGGGATGAAAGGAGAGAGAGAGAATAAATGGGGAAAATATAATTAATAATAGTAAAAATAATTTTGAAGCAAATTTCTGATTAGACTTTATTTTTCAAACATGGAAGGAACTGAGTCAAATTTATTAAAAAAATAAATGAGTCATTCCCCAATTGATAAATGATCAAAAAATATGATCTTTGCTATGTGAAACATGCATATTCTTTGACCTAACAACAACACAACTAAGCAATTTTTTAAAGGAGCTATATGTACAAAATTATTCTTAGCAGCTCTCTTCTCAGGACCAAAAAAATTAAAATAAAATGAGAACTGAGGTAATGCCTATGAATTGTGGAATGGCTTGATAAAGTGTGTTTTTTTTGTCATGGAATTTTATTTGTTATGGAATATTATTATTTTATGGGAAATGAGGAGCAGAATGCTCTCAGGAAAATAAAATCAGTAAAAATGCTATTCTCAGCAATATAATGATCCACAAGTATGCTAAAGGGTTTATGATGAAAAATCCTATCCATACCCAGAGAAACAACTGATTGTATCTGAAAACAGATTGAAGCATTCTTTCTTTCTCTATCACTTTCTCTTTTTAAACTCTATCTTAAGGATTTTTATTTTCATTAGGATGGGAGATCTATGTTTTCTTTCAGAATATAACTTTTATGGAAATGTTTTGAATAACTTTACATGCAATTGTTTATGTGGGTGGGGCTGAGGAAAAGAATTTTGAACTCAAAAATTTTAAAAGCAAATGAAAAAAATTGTTTTAAATGTAACTGGGGGAAATATTAAATAAAGCAAAAGAATCTACTAATCACCTCCTAAAAAGAGACTCCAAAATGAAAACTCCCAGGAATATTGTAGCTAGATTCCAGGATGGTCATGTCAAGGATAAAAATGCTGCATGAAGCCAGAAAGAATATCCTAAACCCACAGTCAGGATTAGCAAGGACCTAACAGCTTCCACATTAAAAGATCAGAGGACCATGAGCATGATATTCTGGAGGCCAAAGGAATTTGGTTTACAAACAGAAATAAGCTTTCCCAGCAAAATTGAGCATTACTTTCCTGGGGAAAAGATGTAAATTCATTGAAATAGGGAATTTTCAATCATTTCTGATAAAAAGATCAGAATTGAACATAAAAATCTGATCTTCAAATACAAGATTCAAGAAAAATATAAAAAATATAAGCAAGAAAGAGGGAAAAGTTATTTAAAGTTAAAACTATTTACATCCCTCTTGAGAATGTATCTTTGTTGCGATACTTAGAAGGGATGTATAGAGGCAAACAGTGTGGGGGGAAAGTGATTTTGAAGTGATAATTTAAAAAAATCAAGGGAAAGAAAAAGCATTTGGAAGAAAAGAAAAGGAGAATAAAAATGTTGTAAATTACATAACATAAAGTTGCAGAAAAGATTTATTATAGTAGAAGAAAAGAAAGTGGGGACATGAAGATTCTCTGAACTCACCAAATTTGGCTTAAAGAGAAAATAACAAACACACTAAACTGAGTATAAAAATTGATCTTACTCCATAGGAAAATAGTAGGGAAAAGGGGAAAAAGGAAAGGGGAAAAAAAAGAGAAAAGGAAAGGAAAGGCTGATAAGAGTAGAAATAGAAAAAGAAAGGGGGGAGTGATAATAGAAGGGAAAACAGATTGAAAGAATTGGGAATAAGTGCAAAACACTGGTAAGGAGTAACAGGGTGAAAGGAGAGAGAAAAGTATAAATGGGGGAAATATAAAGGAAGGAAATACACATTTAGTAATCATACTTGTAAATGTGAATGGGATAAACTCTCCCTTAAAATGGAAGCAGATAGCAGGATGGATCAAAAGCCAAAATTTTACAATATGGTGTTTACAAAAAAAAACATTTGAAGCAGAGATATGAATATAGAATAAAGATAAAAAGCTGCATCAGAATATATTATACTTCAGCTGAAGTAACAACAAAAAAAGCAAGGATACAAAATTTTTTCTCAGACAAATCAAAAGCCAAAATAAATCTAATTAAAAGAGATAAGGAAGGAAACTACATTTTGCTAAAGGTTACTATAGATAATAAATTAAAATCTATAATAAACATATGACATAGCATACAAATTCTTAGGGTTCAGTGAATTACAGAAAGAAATATAAGCAAAACCATACTGATGGGGAATCTCAACTTCCTTCCCAAAGAACTAGATAAATCTAACCATAAAAAAAGAAAGGAAGAAATTAAGGAGGTGAAAAGAATTTTAGAATAGATAGGTATGATAGATTTCTGGAGAAAATGGACTTGAAGTAGAAGGAAATATACATTTTTCTCAGCAGTCTATGGCACACTAATGCAAAAATGAACCATGTATTTAGGGTATAAAAATCTCACAATCAAATGCATAAAGGACAGAAATATGAAATGCATATTTTATAATGTTGCAATACAAATTACATGTACTATAGGGCCATGGAAAAATAGACCAAAATTATTTTTGGTTGTTTTGATATGTCCAACAACACATAATTTCATCCAAGAGACCTGATACTTTCAATATTGTGTACAAATGTTAGCTTTAATAATAATAGAGGAAAAAGAAATTGAAGGAATTAAAGTAGGCAATGAAGAAACAAACCTATCACATTTTAGCTACCCAAAACAATAAACAACTTTAGCAAAGATGCAGAATATAAAATAAGCCCACAAAATTATGAACATTTCTATATGTTACCTACAAAACTCAGAAACAAGAGATAGAAAGAGAAATTCCATTTAAAATAATTATAAACAATATATTTGGGAGATTTTCTGCCAAGACAAATCTGGAAACTATATAAACACAATTACACAATACTTTTAAAATAAATCAAATCAGATCTAAACAACTAGGGGAAAAGCATCAATTGTTCATTAATAGGCCAAGCTAATATTAGAAAAATGACAATTCCACTTAAATTTATCTATTTATTCAATGTCATACTAATCAAACTGTCAAAGTATTTTATAGAACCAGAAATAAAAACAAAATTCATCTGGAAGAACAAAAGTTCAAAAATATCAAAGTAATTAATGGAAATGGGGGAAATACAAAGGAAAGTGACCTAGCCATACCAGAACTAAAATCATATTATAAAGTGGTAGTCATCAAAATTGTTTGGTACTGGCTAATAGTGGAATAGTCAGTGGAATAGGTTAGGTAAACAAGGAATCTAAACTCAAAGACTCCAGATTCTAGAATTCAGTATTTGACAAGAATTGTGAGAAAAACTGGAAAAATATCTAGGCATAGACCAACATCTCACATCCTATACCAAAACAAGGTCAAAATGGGTTCATGATTTAGCCATAAAGGTTGAAACAATAGCACATTAGAAAAAACAAGGGATAGTTTTTCTATCAGATCTTTGGTGATAGGAAGAATTTATGACCAAACAGAACATTATGAAATGCAAAATGGATAATTATAAGTAAATCAAATTAAAAAGTTTTGTACAAAAAAAACCAATATAGCTAACATTAGGAGAGAAACAGAACTTTGGAAATCTTTTTTTCATCCAATAATTCTGATAAAGCCTCATTTTTAAAGTATACAGAGAACTAAGTCAAATGTACAATAATGCATGCCATCCTTTAAATGATAAATAATCAAAGGACAATTTTCAGATGAAGGAATTAAAGCTATTTATTTTCTTCTAAAAATATTCTACATCACTATTGTTTAGAAAAATGCAAATTAAAAGAACTCTGAGGTATAACCTCACACCTATCAGACTGGTTAAGTTGATGGGAAAAAAAAAATAAACATTAGAAAGAATATGGGGAAACCAGGACTAATGCATTGGTGATGGAATTGAAAACCAATCCAGCCATTTTGGAGAGCAATTTGTAATTATGCCCAAATGGTGTAAAGTTGTGCACACCCTTTAATTCAGCAGTATCACTACTGGGTCTGTAGTTTTAAAGAGATCATAATAGAGGGTGAAAGACCTACATATACATAAACGTATGTGGCAGCTTTTTTTCTGGTAGCAAGGAATTGGAAATTGAGTGGATCCCCATCAATTAGGAAATGGTTGAAAAAGTTATTGTATGTAAATATAATGGAATATTATTGTTCTGTAAGAAATGATGGACAAGCTGATTTCAGAAAAGTGAGAAGACGTACATGAACTGATGCAGAGTGAAATGAGCAGAAGAACCAGGAGAATAGTGTATACAGTAATAGAATTGTATGATGATCAACTATAACAGACTATTGTCTTCTGAGATATACAGGGATCCAAGACAATTCCAATTGACTTGAGATGGAAAATGCCATTCCCATCCAAAGGAAGAACTATGGAAATTGTATATGTAGATTGAAGCATACCATTTTCACTTAGTTTTTTTTTTCACTATTTTTTTTCCTTGTGGATATTTTCCCTTTTGTTCTGATTTTTCTTTCATAACATGATTAATAAGGAAATATGTTTAAAATAATTGTATCTATATAGTCTATATCAGGTTGCTTCCTATCTTGTAAAAGAAGGAGGGAGAAAATTTTTGAATTTGAAATCCTACAAAATGTTGAAAACTATCTTTACATGTAAGTGGAAATATTTTATTTTTAAATATGCATTTTAAATAAAATATTCTTGAAGAAAAAAGATGGATTAAAAACCAAAATCCAAGCATATGTTCTTTTCCAAGAAACACCTGAAATACAAAAACACACAAAAAAAGAGTAAAATAAAAGAATAGAGTAAGATTTATTATGCCTCAGCTGGGAGAAGAGGGCTAACAAGTATTTTCTCCTATAAAACAAAAACCAAACAAAAGACTTAATTAAAAGAGATAAGCAAGGAAACTATCTTTTGTTAATAGATACCATAGACAAAGAAGTAATATCAATCTAAAACACATATGAATCAAATAACATAGCTTCCAAATTCTTAAAGGAAAAGTGAAATAATTTACAGAAAGAAATAGTGAAAAATACTAGTGGGATTAACCTTTGAGAACTAGATAAATAGAACTATAAAATAAACAAGAATTTAAGGAGATGAATAGAATTTTAGAAAAGTAATATATGGTAAACCTCTAGAGAAAATGAATGGGAATTGAAAGGAGTGGATTTTTTTTTCTCAGTAATAATTTGCACCTTCACAAAAACTGATGAACTTAGGACATAAAAACCTCACAACCAAAGGCAGAAAAGCAGAAAAATAAAATGAATTCTTTTCAGATCATAATGCAATAAAAATTACTTTCAATAAAGAACAATGGATAGATAAAAAATTAATTACAAGTCATGTAATCTAATCCTAATGAATGAATGGGACAAAAAACAAATCATAGAAATAATCAATAATTTAATTAAAAAGAATGATGATAATTATACATCATATCAAAATTTGTGGGATGCAGCCAAAACAGTACTTAGGGAAATTTTTATGACTTTTAAATGCTTACATCAATAAATACAGAAAGAGAAGGTCAATTAATTAGCATGCAACTTTAAAAAAATTACTAGGGAAAAAAAAAACAAATTGCAAAGCCTTAATTAAACTCCAAATGAAAAATACTGAACATCAAAAGAGAAATTAATGAAATTGAAAATAAGAAAACAATTGAATTAAAAAATAAATCTAAAACTTAATTGTGGAGAAAAAATAAAATAAATAAACCATTGTTGAGTTTATTTTTTTAAAAATAAGAAAGAAAAAACTAGATTACCAGTATCAAAAATTAAAAGAGTGAATTTTCCATTAATGAAAAGGAAACTAAAGCAATTATTAAATCCTCTTCTGTCAAGTTATATGTTTCTGAAATCTGATAATCTAAGTGAAATACCTTAATATTTATAAAAATATGATTTGCCCAGATAAACAGAAGAAATAATAAGTTATTTAACCCCATATTAGAAAAAAAATTGAATAAGCCATCAATTAACTTCCTAAGAAAAATTCCCCCAGGATCAGATGAATTTACAAGTAAATTCTGTTTAACACTTAAAAATTATTAATTCAAATTCTTTATAAAGTATTTGGGAAAAGAAGTCCTACCAAACTCCTTTTGAGACCCAAATATAGTGCCATTATTGATCAAAAAATTTCATATAAAAAAAAGAATATTACAACATTAAATCAAAAAGGTTATACACCTGAGAGATTTATACCAGAAATGTAGGACAGATTTAATATTAGAAAAATTGTCAACATAATAGACTATAAAAATATGGTAGACCTCTGCTGATTATTGAATGGAAAAGCATACATATTTCCTGCTATGAATAGGCATTTCATAAACCCTCACAAAAAAACCCTCACAAATAAATGCAGCATATTATAATGCAATAAAATTATCTTAAATGAAGATTCACTTGGGAGAAAAGTATTAAAAAATCAGTGGAAGATTAAATAACAATAAGAATTGTTAGGACAAAGAACATAGACTCATTAAACTGTTAGATAACTGTATTAATGATAATGACAAAGAAACAACATTCTAAAAATTTTAGGCTCCAAAGGATAAATTTTATCTTTAAGCACCTTTATTAATTTTTAAAAATAATGATAAATGATTTGGGAATACAAACAAAATATTAGAAAACCAACAATTTTTTAATCATTCTTTGTTTTTCTTTTGTGAGGCAATTGGGATTAAGTGATTTGTGCTGGATCACACATTGCGTGTTAAGTATCTGAGGCCAGATTTGAAGTCAGGTCCTCCTGACTCTAGTGCTAGTGCTCTAATCATTGCAGCACACAGCTGCCCCAAAACAAATTTTTGTAAGTTAAACATCAAGATAAAAATCCTAAAATTTAAAGAACAAATTAATAAAATTGAAAGCAAAAAATTAAAAAGTAACAAAACTAGGAGCTGATTAAAAATAAATTAGATAGCCATTACTGTAATTTATCAAAAAATAAAAGGAGATACAAATATTAGGGTGAAAATTGGAAAAGGAGAATTCATAACAAATCACAAAAAAGTGGAGAATACTATTTATTGGAAAGTATTTTAGTTTCTTATGTACCAACAAATTTTAGACCTTAAATAAAAATCAATGCATAGTAATAAAAATATAAAATACTCAAAATAACAAGAAAGTGAGAATATAAGCAATCCAATTTCAGAGGGAAAAACCTGAATAAAACATAAATAAATTTCCAAAAATAAAATTTTTAAGGCTACATGAATCTACAAGTTACTTCTATCAAATATTCAAATAACAATTAATGTCAGCATTAATTAAAAATGAGAGATTCTGAAAAGTATCTTCTTTGATAGATTATATCAAAACTGGAAAAAGGTAAGTTAATATCCTTAATGAACAAAGATAACAATTTCAAATAAAATATTATCACTATTATCCTTATACTCCATAACCAGGTAGTATTCATGGCTGGACTTCAAGGTTAATATTAGTAAAATTTTATTGTAAATTAACCATATTAGTAAGAAAATCTACAAAAGTAATATTTTATATCAATAGATACAGAAAAAAGCTTTTGAAAAATCAACACATTTCTTTTTTCTTTATTATAGCTTTTTATATACAGAACATTTGCAAGGGTAATTTTCAACATTGACCCTTGCAAAAACTTCTGTTTCAATTTTTCTCCTCTATCCCCTCCCCTAGGTAGCAGATAGTCCCATACATGTTAAATATGTTAAAATATAGATTAAATACAATATGTATATACATATTTATACAGTTATCTTCTTGCATAAAGAAGATTGGATTTAGAAAGAAGGTAAAAATAACCTGAGAAGAAAAAACAAAAATGCAAGCAAACAATATCAGAAAAAGTAGAAATGTTATGTTGTGGTCCATACTTATTTCCCAGTGTTCTATCTCTGGGTGTAGCTGGTTCTGTTCAGTACAGATCAATTGGAACTTATTTGGATCCTCTCATTGTTGAAAAGAGCCATGGCCATCAGAATTGACCATCATGTAGTATTGTTGTTGAATTGTATAATGATCTCCTGGTCCTGCTCATTTCACTTAGCATCAATTCATGTATGTTTCTCTGTAGTCATCCTGCTGGTCATTTCTTATAGAACAATAATATTCCATAACATTCATATACCACAATTTATTTAGCCATTCTGCAATTGGTAGGCATCTCTTCAATTTCCAGTTTCTAGTTTTTTGCACATACAGGTCCCTTTCCCTTCTTTGGGATATAATTCCAGTAGTAACACTACTGAATCAAAGGGTATGCACAGTTTGATAACTTTTTGAATATAGTTCCAAATTGCTCTCCAGAATGGTTTGATCCATTCATAACTCCACCAACAATGCATCAGTGTCCCAGTTTTCCCATATCCCCTCCAACATTATCATTATCTTTCTTGTCATCTTAGCCAATCTGACAGGCATATAGTGGTATCTCAGAGTTGTCTTAATTTGCATTTCTCTGATCAACAATTATTTGGAACACCTTTTCATATGACCAGACACAGTTTCAATCAATACATTTCTGATGAAAAAATATATTACACAAGAATAAATGGACTTTTCTTTTATAACAAATAGCAGTTAGGTGAACTAATGTGAAATAAAGTATCATTATTTATATCAGAGATAAACTAATATTATTCCAAATAAATTGCCATTACTTCCATTCAACATAATAATGGAAATACTGCTTATGGAAATAAAACATGAAATAGAAATCAAGGAATAACCTTACTTTTAAAAAGAAACAAAATTATCACTGTCCAAATAATATTATGGTATGCTTAAGTAATTTTAAATAGAATTAAATAATAATAGTAATAATTATAGGATTCAAAATAATCAATCCATACAAATCATTAGATTTTATATATAAAATCTAGGATAAAGAGACAGAATTTTTTTTAATTACTATATATTACATAAAATGCTTGGGATTTTTCTCATAGGACTCTGAGCTCCTTAAAATCAAGAAATCTCCTTTACCTTTCTTCATATTCTTAGTGTTTAACCTGTGATAGACTATAACATATATATTATAAAAATGAACAATTTTGAAAACAAATGAGAAAGACAAAACCAGGACAATCATGTACACAATAACTTTGAAAGTTGTAAGAACTATGATATTATGATAACCAGAAAGTTAATAAAATTGATAGAACACAGATAGTAAGTGTCTGAGGCTAGATTTGAATGCAGGAAGATAGGGCTTCCTGACTCCAGACCCAGTACCCTATTCACTGAACTACTATCTGCCTTGATATAAATCCTTGCTATTATTGTTGTTATTATCATTATTAAATCATTATTATTATTAACCTTTCACCCAGGGGAGGATGAATAAATGTTATATCATAGAACTTCAGTGATAGGTTTAGGAGTACAGTAAAACAAATGTACTTTTTTATACAGTCATTGAGGGAAATTTCTTTTCTCTTTACTTTTTATAGTGGGAATGGATTTAGAATGGAGAAATGTTTTGTGTTGATTTAAAAATAGAGAATTATTGCTATAGATATGGAATATACAGATGAGATCACTATATTATTAACTTTGCTTCTTTTGTCTTTCATATGAAGTTTCTTTAGAAATAGAAATTGTATAAATGTCTGTTAATGTAATATAAAAAACAAAACATAAAAACCCTTAAATACAAACAAAAGTCTTCTATTATAGTGAATCAATTCCCCTTGTAGAATTATATAGCTTTAAAATACCTTTTATTTTCAGTTTCCATCCCCTTTTACTTTACCTTTTAGCATATTAGATTTCTGTATTTTCATACCTTTATTGTAATTGCTGCTAAGTCTCATGTTATCTGACTAATATGGAAACATGTTTAAAATGATTACACATGTATAGCTTATATCAAATTGCTTGTTGTCTTAAGAAAGGGGGAGGAAAAGGAAAGAAGGAAAAAATTAGAATGTAATTATTAAAATAAAATACTATTGAAAAAAAATTTAAGTAAATTGCTCTGGTTTCCTAAGAGGCTGCATTATTCCAAACATAAATTAATCAACCTCAATATCTACGATGCAAAATATACATATATCTTATTATGATCTTGACTATAATTCCCTGGTTATTGATGTTTTTCTTCCTGAATACTTATAATATTCTTTCTTCATAATGAAAACTCTATATTTTGGATAAGATACTCCTAGACTTTTTTTTTAATTTTAGGGTTTTGATTAGGATATATGATGGATTGTTTCTATAGTCACAATATAGTCATAGTTCTGTCAAAGTTCTGGATTGTTTTTAATTGGAGTAAAGTATGTAAATTTTTGTTTAGTTATATTTTTCAGAGTCAATTTGTTCTTAATATCTCATCATTCAATTTTCTAGATTAGTTATTTTTATAGTAAATATTCATAATGTTCAGGCACTTTTTAAAGATGTGTCCAATACTTTGTATCCTCCCATGTTTTAAGATACAGGATTGTCTTAAAATTCTGGAATGAAAGCTTTGATATCTTTGCTCCAGTTTAAAATATCGGCACTACATGAAATTGATTCTTTATTGTTTTGCTGTCAGCACAATATCTAGTACACTTAATACAGGCTTGTGATTGACTGCTTGACTGTTAGTCTTCTTCACTCTTCAGCTGGACAAATATTCTTCTATACTTGAATATATACTCACTTTTCAATATATACTCACTCTTAAAATATCCTTCATAAAACCTTATCCCTTAATTAACTTCTGGTTAAGCCAGGAAACTGAATAAAACTCATCAGACTAACTATCTCTGAGTTATGCAGATGATACTAGTCAGATATTCATTTACTAGGATGCCGTGAAGAAAAATGAGGAGAGAGGTCACAGCAAGCAACTTGATTTTTTCTCTTTGTGTCTTTCTTTGTCTATGTCTCTGTCCTCTGACTACCTGTCTTTCTGTCTCTATCTGTTTTTCTCTTTCTCTCTCTTTTTCTTTCTTTCTTCTTCCCTTCTTTCCTCCTTCCCCTCAATCTCTTATCATAGTATCTAGCAAAAAGTAAATAAAAATATTAATGATTTAAAATTTTAATATTTAACAAGCTGAGCTTAATGTTTTATACACAGAAATTGTTCCATACCTGTTTTATTGGAGAGTTTAAATGACACCATCTTATCAGGAATATTACATACACTCCTCACTGAAGCAATACAGCTGTAATTAGCATAGTCCTGAGGTCGAAGATTCTTTAGCTTTAAGATTTTTGTTTCACCCTAGAAATGCAGAAGAGGTGATAATAAAGAATCTATAATTAATTAGAAAGAACAAGGCAATGATACTGTACTAATTCAGATTAGTACATTAAAATGCAAATACTAAATAATAACTCAGTTTCATTTTTATATTTTTTAATTTAAGCAAATGTTTCTATTTCTTGGCAGAGAATATATTTTACAATATCATAAGTGCTATAAAAATTTTCAGGATAAATCAAATGGATAGAATAAAAACTCTTAATGATTGTTATTAATATTGGTTTTCTGGGGGTTAAAATATATGTGAAGAATTTATGCAAATTTCCATGCAAAGAACAATATCTTATTCTTAAAAATGGAGACTTGAATTTATTTCATTAACTTTACTTTCAGAACAATATATCTGCTGCTTGTGATTTCTGTGTCTTTTTATTATTCTTTTTAGCAACATCTATATGGGTACTGTTATCTTTTCAAAAAATGTTTAAGGGGGAGTGTAAGCCAAGATGGCAGAGAGTAGACAGGTCTTTATCTGAGCTTTTCCTGGCATCTCTCAGATCCACACCAGATCAAGTCTCTAATTGAGTTCTGGAGTGATAGAACCCACAAATATTTAAAGCTTAACAAACTTCTAGCAGAAGATATTTTGAAAGAACTACAGAAAAGATCTGTTTCAATTGGGCATGGGGAAGGCAGCCAAATGCAGATGCAGTGCAGGGACTCAGGGTGGCATCAGCACACCCACAAGTCTACCTGGAGGCTCTTCGCTCTTAGCCAAAATATATCAGCATTGGCTATACTCCTGGTTTAGAAGCCAGTAGATTAGCTGTGAGATATCCAACAGAAATACAAAAGGCAAATAGTAAGCCTCTGAATCCCAGAATAATATGGGACATGGCCACACCCACCAAGTACAGGAAGGAAATCTGTAGCATCAACCCAAAGCAGGGAAAAGCCTCTGTCACACATACAGAAAATTTGGGACAATCTCCCTCTTGTCCCGAGAGCAGACAACAACCTTTAAAAAAAAAATGAGCAAAAAAGCAATAAGAACTCTGATCATAGACAGCTTTCATGAAGAAAGAGAACAGACCTCAAACTCTGAGGACACTAAGGCAAATCATCTCCTGATGAAGCCCCAAAGGGTGATATTAGTTGGTTCCCATCTCACAAGGCTCTTTTGGAAGAATTCAAAAAGGATCTTAAAAGAGAGTTAGAAGAAAAATGGGGAAAAGAAATAAGAATCTTGTAGGAGAGTTTAGTGAAGGAAACACATTAACTGAAGAAAACTCCTTAAAAATAGATTTATTGAAATAGAAAAAGCATATAACTCCTTAAAAAGTAGATTCGACAAAAAAAAAAAAAAAACTTATACATCATCTTTCAGGAAATCATCAAGGAAAACTGCACTGATATCCTAGAATCAGAGGGTAAAATAACCATTAAAAGAATTCACCAATCACTTCCTGAAAGAGTACCCAAAATGAAAACTTCAAGGAAAATCATAAGTTTCAGAATTATAGATCAAAAAGAAAATGTTGCAAGCAACAAGAAAGAAACAATTCAAATATCGAGGAACCATAATCAGGATCACCCAGGACCTAGAGGCTTCCAAATGTAATGGATGGAAGGGCCTGGAATCTGATTTTCCAAAAGCCAAAAGAACTTGGATTGCAACCATAAATTAACTATCCAGAAAAATTAAACATTATCTTTCAGGTAAAATGATGGACATTAAATGAAACAGTTGAATTTATTTATTTTTGATAAAAAGACCAGAGCTGAACAGAAAATTTGATCTTCTAATACAGAACTCAAGAGAAGCACAAGAAAAGTATACTTAGAGGATGCAGGTGTAATTTGATTTTATTATAATGATTATAAAAAAGAAAGAAGAGAAAAATGGAGGTAAAATTGAATAAATTACATCTCATGAAGAGGCAAAAAGATCAATTACAATTGAGGGAAAGAAGGAAGTGGGATGAGCATTGTGTCAATCTTACTCTCATCAGATCTGGTTCAAAGAGAAAATATCAGACATATTTATCTTGAAAGAGAAATAGTAAATACATCTTTTTTAGATTATGGTGCAATAAAAGTTACATGTAATAAAGGGCCAGGAGAAAATTAAAAAAAAAAAAACAACATTAATTGTAAACTAAATAGTATAATCCTAAAGAATGAGTGAGTGAAACCATAATTGATAGAAATAATTGATAATGTCATCCAAGGAAATGGCAATAATGAGACAACATACAAAATTTTATGGAATGCAGCCAAAGTAGTTCTTTGGGGAAGTTTAGAGAATAAGGAAATCAATGAATTGGGCATGCAAATAAAAAAGCTAGAAAAAGAACAAATTAAAAACCTTTAATTAAATACCAAATTTGAAAGTCTGAAAATAAAAGGAAAGATTAATAAAATTGAAAGAAAAAAACTATTGAATTAATAAACAAAAATAAGACTTGGCTTTATGAAAAAAACAAAAAAAAATAGATAAACCTTTAGTAAATTTGATAAGAAAAAGGAAAGAAGAAAATCAAATTGTTAATATCAAAAATGAAAAGGGAGTACTTTCCATTAATAAAATGGAAATTAGAACAATAGTTAGGAGTTATTTTACCAAATATGTGTCAATAAGTCTGATAATCTAATTGAAATGGAGGAATATTTATAAAAATATAGATTGCCCAGATTAACAGAAGAGGAAATAAATTACTTAAATAGTTACATTTTAGAAAAGAAGATAAAACAAGCTATTGAGCAGCTTCCTAAGAAAAAATTTCCATGACCAGATGAATTTACATGTGAATTCTACTAAACATTTAACAAACAATCTCAATAGTATGCAAACTATTTGGGAAAATAGGGAAAGAAGAACTCCTACCAAATTCCTTTAATGATACAAATATGGTGTTGATATCTAAATCAGTAAGGAGCAAAACATAGAAAGAAAATTGTAGATTAATTTCTCTAATGAATATTGAAGCAAAAATCTTAAATAATATATTTGCAAAGAGATTACAGCAAGCTATCCCCAGGATAATATAGTATGATCAAGTTGGATGTATACCAGGAAGGCAGGGCTGGTTCACTATTAGGCATAACTATTAGGAAAACTTAGCATCATTAACTATATCAATAACCAAACTAACAAAAATCAGATGATTATCTCAATAAATACAAAAAAAGCATTTGACAAAATCCAACACCATTTCTATTAAAAACACTAGATAATATGGGAATAAATGGAGTTTTACTTAAAATGATCAGTAATTATTTTACTGTAGTAAATGTAGTATCTAAAACCATCAGCAAGCATCATATGTAGTGGGGATAAACTTAGAACCATTCCCAGTAAGACAAGGGGTTAAACAAGATTGCTCACTATCACCATTACTATCCAATATCTTATTAGATTTGTTAGCTTTGGCAATAAAAGAAGAAAAAGAGATTAAAGGACTTAGAGTAGGTAATGAGGGAACTAAATTATTGCTCTTTGCAGATGATATGATGGTACACTTGGAAAATCCTAGAGAATCAACTAAAAAAACTACTAGAAACAATTCACAACTTCAGCAAAGTTGCAGGACACAAAATAAATCCATATAAATCATCAGCATCTTTATACATTACCAACAAAATCCAGCAGCAAATGTTATGGGTCAGAACTCTGAAACAAGAATTCTTACAAGGTGTTAAGTCAGTTGACTTGGTAAATACAATGGTTATCTAATTTAGCATGGGACTTAATAGCTTTCTAGTTCAGTACTTGTACTTAGTATTTAATATAGTTCTACAAGATTCACACCTATGATGATGTAATTATAATTGAGTATATGACAGCCAGCAGGGACTCAGAGACAGATTCATTCCATGGTCCACCTTTGAGGTGGCTGGAGGCTGAAGCACAAGCCCTAGGACTCAGCCAGATTCATTCACTTCATCTCACATCACTGTGGTGGCTGTACTCCTGCACTTCCCCCACTAAGACCAAGGCCCATCTGAAAGGCTCTCCAGAAAGCTCCCCAGCCCCAGGAGACAATAAAGAATTTGGAATTTATCCCTGGCTATTCTTGTGGTGATTATTCTACTGAAAGAAAGGCTGCTCCAAGATTTCCAGAAAACCAACAAGAATACTACAAGCAAGAGATACAAGGAGAAATTCCATTTAAAATAATTGTAGATAGTATACAATATTTGGGAGTCTATATGCTAAGGTAAAGTCAAGAATGATATGAACACAATTACAAAGCACTTTCTACACAAAGTGCAATCTAATAAATTGGAAAAATAACAATTAATCAGGGGTAAGCCAAGCTTGTATTATAAAAATGAGAATACTATCTAAATTAATCTACTTACTCAGTATCATACTAATCAAACTACAAGAAATTATTTTACAGAGCTAGAAAAATAATAAACAAAGTTCATCTGGAAGAACCAAAGGTCAAGAATTTCAAGAGAATTAATGAAAGAAAATGCAATTGAAGTCAATTTAACAGTACCAGACCTAAAACTAAATCAGACCAAAACCAAAACCATTTGGTGCTGGCTAAGAAACAGTGTAGTTTATCATTGAAATAGGTTAGTGTCACAAAACACAATAGTCAATGACTATAGTAAGCTAGTGTTTGATAAATCCAAAGTCCCCAGCTTTTGGAATAAAGACTCATTATTTGACAAAAATTGCTGGAAAAATTGGAAATTAGTATGGCAAGTACTAGGCATTGATCCACAACTAACATCATATATAAAGATAAAGTCAAAATACATTCAAGAGTGATATTACAATCAAATTAGAAGAACAAAGGATAGTTTACCTCTCAGATCTATGGAGAAGGAAGGGATTTGTAGCCAAAGAACTAGAGTTCATTATTAAACAGAAAATGGATAGTTTTGATTATATTAAGTTAAAAAGTTTTTGTTCAAACAAAACCAAATGCAGACCAGATTAGTAAGGAAGCAATGAATTGGGAAAAAAATTTACATTTGAGGATTCTGATAAGGCCTCACTTCTAAAATATATAAGAAAATTGACTTAAATATAGAATTCAAGGCATTCTCTGATTCAGATATGTTCAAAGGATATAAATACACAATTTTCCCATGAAATAATTGAAACTATTTCTAGTCTTATGATCAGAGGAATGCAAATCAAGATAACTGAGGTACCACTACACACCTCTCAGATTGAACAAGATGACAGGAAAAGATAATTTAAATTTAAAAAGAAAATTGAAGTAGTATCAAGAATGAAACAGTGGCTGCTCCATAAATGAAGGGAAAATTAAAATAATTTTTAAAAGTAATTTTGTCTATTAGGTGCCTTTAATCTGACAAGCTAAATCAAATAAATGAATATTTACAGAAAAAGAATTAACAGAAGAAGAAATTGAATACTTAAATAATCCTTAGATAAAGAAAGTGAATAAGCCATCAGTGACCTTCCTGAGGAAAAATCCCAAGGACCAGATGGATTCACAGGTGAATTCTACCAAACATTTATAGAACAATTAATTACAATACTTTACAAAATATTTGGGGAAATAGTTCAAGAAAGAGTATTACCAAATATGTTTTATAAAACAAATAGGTTTCTGATACCTAAACCAAGAAGACTGAAAATAGAGAAAGAAAACTACAAATCAATTTCCCTAGTGAATATTAATGCAAAAATTGTAAATAAAATATTATCAAGGAAATTATGACGGAATATAATAAAAATCATAGAGTATGACCAAATGAAATTTATATATTTATAACAGGTATATGTTGTTGGTTCAATATTAGGATAACTCTAAGCATCAATAGACCACATCAATAACAAACAAAATCATGATTATTTGAATATATGCAAAAAAAAAACTTTTGGCAAAATAAAACACCAATGTCTATTAAAACATTAAAAAGCATAGAATTAAATGGAGCTTTCCTTAAAATGATTAAGCAGTATCTATCTAAAACAATCAGCAAGCCCTATATGTAACAATGATAACCTACAAATATTTTAATAATATCAGGGGGTAAAGCAAGGTTTTCCATGATAAACATTATTATTTCATATTGAACTACAAATGCTAACTAGAAAAGTAAAAGAAGAAAAAGAAATTGAAGAAAACAGAATAGGCAATAAGAAAACAAAATTATGACTCTTTGGAAACAATATAGTGGTATACTTGGAAAATCTTAGAGAGTTAATTTTTAAAATTACCAACTTTAACAAAATTATAAAAAAATCATAAATTACCTGAAGTTCACAAAAGGAGATAGAAATTCCATTTAAAAGAATTTTGTATAATACAAAATATTTGGCAGTCTACCTACCCCAACAAACCCCAAAACAATATGAACACAGTCACAAAATACTTTTGATGTGAATAAAAACAACTCTAAACAATTGCAGAAATATTAATTGTTAATGGGTAGGCTAAACCAATAAAATAAAAATGATTATTGTATCTAAATTAATTTACTTATTTAGTACTACTAATTCAACTACCATAAATTATTTTAAAGAACTAGAAAAAAATAACAAAATTCATCTAGAATTTTTAAAAAAGATTGAGAATACTAAGAGAATGAATTTTTTTAAATGTAAAGGAAAGCAATCAACAATTCCAGATGTTAAACTACATTTTTGTGATTGTCACAATCATAATAATAAAAATGGGTAAATAGGTGATACAATAATCAGAGTTCTGGGCCTGCAGTCAAGAAGAACTCACTTCAAATCTAGCTTTAGATATTTTCTAAGAGTGTCAGGTGCCTAAATAGGCAAGTCAATTAATTCTGTTGGCATTGTGTTTTTTTTTTTTTTTCATCTGTAAAGTGAATTGAAGAAGGACATAATACATCACTTTAGTATCTTTGCCAGTAAAAAACTCCACATGGGATCATGAAGAATTGAATACAGTTATAATGACTGAACAACAACAATCATGAAAAAATTTATGGAAGCATAGAAAAATTTATCTGTCAGGGAGAAGGGAAGAATTTATAACTAAACAAACAAGAGATCATAGGAAGAAAAATGATAATTTTATTGCAAAAAAAAAGTTTTTTCATAAATAAAACCAATATAGTCGGGATTAAGAAGGAAGTAGGAAACATGAAAAAAAATTTAAAACAAATTTCTCTAATAAGACCTCATTTCTCAAACATATAGGGAATTGAGCCAAATATATAGCTACTGAAGAAAATAAGAGCAATTCCCCAGTTAATAAATGGTCAAAATATTTGAAAGTAGTTTTTAGAAAAAGAAAGCAAATCAATAGTCACATAAAAATGCTTTTAAAAATTACAGATTAGATAAATGCAAAATAAAAACCTACCAAGATGTTACACTACACCTAACATATATCAAGACAAATGTTGGAGGCAATATGGAAAAACTAGGCCACAAATTCACTGTTGTCAGAGTGATGAACTAATTTAACAATTCTGGAGAACAATTTTGAACTACACCCAAAGGGCTATGAAACTTTGCATACCTTTTGACCCAAGAATACAATTTACTAAATTTGCATCCCAAACAGATTTTTCTCCATTCTTTTTTAAAATTTTATTTTATTTAAAAAAAAATTTTTAATAGAAAAATAAAACAAAACAGAACAAAACATTGTCACGTGCCCAGCAAAATATCAGGGAGGATTCAAAATATATAACACTAAATAACCAGTTCAACACTTTTCCTATCCCTGCTAACTCTATTGCTTTGCCTTAACTTGCCTTGCTATTACTTAACCTCTCCCTGTTTATGGATTCCCCTTCATCTGTTTTCTTCCTCCACTCTTTGCTTCTCCTCTTATTCCTTTATAGATTTTGAAATTTGCTCTACCCTTCTTGGTATATATGTAGTGTTGCCTGTTAAACTCATTCCTGCTGTGAGTAGGTTTTCAGAACTTATGAACTCTCCTACTGTCTCTAATGCCTATATGCCTTTCTCAGAATCGCATTTGTATAATATAATTACATTGAGACATCAAGAATCAGTCAAGCAAAACCAAAAAAATGAAAAATTAGAGAAAAATGTCAAATATCTACTTGGAAAAATGACAGATCTGGAAAATAGATCTAGGAGAGATAATCTGAGAATCATTGGACTTCCCGAAAATTATGATGAAAAAAAGAGCCTAGATACTATTTTACAAGAAATCATCAAAGAGAACTGTCCAGATGTAATAGAATCAGAAGGTAAAATAGGCACTGAAAGAATTTATCAAACACCTTCTGAAAAAGATCCTAAAATAAAAACTATAAGAAATATTGTGGCCAAATTTCAGAACTATCAGACTAAGGAAAATTTTTACAAGCAGCTAGGAAAAAACAATTCAAATACTGAGGTGCCACAATAAGAATCACTCAAGATCTGGCTGCCTCCACATTAAAGTATAAGAGGGCCTGGAATCTGATATTTCAAAAGGCAAATGAACTGGGAATGCAGCCAAGAATAAACTACCCAGCTAAGCTGAGTATTTTCTTCCATAGAAGAAGATGGACATTTAATGAAACAGATGAATTCCATTTGTTTCTAAGGAAAAAAACAGATCTAAACAAAAAAATTTGATATCCAACAATAGGACACAAGAAAAGCAGGAAAAGGTAAAAGGAACTCTTGAGAACTATATTTCTGTTGCGGACATACATAATGACTACATGTATAATTTGATTTTACTGATATAACATAAAAAGGGAAGTAGAAATGGAAAAAGTATAGTGTCAGAAAAAGGGGAAAGGGGAGATAAAAAGAGGGAAACTACATTCCACAAAGAGGCAAAGGAAATCTATCATATCTAAAGGAATTTAGAGAGGGGGAGGAACATTGTGTGAATCTTACTTTCATCAGAGTTGGCTCAAAGAGAAAATAATTCACATATTTGTTTTACATAGAATTTTCTCTCACCTCATTAAAAATGGGGAAAGGAAAAAGTAAAAGGAAAAGAGTAATAAGGGAAGGGTACAAGAAAGGGGAAGACATTTAAAAGGGGGAGGGAGAGATCCTAAAGAGGGTGAGCAATGGGACACAAGTAGGGCCTAAAAGCTTAATACTGGGAAAGAGAGTTGGAGGGGCAAGAAAAAAAAACCATAATCTGGGGATAATAAGATGGCAGGAAATACAGAATTAGTAATTTTAACTGTAAATGTAATAGGATGAACTCTCCTATTAAGCGGAGGCAGATAGCAGACTGGATCAAAAGTCAGAACCCTACAATATGTTGTCCACAGGAAATTATTATTTAAATTTTATTATTTAAATGGTTATTTAAAGCGAGGAGATACATACAGAGTAAAGGTAAAAGGCTGGAGCAAAATATATTATGCTTCAGGTAAAGTCAAAAAAGTATGGGTAGACATCCTTATCTCAGATCAAGCAAAAGCAAAAATTGATCTAATCAAAAGAGATAAGAAAATAAACTGTATCTTGCTAAAGGGAAGCATAGACAATGAAGAAATATCAACACTAAACATATATGCACCATCTAACTTCCTAAAGGAGAAGTTAAGAGTGTTACAAAAAGAAATAGGCAACAAAACTATAATAGTGGCAGATCTCCACCTTGCACTCTCAGTATTAGATAAATCAAACCACAAAACAAATAAGAAAGAAATTAAAGAGGTAATTAGAATATTAGAAAAATTAAGTATGATAGATCTTTGGAGAAAACTGAATGGTGACAGAAAGCAGTATACTTTCTTCTCAGCAGTTCATGGAACCTATACAAAAACTGACCATATATTAGGACATAAAGATCTCAAAATTAAATGCAGGAAGACAGAAATAGTAAAGACTTTCTTTTCAGATCATGATGCAATAAAAACTACATGCAACAAAATGTTAGGGGTAAATAGACCAAAAAGTAATTGTTGGAAACTAAATAATCTCATCTTAAAGAATGATTGGGTGAAACAGCAAATTATAGACACAATTAATAATTTCACTCAAGATAATGACAACAATGAAACATCATAACCAAAATTTGTGGGATGCAGCTAAAGTGATAATAAGGGGAAATTTTATATCTTTAGAGGCTTACTTGAATAAAATAGAGAAAAAAGAAGATCAATGAATTGGGCTTGCAACTTAAAAAGCTACAAAAAGACCAAATTAAAAACCCCCAATCAAATACTAAATTTGAAGTTCTAAAATTAAAAAGAGAATTAATAATATTGAAAGTAGAAAAAAAACTATTGAATAAATAAAACTAAGAGTTGATTTTATGAAAAAAACAATAAAATAGATAAACCTTTGGTAAATATGATTTAAAAAAGGAGAGAGGAAAATCAAATCATTAGGCTTAAAAATGAAAAGGGAGGAACTTTCCAACAATGAAGAGGAAATTAGAGAAATAATAAGGAGTTACTTTGCCCAACTTTATGCCAATAAAATTGATAACCTAAGTGAAATGGATGACTACCTCCAAAAATATAGGCTTCCCAGATAAGCAGAGGAGGAAGTAAATTCCTTAAATACTCCCATTGCAGAAAAAGAAATAGAACAAGCTATTAATCAAGTCCCTAAGAGAAAATCTCCAGGACCAGATGGATTTACATGTGAATTCTACCAAACATTCAAAGAACAATTAGCCCCAATGCTATATAAACTATTTGAAAAAATAGGGAATGAAGGAGTCCTACCAAATTCCTTTTATGACATAGACATGGTACTGATACCCAAACCAAGTACGTTGAAAACAGAAAAAGAAAATTATAGACCAATATCCCTAATGAATATTGATTCTAAAATCTTAAATAAGATATTAGCAAAAAGATTACAGAAAATCATCCCCAGGATAATACACCATGATCAAGTAGGATTTATACCAGGAATGCAGGGCTTGTTCAATATTAGGAAAACTAACAGTATAATTGGCCATATTAATAACCAAATTAACAAAAACCATATGATCATCTTAAGAGATACAGAAAAAGTATTTGATGAAATCCAACACCCATTCCTATTAAAAACACTTGAGAGTACAGGAATAAATGGACTTTTCCTTAAAATAATTAGGAACATCTATTTAAAACCATCAATAAGCACCATATGTAATGGGGATAAATTGCAACCATTCCCAATAAGATCAGGAGTGAAACAAGGTTGCTATTTAATATTGTATTAGAAATGTGAGCTTTGGCAATATGAGTTGAGAAAGAGATTAAAGGAAGTAGAGTAGGTAATGAGGAAACCAAATTATAACTCCTTTGCTGATGATATGATGGTATATTTAGAGAACCCCAGAGATTCTACTAAAAAGCTATTAGAAATAATCTACACCTTTAGCAAAGTTGCAGGATACAAAATAAACCCACAATAGTCATCAGCATTCTTATATATCACTAACAAAATCCAACAGTTAGTTACAAAGAGAAATTCCATTTAAAGTAACTATTGATAGTATAAAATAATTAGGAATTTATCTGCTAAGGGAAAATCAGAAACTATATAAGTAAAACTACAAAAGACTTTCCACACAAATTAAGTCTGATCTAACCAATTGGAAAAACATTAAATGCTCTTGGATAGGGAGAGCAAAAATAATAAAGATGACAATACTACCTAAACTAATCTATTTATTTAGCACTATACCAATCAGTGTCCTAAAAAACTATTTTAATGACCTAGAAAAAATAACAACAAAGTTCATATGGAAAAACAAAAGGTAAAGAATTTCAAGGGAATTAATGAAAAAAAAATCAAATGAAGGTGGCCTAGCTGTACCAGATCTAAAATTATATTATAAAGCAACGGTTACCGAAACCATTTTGTATTGGCTAAGAAATAGACTGGTTAATCAGTAGAATAGGTTAGGTTCAAAGTACAAAACAGTCAATAACTTTAATAATCTAGCATTTGGCAAACCCAAAGACCCCATCTTTTGGGATAAGAATTCACTGTTTGACAAAAATTGCTGGGAAAATTGGAAATTAGTATGGCAGAAACTAGGTATTGACACTTAACACTGTACACCAAGATAAGGTCAAAATGGGTTCATGACCTAGGCATAAAGAATGAGATTATAAATAAATTAGAGGAACATAGGATAGTTTATTTCTCAGACCTGTGGAAGAGGAATGAATTTATGACCAAAGAAGAACTAGAGATCATTATTGATCACAAAATAGAAAAATTTGATTATATCAAATTGAAAAGTTACAAATAGAAAACTAATTCATGGACTGAAGAGGAGTTCTGATTACTCTGTTTATAGTTAAGTCACAAGAGTTTACAACACAGATGTTATATTTGGATGCATCTGTAAAGATAGTTGGTCCTTTAAGAGGAACTTTAGAAATCTTTTCTTCAAGAATCTGTTGCCAATTATAGTAAGTATAGTTGGGTTATCTTTAATGGAGACCCGTGTATAAAATGTGGAGCTGTGGTATAGTATATCTAATAAAGGCTGAATTTTATCACTAGCTAAGGGCCACTGTTTTATCCACACTGATGTATAAGTTTTCCATTGAATAGGAACAAGTGAGAATGCTGGCAGGACTTCAACAGCAGCCCTGCCTAAAAAACCATAGTACTCATTTGTAATCCTAACTGTAGTAAAATGTCTCTTCCCCAGAGAATGATGAGGATATTTTCAACTATAAAAGGAGTGAAAACTCTTGTTTCGCCTTCAAAAGTCCAGTTCAAAGGGGTAGCACTAACTTCAGATGCTATTGATCATCCTGTACCAGACATATAGGTGTCTGCTTTATTCTTTGGCCAGTGACTGGACCAGTTGACACCTCTAATGACTGTACAATCTATACCTGTGTTCTAATGGTATGCCATTTATATAGATAGTGAGCATATAATGCTCAGCTGTAACTGCTGCAGTCAAGAATTTCCTGGGTTCTGTTGCTTGGAGTCAGAATCTGGGCAACTATCCCCAGATTGCCTATTAGGTGTCTATCAGTAAACCTGGTTTCTCCTGGTTGAAAAGTCACACATAGTCCATCTGTATTAGTAACTTGAATATTATCTACATATTCCCCAGTTTCCCATATCAGTGTATGAATGAACACTGTTTTTTAAGTACTCTCAAGAGGTGAAATGTTCAAGTCTACTGTGCTTGGAGGCAAGGGATCCATGGGCTGGAGAGGAACCGATTTCACCTCTCCAGGAGACTACTATCTCAGTAGTTCCAGCTGCATACAACTGTATTCTCCCCAATTATAATCCCTTTCTCCCATCAGATTGCTTCTTGGCTGTTTGGTCATGTTTCAGTAGTGAACTTCTAAAGACTCTCTGGGTGTAGCATAGGCTGCCATCATGCCCCAAGTATTTTTTGTTTTGGGCCCTGGGGCTGGGTCCCTCATCCCCATTTCTCTGAATCAGTCTACATTCTGATGCCCAATGGAAGCCTCTGTTGCTTTTTTGACATGAGGTATTGGGTCTTGTTCTCCCACCCTGTTTTCTCACTTTGTCTCTATGCCAACATTGAACTTTCAGATGCCCTTCTTTACCACATTGAAAGCATTGATGAGCCTCTCTGGAAGTCCCTTGCCAAAAGGGATCTTAATGAATCTGTATCATATCCAGGGTATAAAATGTATTTGTGCCCACTGTGACACAGTGTCTTATGATCTCTTCTAAAGGAGCATTCTTGTGTAGTCCTAGTATAATTCTTTTACAATCTTTTTAGCATTTTCTTTAGCAAGTTGCCTTATCATAATTTCTGTTGCTACATTTTCACCAATAGTTGGTATGATGTCTGTCTGTAGACATCCCACAAAATCAGCAAAGGGTTCATTTGGACCTTGTGCTATTTTTGTGAAGACCTCTCCTCTGTCCTGTTGACCTGAGATAAAGCCCCATGCTTTGATAGCAGCAGAAGCAATTTGCTCATATGCTCCTATGGGGTAATTAATCTGTGCTGAAGTGTCTGCATAAGGACCTACACCTGTTAGTTGATCATAGGTGATTTGTATATTAACTCCAGTTTGCTTGTTTCATTGGGCTTATATCCTACCTAGTTCACTATATTCACAAAGCCACAACAAGTTTTGTCCAGGTTCTAAGCATGTTCTTGCTATAGATTTCCAGTCATTAGGGGTTAAAATCTCATAAGCCAAATTCTGTAATAGCACCTTAACATAAGATGATGTAGCCCCATAAAGAGTGCAAGCATTTTTCAGATATTTGATAATTTCTAGATTAAAAAATGTATCTTCTCTTTTCTTGATCTGAAGAGTTAAGCTGTTCAATCACCGGATACATTTCTATTCTCAAATCAGCTGTATTCTTCCCTTCCTCTTTGGTTTTAAGTAGTGCCTTTTGCAATTAAGTCATATTAGGGGATGAGGTGCTGATGATATTACTGCTGCTCCTCCCATTCCTTCTCCTCCCTCCATCAAGGAAAGTAAAGTTGGTGGGGGAGGGTAAAGAGCCTGCTTGTATGTAGGCAGAGTTGAAGCTGGACTGTGAGAGTGAGAATCAGTATGCCTTTCAAGTTCACTTAACTCCTCACACCCTCTGGCAATATTTCCATTATCTCTTCCTCTTTTGCCTCAGATTTCCTCATCTGGCTATTCTTAAAACTTTTCTTTTTCCTAGAACTTGCAGGATTCTTTAAGGCTAATTGTATTATGTTGTATATATAGAATGTTTCCTAAGAAATTGAATCAGGACCTTTATCATTGTAATATTCACATATTTGATCTCCTACGAGTTTCCAATTATCTGCCTCTATTTTTTCTTCCTTGAAGAACCAAGGGGATTTGTATTCTAATGTATCCAAGCGTCCACTAATCTGCTCCCAAGTTATAAGCAAACCTTGCCTCTTTTTTTTTTTTTTTTTTTTTTTTTTTTTTGAGGCTGGGGTTAAGTGACTTGCCCAGGGTCACACAGCTAGGAAGTGTTAAGTGTCTGAGACCAGATTTGAAGTTGGGTCCTCCTGAATTCAAGGCTGGTGCTCTAACCACTGAGCCACCTAGCTGCCCCGACCTTGCCTCTTTCTATAGAGCTCCCATGGGGTGGGAGTGGGGTGGGGGTGGGGGAGAATCTTTTCCTAATATCTGCCCCATTTCAGCTAGAAAACTAGAGTTACTAGTTTAGCTCTTAACAAAGTAAGTCCCCTATTTGTCTATTAAAATACTCACCCTATTTCCTGGTCACAGGGACTTCTTCAGTGAAATTAGGGTCCTTGGTCCACACATTGGGTGCCAAATGTAGAGTACAACCTTGCTCCCTGGAGGGCCTCAGGGTCAGCCAGAGTCAGGATAAAAGACCTTGTTCTTTAAAAGGAGAAGTGAAGGAGGCAGACAAGCAAAATCTTGGATTCTGGAGTCCAGTGTCACCAGCCTCTCTTCTCCTCATCCTGCAGCCAAGTGACTCTCTGGCCCCTCTCCCTCTGCCCTCCAATCCTTGCCTATTATTATCTTAACACCAAACATTCAGCAAGCACCAATGGTGAGAAGAGCCATTTATGCAAACATATGCTAATAGAGTCATTGTCTCACATGGAAGAGGTAATTATCCTTAAATGCTCTGATTCAAGCATACCTTTTTGGAGTTTCAGTTCTCTACAACCCCCTTCCCTAGATGACAAGTAATCCAATATATGTTAAATGTGTTCTTCTATACATGCTTCCACAATTATCATGTTGCCATGCTGCCGGAAAAATCAAATCAAAAAAAGAAAATAATGAGAAAGAAAACAAAATTCAAGCTGTTTGCTTGAACAAAGAGAGTGAAAATACTATATTGTGATCCACACTCAATCCCCACAGTCCTCTCTTTGTATGTATATGGCTCTCTTCATCACAATACTATTGCAACTAGCCTTCCTATCATTGTTGAAAAGAGTCATGTCCATCACAATTCATCATCATATAATCCTATTATTGCCATGTATAATGATCTGGTTCTTCTCATTTCACTTACCATCAGTTCATGTAAGTCTTTCCAGGCCTCTGTAACATCATCTTGAACAATAATATCCCATAACATTCATATATTATAACTGATTCAGCCATTCTCCCACTGATGGGGACCCACTCAGTTTTCAATCCCTTGCCATTACAAAAAGGGCTGCTACAAACATTTTTGTATATGTGGGTTTCTTTCCCTTCCTAATGATCTCTTTAAAAAAATACAGGCCCAGTAGAGACACTGATGGATCAAAAGGTATGCCAAATTGCTCTCCAGAATGGTTGAATAAGTTCCCAATTCCACCAACAATGTATTGGTGTCCCAGTTTTCCCATATACTCTGCAACATTCATCATTATCTTTTCCTGTCATCTTAGTTAATCTGAGAGTTGTACCTCAGAGTTGTCTTAATTTGCCTTCCTCGGACCAATAAATGTTTTAGAGCACTTTTTCCTTTGACTAGAAATGGTTTCAATTTTTTCATGTGAAAAGTGTCTGTTCATATCCTTTGACCATTTATGAATTAGAGAATGGCTTGAATTCTTATAAATTTGAGTCAATTCTCTTATATGTTTTAGAAATGAGGCCTTTATCAGAATCCTTGAATGTAAAATTTTTTTCCCTGTTTATTACTTCCCTTCTAATCTTGTCTGCATTGGTTTTATTTGAACAAAACCTTTTTGACTTAATATAATCAATATTATCCATTTTTTATTCCGTAATGTACTCTTGCTGTTCTTTGATCACAAATTCTTTTCTACAGATCTTTGAGGTAAATTATCCTTTGTCCTAATTTGCCTATGTCACTCTGTGTATAAGTCATGAACCCATTTTGACCTTTTCTTCTGACCTGTTCTTTCTTTGGCCCTTTTTTGGATATACCAGGAGGACCCCTGTTCTACCCTAAGTTTTCTTGATTTTTCACCAGTCTATGTTCATCCTGAAGTAGATATTTGTTCTGTTTGTGGGGAAATTTGGGGAGTCTGAAATTTAAAGATCTACTTTATTAGAATCTTTCCCCAACGAGATTTTAAAATGCAAAATGATCTTTATGAACAGCTCTTTTGTAGTAACAAAAAAATGGAAATTTTAATTTTAAAAAATAGGAAAAAAGTATAGGAAATTAAGGGACAGTCCATCAATTAAAGAATGACTGAAAAATATGTCACACAAATGATGAGAAAAATGATTTCACAAAACCTGTAAGACTTATATGAACTGATGCAAAACAGGGTGAGCAGCACCAGAAAAACATCTTACATAATAACAGTAATATTATAAGGATCATCAGCTGTGAAAGATAATTCTAAGGAACTTATGTAGGACAATGCTATCTATGCCCAGAGAGACAACTAATGAACTCTGAATGCATATTGAAGCATATTTTTTCACTTTCCATATTTTTCTTATTTTATTTTTTGTTTTCCTTTGCAATATGCCTAATATAAAAATATTTTCCTAACTTCACATATAATCAAAAAAAAGTAAATTAATGAAACATGAAGGTTATATGAATAACATAAATGTTTCTAACCAAAGAAAAGATAGAATCATAGTTGAAAAATTGGATAGTTTTGATTACATGAAATTAATTTTTGGTACAAACATAACTAATGCAACAAAAATTAGACATTAAGCAAGAGTCTAGGATGGAGGAAAATGAAAGTTATGACATTTCTCAGATAAAGGCCTCATTTCTCAATTACATAAGAAACTGAGTTAAATTTCTTTTTTTAAGAGAGTGATTTGACAAGTGCTCAAAGGATATGAACAGGCATTTTTCAGAAGAAGAAATCAGAGCTATCAGTAGTCACATGAGGAGCAGCAAGGTGGTGTAATGAATAGCGGACTAATTCTGGAGTATAAGAACCTGAGCTCAAATCCACCCTCAGGCATTTGACACTTACTAACCCCAATTGCTTCCACAAAAAAAAAAAAAAAAAAAATTTACATGAAAAATCTTTAGAGAAATGCAAAATAAATCAACCCTGAAATATCACCTTGCACTTATCAGATTGGCTAAGGAAAATGAAATATGCTGGAGATAATAAAGAAAAATGTGAAATAAAAGCACTGTTGGCAGAGCTCTGAACTGATCCATCCTTTCTGGAGAGCAATTTGGAGCTATGTTCAAAGAATTATAAAATCTGTGCATACCTTTTGACCCAGTAATGCCACTATTTGGTCTATATTAAAAGGGAAAAGACTTATACATACAAAAATGTTTTTGTGGTAGCAAAATATTCTAAATTGAAGGTCTGTCTATCAATTTAGGAATGACTGAAGATGATATAATACTACTGTTGTATAACAAATGATGAAAAAAATAGTGTCAGCATACCCAGAAAGAATTACATGGACTTATACAAAGTGAAGTAACAGAAGTAGAACTAATAACAAAATACCTGATAACAATAATACTAATAAATACTAATAACAATAATAATCAACTTCAGAAAATGTTGCTACTCTAATAAAAAATTAATTACTCAAGACAATTCCCAAAGGACCCCCCAGAGAGAAAAAATGATGAATTAAACTAAAATGATGCTACTATGGAAATATGTTTTACAGGTATAACATGTATAACAGATATCACATTAATTTATTTGTCAAAGACAGAGAATTTTGGAAGACGGGTAGAAATTTGGGGCTCAAATTTTTAAATAATGAATGTAAAAATGTTTACACATAATTGGGAAATATTAAAATAAATATCAGAAATTAAATAAAATAAAAAATATTTTTTTAAAAACTCAGAATATTCAATAAATATTATGAGAGAAATAAAGGACTGAATACCAAAAATTATGAAAATTTTTTACCTAAATTGATGTAGAATGAATAAGTAGAGCTAAGACAACAATATTTATTATTGGTTAATTAATCATGACCAACTCTCCATATTCTATTTGGAATTTTCTTTTCAAAGATATTAAAGTGTTTGTCATTTTCTGACTCATTTTATTGATGAGAAAACTGAGGCAAATACGGTTAAGTGACTTGTCCAGGGCTAGAGAGCTAGTGAATGTCTGATGTCAATATGTAGAATGATTATAACAGTGTACATGGAAAGAACAAGCAAAGCAATTTAAAAGTGAATATTGAAAAAATACAAACAACATGTCTAAACTACTAGATAGCTCAATTAATTAACTGTGCTTTACCTTGCTTTTCTGTTGTTGCTATTCAATTGTGTCTAATTCTTCGTGATCCCATTTGGGTTTTCTTAGTAAATATAACATGGTTTTTAAGAAGAGACATGAAAAGACAACCCTTTGAAGAGGTGGGACCTCTACAAGTATTGTACACTTGTATAAATTTTGAGGATTTTGTCATATGTTGACTCTACCCCCTTTTTTGTCTTTAAAAATATTATTTATTATATGAGATATCTTTTCTGGAACAGAAGGAGGAAAATAATATGAGGAGAAATGATTTTGATAAAAAGGCATCTCAATAAAAACTTATTTTAAAACATTTTAATTAAAAATAAAAACTGAAACACTATATCAAGAAGTAATATTTCAATGTTTCAATAACTGAAAACTATGACCAAAAAGAACAACAATAAAACTTAAATACTATATTTCAAAAAATCATCAAAAAACTGCTTAGATTAAAATCAGAAAGAAATAAAGGAGAACGTAAACTCAGAACAAAATTAGTCATAAGCAAAACAAACTCCAAACTTAAAAGATGGAAATTGAAGATGGGCTTTAAAGAAAGTGTAAAAAATTATGAATGAGTTCTGAGCAAAGGAAAGGGGAGAGGGACAGAGGAGCAGAAGAAGTCTCCATCAGATATAGAATAGTAAGGCCAGGAATACTTATAGATTCTTCCCTATTTATAGATTCTTCATAAGTAGAAAGTTATAGCCAAAGAGAGTAGGGAAAAAAATAAGAGAACAAGATTGGGGAGGGTGGAAATAAAGAATTAACAATCATAACATTGACTATAAATAATATGAATGAATACACCAAGACAACATGAAATAGATAGCATAATAGATTCAAAAGCAAACTCCAAGAGCATTTATTTACTAAAAACATATTTACATCTAATTAAAATAAGTCAATCAGTAAATAAACATTTACTGATGACCTACTATGTGCCATATATTCTTTCTGCTAAGTGCTAAAAAAAATACAAAGGTCAAAAGAACAATTCCTGCCTATGAGAAGTTTACGATTTAATGGGAGTGACAACATGAAAACAATTATGCAAAAGCAAGCTATATGCAAACTAAATGGAAATTAATCAACAGAGAGAGGATACTAAGATTATTAATCCTTGGGAAAGGCCAAATAGAAGGTAAGATTTTAGGTAAGGCTTAAAGGAAACTTGAAGACTAACAGAGATAGAATTCTAGGCATGTAGAACATCCAGTAAAAGTGCCTCAACTCAAACCCAGTTATAGAGTGTCTTATTTCAAGTATATTCTAAATTGCTTCCACAGAAGCAACTGCCACTAGATCAGAATACAGAGAGGAGTGAGGGTCAGATAATAGTAAACTAAAAGATAGGTGGCAGATTATAGGTTGTGAATCTAAACAGAGAATTCTGTATTTGATTCTAGAAGTGAAATAGATAATAAAAACGTAGCTACTGGATAAGAAGGTAAGAGATAATGAAGAATAGAGTTTGACAAGTCTGAGGATCAGGAAGATGGTGGTCCTCTAAAAAGTTTAGAAATTCAGTATAGGGGAAGATTATTGGGTAAAAGATAACAAATTCAATTTTGGATATATTGGATGTAAGTGTCAGCAGAGAGGTTAATACTGAATAAGCAGATGTGAAAATTCTTTTTTTGCACTGCTTTTTTCAGAGCTAGTTCTGTGGGTTTGGAAGTTTACAGTACTTCCAAGGTGAAATGATTTGGAAAATGATGTAGTTACCACTGGATCAATATCTGCCAATTATGTATTAGAAATGAGTATTTTTCAAGTCTGAATTATAAGAGATGAGTTATGATGTCATCTGTAAAGCTCAGCATTCTGAGAAGGGTGAGGAAAGGCCAGGTACATTAATGAGCGTTTTTGACAATACTTTTTAAAGATACTCCGAATTTCACAATTTTTTCTTTTTCCTTGCTAAAAAACAATGAAAAATAACTAGTTTTCCTTTGAGCTGTGATTTTTTCTTTCTCTGTTTAGCTCACCTCAAAACCAGTCCTCATAGGTATGATGATGTTAGTATAAATACAGAAACATCGTATTTTATTATTTCAGTTATTATCTTTAACCTTTAAAATGTTTATCAAGAATACAAAAGAAATGTAACTTTCAAAACTTGGACAAATGCTATTTTTCAATAAGAGAATGACATAGCAAATTAAGATTCATGGAAAAGGCTAATGAAGAAATGGAATATTTAAAAACTTGCAAGCTGCTTTTACAAATTTTACTTTAGCAGGTGACACTTAAAATTTCCATTGGGAAAATAAAACCTAAATATTTATATGCTTTAGCTGCAATATTTACCTAAAATCTGGCTTCTTCTGTCCCTGATAAAGTTGTGGGTTTAAAGGCAGAATTCTCTCCTCTCTAAGTGCAAGTTTAATAAAGAAACAAAATAAGGCATTCATGAGTCACTAAACATTTAACAAAGGAGATTTATTTTACTTTAACATAGTAAGTATATATTTAGTGCTTAATTTGTCAGGACATGGCTACCTTTTTCCCCATCTGAAAACTGATTCAGCCAATCAATCATCACAACATAACAACTCACATATTTTCAGGAACACACTCAGTTTGAGAGAGTGACTTGAGATCTTTATTGGCCTTAAGCCAGGAATTTGTGTCAGAGAGCCTGGATCAATCAGAAGGAAGTTTCATGAAAGAATCTACTAATGAAAGAATCTACTGAAAAAAAAAGTTGTTTGGGGGTTGTATTTAGAGAGAAAAGTATGTCTCAGGATAAGGAGAGATGTGTCAAGAAAATAATGCCCTACCACATATATCAAATCTCTATTTCAAAATTTCACTCATATATTTATTGATTATTACATGGTTACAGTGCTCCAAACATTTAGCTTTCTTTTAATAGCTTGTAATTTTTTTGATACTTTAATTCATTTTCTGTACCAAAATAGTGTTAAATATTTCAATAAATTTCAAATTCAAAAATTCTTCAAACTCTGGAGTATATCTATGATATACATGTGAGAATTCCTACTGTCAGTAACACTATTTGCAACCCATCTCCGCTTATTATTACATATATATCTATATAATTCTTATCCATGCTCTTCTAATGATTGCATATAGAGGATCAACCCTATGTCTGGCTCTTTTTCTAAATCTTTACATCTAAAAGCCCAAATGTAGCACTTGTAGCCATCTGAGATCCTTCTATCCATACACCTACCCTACCTGACAATTTTTTCCTAAACATGGTATCTTTGATGTCATCTTCTACATAAATAGCCTGTCTCCATGTGGCCCCACCCCATCCTATACAAGAACCTAGCCTAGTCTCTCTCTCATACCCAATTTCAATTTATGTTGTTGTTCAGTCACTTATATTCACATCCTCCTCTTCATTACTTCTAGGGTTTTCTTGATGCAGTGATTTGCCATTTCATTTTTTTAGATCATTTCACAGATGAGGCAAACAAGATTAAGTGATTTCTTCAAGGTTACACAGGTAGTAAATGTCAGATGTCAGATTTGAACTCAAGAAGATGCCTTCTCATTCCATTCCCTGCATTATATCCCCTTTACTACCTACCCAACTCATAGTCTTTCTATAATAGCTGTCTTTAATCATATATATTATTTCTTTAAGTCAATTGGTTGTATCATACCAAGGACAATAACTAGATTTCTTTATGTAATATAGATTTATTTTAAATAAAACAGCATAATTTTCTTTATTCCACATTTCACTTTATGAAATATATCAAATGCTTATTTATATAATGTTATCAGCTAATAGCCCTGTCATAAAATTATCATTTTTTTCTAACTTTCTTATAGCATTGAGCCTTTTGAACAATAAATTTCACTAAATATATATATTACCAGTGGCTAGTTCCATAAAATATAAGTCAGGGACTTAATAAATGAATAAATAATTATTGTAACATCTCTTTATTGCTATAAAATAAGAAAAGCCAAAATTTGTCCTTTTCATGTGAATGCCTTTCCAAAATAATCAAGTAATATTAATATGCATATCATGTTTCAAATTCAGTGATTTAATTATGTGACAAATAAAATTTTCAAAAAATACACAATACCAAACATATCTATATTATTTTGCACCTTAAAATAAATATCATGTAAAAGGCATAATTATAATTAGTTATTTTTTAATTCAAAAGAACATATGTCAGATTCAATTTTGATAGAAGAAGGAGGAAAATGAGTTTCAAAAGAAATGAGACAATGAAATTATAACAAATAGCTGTGGAAAATATTTTAAAGGGAATAAATTACAACATCTGTGGTCCTACCTGAGTAAAGAAGGGCTCATAAATTTCAACTCCTTTATCAGATCCTTGCAGTAAGACTTCCTGGCCACGTCTCCAGCTATACCGAACAGGTGGATTGGAATTGGCAACACATCGAAGGAACACTGTCCTCTCATAGTAAAATTGTTCTTTAGCTTCACCAATGCTTTGATGAACAGTTACTACTGGATCATCCAAATCTAGGAATAAAAATTACCAAGGTAATCATGACTTGTAAACTATTATATTGTAATTATCTATTATATTGTTAACAAAATTAACAGACTGAAGAACTCTATTCTAAATATGATGATGAATTATTTAAAAACAATATTTCAACATATTTGGAATACCTGAATAATATTTCCTAACCAGTGTAAGAAAGAACAAAGAAGATGCCTTTTCCTATCTTGTAATAAATAAATTGAGGGCCAGACTTTTGGCTTTCCATCTCCAGCTCATTTTACAGATGGGGAAACTGAGTCAAATAGGGTTAAATGATTTATCCAGGATCACAGAGCTAGTGTGTCTGTAAACAAATTTGAACTCAGCTTTCCTGATTATGGGCCCAACTATGCTATCTAGTTGCCCTTCTCACATAATCTACATACACAATATAGAAACTCACATATTACTAACATTATTCATCTTCCAATTGTAACAGTGACAAGAAAATATGATCATTTTAGATTAGAAGAGCTGGAAGGGACCCAAGATTTCATTTTTCTAGCTATGAAAGTAAGTGACAAAATAGATGAGTGCTGACCCTAGAGTCAGAAATATCAGAGTTCAAATTCTACTTTAGACAATAGCTGTGTGATTTCTGACAAGTCACTTAACCTCTATTTGCCTCGGTTTCTTCTAATGAAGATATGTGAAATGGGAATAATATTGGACCTACATGAGAAAAAAAGTAGAAGCACCTAATAAATACTTGTGCACTTTACTTTTCCATGTATCTCATTTTACAAAAGAGGAAAATAAGTTTAAATGACTTCCACAAAAGCCACAAGATGTCAATATAAGAAACAGGACATAAGTTGAGAAATTTTGAATTTCACATTGAAATATAAGTTTATTGAGTTTAGGCCTAATGTTTGCTATGACCACACATCAAATTCCTCAAAAATAAACAGATATATATTCAGGAAAATGAGAAGTACATTTAAGCACATTAAGAAGTATAAAGCTAAGAAAAATTAATTTTTCACAATGATAAATAAAAATAAATCACATTTTATTTGAGAGAATATTTTTCCTTAGAAAGATGTTTTTTATGGGTTGAAATCATGTTAGATCTCCAAATACTTGTGAAGCAATGGAATCCTTGAGAAATCAAAATAGAACAATAAAAAAATAAAAGCATTAAAATGATTATTACTTTGTAATAAAATGTTTCTAATATGCTCATAATTTATTCTAATAGTCTGGGAATATTGACATGTTAAATATTTTTAAAAGAACATTTAAAATCTCCAAATTAAACATATATTCAAAGAATTAATATGTATTTTTCACAAAATTTAAAAACAATCAATTTAAATCTGCTATACGGTGCTGTTGGGAGCTAAGGGTTCTTTGGCTTATGCTATGAATAGGAAGGCAGAATAGGGAGAAAGTGACTATATTCCATATGTATGTATGATTACATATAGAGATATCAGTGATATGATTGTTTCAAATAAGAATAAATAAAAATAATAAATTAATAATGTAGCACTAATACTCTAACACATTTTCAATTTCAGTTTTAAAAAATTAATCCAATGTATACATATATTTTATTTAATGTATACTTTAACATATTTAATATATATTGATCTACCTGCCATCTGGGGAAGAAGATGGGGGGGAAGGAGGGGAAAAATTGGAACAAAAGGTTTTGCAAGGATCAATGCTGAAAAATTACCCATGCATATATCTTGTAAATAAAAAGCTATAAGAAACAAAAATAATTTTAAAATTAACCAATTGTGGTCTATATCATATTATGTAAGTCTTGCCTACATTAAAAAAAAAATACAATTTATTTTGTCTACTACCTTTAATTTCCCCCTCATTTCTTTTCCTTTCCCTTTCAAAAAGTATTTGTAAAAGATAAAAAGAAGAAACTATTTCAGCAAAATCAGATTAAAAATAAGAAATTGAAGCTATGTGCAATATTCCACAATCTTTGATTCTTCTGCAAAGAAATAGAGGGAACTGTTTCTCATATCTTGCAACTTTTACTTTTAATTATTTGAAGTTGTTTTTTCCATCTATATTTCTGTAGTCATCCTGTAAATTGTTTTCATGAATGTCATCACTTCTTTTTGACTAATTTCATAAGTGTTTCCATGATTCTTTGAATTCAATGTTCACTATTTCTTCTAGCATACTAACATGTATGTATCCTAATTCAAATTGGCATTCCCTATTGTTTAGACACATACTTTCAGCTCCTTTGCCACTACAAAAGTTGCTGACATCTATACCACCAATAGGTTTGTTTGTTTTTTTTTCAAATTAGGAAATGACATTAAAAAATTTAAATACTTTTACTTCCTTTGAAGCACAACCCCCAACTACTCCACATAACTATATGTAGTTGGCATAAGTGACTTTGCATGCTTGTGTTTTAGAGTTTAATTGTGGGAGTCTTTCCTTAGTCCTTCCACAGAAGTGACAGCCTGAAGATCATCCCACTCACCAAATATAGTACAAAAACATTAATGCTGCCAAGTCACTAAAAGAGAGAGATGGAAGAAGACATTAGCAATACTAACAGATGAAAAAAACCTCTTTGCCTTTGAGAAAGGGGACCAGAAGAGAAGCCTCCTCTTTCCTAAACTGAGAAAATTAAGATATCAAAACTTGTAGTAATTTGTTTATCAGTAAAGGGGAGCATGAGGAAAAAATGGGAAAGAAACTAAAGACTAGTGACTGAGAATACAAGAGAATAGCTAATAAACCAAAAGGTCTGACAAAGAAAACTAGCCTAGATCCCAAGCAGACAAACCAAAATATAATCTCACAAACACAGAAAGGAGCAAAATTCAGATGGATATAAGAACATGATGAAAAAACATCAATCTATGAAGAAAAAAACACCCAAAATTTCCCAGCATAAACAAAGTAAAATTCAGCATAAAACTCCTGAAGGGTTAATAAATAATAATAATAATATTTAAGAATGTAGTCAGATAAAAATAAAAACTCTCAGTTCAGAATGAAATTGAATGAGTATAGATAGAATTTATAAGAGCTAATGAGAACTTAAATGAGTATTTTCCTGAAAGGAAGAGAAACAAACTTTAAATATAAAGCTTTGGAACTAGAGGGGCAAAAGGCAACATTAAAAGAACATATAAATACATGAAATTTATGAAATCATATCAGAACTTTCAATATTATAACTTTCGGTGAGTAGACCCACCATGGTTCGAGCCAACCTCTTCCCCAAACTACTCCAAATTACTTTAAATAAATAATGACTCTAAACAAATTTTATAATCAGAACATCCAGAAAGACAGAATAGAACATTTTCCAATCGAAGGCAACTTAAAAGCTCAGCAGAAAGGTCTGTGACACCAGGGAGTCCAGCATGCATTCCAATGAAGGCTTCAACACCATAATCCCACTCCCAAACACAGTCCTGTCCTGAATTCAACCCTAACTCAATTCTCAGCGTCAAGTAAGCAGGACCTCTGAATCAGTGGCAGTACTAGTAGCTTCCAGACTTCTCAGTCCAAAGATACCAAAGAGAACTTGAAAGTTCAGCCCTAAAGGTCTATGGAACCATGCAATCCAAGTGCAGGCCACACCAGTACAACTGCAGCCTAGTTCATGCTGACCATGTATCAGCAAGGTAGGACCACTGAATCAGCAGGATTTTATAGGCCTCAGGACATCACGGAAGACTTGGAAGGTCAGTGGAAAGGGCCACAGAATAGCAGTCAGGTGTGCAGTCCCAGCAGGCTGCTCCAACAAAACCCTGTTCTGGTCCTGGCCCTAGTGTTAGCAAAGCAAGACTCTGTTTCTTTAGCACACTAGATCTTACAGCTACAGTGGGGCAGGAACACTCCTAATAGTTTCAGGACAGAAAAGAGTGATTGTGGTAGATTCCTTAAACTCTGAAAACAACTGTACGAAATCCTTCACTCTGGAAACAGAGCCCTACTTTAACAAAAAGTTAAAAGCCAAGTAACAAGCCAGGAAAATGAGCAGACAGCAACAAAAGAGAATCTGATCATAGAAAATTATTATAGGGACAATGAAGATCAAAATACCCATTCAGAAGGTGATAAGTCAGAATTCCTACATTGTTGGTGGAGCTCTGAACTAATCCAACCTTTCTGGAGAGCAATTTGGAACTATGCCCAAAGGGCTTCAAACTATGAATTTTTGATCCAGCAGTGTTTCTACTGGGCTTGTATCCCAAAGAGATCATAAAGGAGGGAAAGGAACCCACATGTGCAAAAATTTTTGTGGCAGCCTTTTTTGTAGTGGCAAGAAACTGGAAACTAAGTGGATGCCCATCACTTGGAAAATAGCTGAATAAATTATGGTATATGAATGTCATAAAATATTATGGTACTATAAGAAATGATCAGCATGATGATGTGAGAGATGCTTTGAAGAGACTTAGATGAACTGATGCTAAGTGAAGTGAGCAGAACCAAGAGATTATTGTACATGGCAACCGAAGATTATATGATGATCAATTCTGATGGACATGGTTCTTCTCAACAATGGAGATGATTATTGATCAGAGAAATGCAAATTAAGACAACTCTGAGATATCATTACACACCTGTCAGATTGGCTAAGATGACAGGAACAAATAACGATGAATGTTGGAGGGGCTGTGGGAAAACTGGGACACTGATGCATTGTTGGTGGAGTTGTGAAAGAATCCAACCATTCTGGAGAGCAATCTGGAATTATGCCCAAAAAGTTATCAAAATGTGCATACCCTTTGATCCAGCCATACTACTACTGGGCTTATATCCCAAGGAAATACTAAAGAAGGGAAAGGGACCTGTATGTGCCAAAATGTTTGTGGCAGCCCTTTTCATAGTGGCTAGAAGCTGGAAGATGAATTGATGTCCATCAATTGGAGAATGGTTGGGTAAATTATGGTATATGAATGTTATGGAATATTATTGTTCTGTAAAAAATGACCAACAGGAGAAATACAGAGAGGCTTGGAGAGACTTACATCAACTGATGCTAAGTGAAACGAGCAGAACCAGAAGATCATTATACACTTCAACAATGATACTATATGAGGATGTATGCTGATGGAAGTGGATATCTTCAACCTAGAGAAGAGCTAATCCAATTCCAATTGATTAATGATGGACAGAATCAGCTACATCCAGAAAAGGAACACTGGGAAATGAGTGTAAACTGTTATTTTTACCTTCTGAATCCAATTCTTCCTGTGCAACAAGAAATTCAGTTCTACACACATATATTGTATCTAGAATATACTGTAATATATTTAGCATGTATAAGACTGCCTGCCATCTGGGGGAGGGGGTTGGGGGAAGAAAGGAAAAAATCTGAATAGAAGTAAGTGCAAGGGATAATGTTGTAAAAAATTACCCATGCATATGTACTGTCAAAAAAAAAGTTATAATTATAAAATTAAATAAAAATTAAAAAAAAAACAATGGAGATGATTCAGCCTAGTTCTAATGATCTCATGATGAAGAGAACCATTTGCGCTCAGAAAGAGGACTCTGAGTGTGGATAGCAATATAGTATTTTCACTCTTTTTGTTGCTTGCTTGCACTTTGTTTTCTTTATTAATTTTTCCCTTTTTGATCTGATTTTTCTTGTGCAGCATGATAATCGTAGAAATATGTATAGAAAAATTACATATTTAACATATATTGAATTACTTGCCATCTACAGGAGATGAGAGGGAAAGAGAGGGAAAAATTTGGAACACAAGGTTTTGCTAAAGTGAATGATGAAAATTATCCATGTATATGTTTTGAAAATCAAAAGCTTTAATAAAAAAAAGAAAAAGGAGAAAAATCATGGGAAAATCTGTCATGTAGGCATGTACATTGTAGCTGCCTATATGTAATAATACAACATTTTTCTCAGGTTAAAAAGGTATAATATTTGTATATTTCATATCTGTTCATGTTATTAAAGATTATTTATATATCTCAAAAACAAAAATCAAAATTCCTATATCCAAAGCCTCCAAGAAAAATAAGAATTGGATTCAGGCCATGAAAGAGCTCAAAAGGGATTTTGAAAATCAAGTAACAGAGACAGAGAAAAAATAAGGAAAAGAATTGAGAATGTTGCAAAAGGAAATACAAAAAGCTAAAGAAAAAACTGCCTTAAAAAGCAAAATTTGAGGAAAATAATTTCTTAAAAATCAGAATTAACCAAATGGAAGCTAATGACTTTATGAAAAATCAAGATACTATAATAAAGCAAAACTTTTAAAAAAATAATGTGGAATATCTCATTGGAAAAGCAACTCATCTGGAAAATAGATACAGGAAGGGTAATTGTATGATTATTGGTTTACCTGAAAGTCATGATCAGAAATGAGCAGGTACATTATCTTTCAAGAAATTATCAAGGAAAATTGCTCTGATATTCTAGAACTAAAAGGTAAAATATAAATTTAAAGAATCCATTGATCACCTCCTGAAAGAGATCTCAAAATGAAAACTTCTTTGAAAATTATAACCAAATTCCTGAATTTCCAGATTGAGGAGAAAATATCGCAAGCACCCAGAAAAAAAAAAAAAAAAAAAAAACACAATTTAAGTATAATGGAGCCACGATCGGAATAACACAAAATTTAGCAGCATTTACTTTAAAGGACCTGAGGGCTTAGAATATGATAATTAAGAAAGTAATGGATCTAGGATTACAATGAAGAAAAAAAAATTTTTTTTTGAAATAAAAAACTTATTTCAAACAATGTGTGAAAACTGCTAGCATAACTTAATTCCTTAAATTAAGGAATTTAATTTGGTTTATCTGTTTACATTCCTACATGGGAGGATAATGCTTGTAACTTATTAGAACTATCTCATTATTATGACAATTCAAAGGAATATATATAAACAGAAGACACAGGTGTGAGTTGAAAATAAAGGGATAATATCTTTTAAAATGATGAAATTAAGAGGAAGAGAGGAATGTACTGGGAGAAAGGGAAAAGTGGGATGGCATTTAATTATTTTAGTTATTTTAATTATTAAAAAAAGGGGGTAAAGCTTTAATAGTGAAGGGAAAAGAGGAAGAGTGGGGAATGTGTGAATCTTACTCTCATTAGAATTGGTTCAAAGAGGACGAAACACACATTCAATGTGGATAAAGAAACCTATTTTACCCTGGATAATAGAATGGGAATAGGATATGGGAAAAAAGGAAGGTGATAAAAGAGAGAACATATTGGGGGAGGGAGTGGTCAAGAGCAAAACATTTTTGAGGATGGGCCAAGAGAAAGGAGAAAAAATAGAATGGGGGGGGGAACACTTTGGTATGTATATGGGTAATAGCTATGGTAATTGTAAAAAAAAAATCATTTTGAAGTAAGTCTGATAAGGCCTTATTTCTCAAACATAGAGGGAACTGAATTAAATTTATAAAAAAAAAACCAAACTACACTTCAGTTGATAAATGAACAAAAGGCATAATCTATATCTAAAGGGCATATTATTGACCTAACAATACTATTAGCATGATTTTTAAAAGTTGGGGGAGGAAAAGGATCTATACATACAAAAATGTTTGCAATAGCTCTTTTTTCAGGGCAAAGAATTAGAAACTGAGAGGATGTTAATCAATTAAGTAATGGCTGAAGAAATTGTGATGTATGATTATCATGGAACAATGTTGTTCTATGGAAAATAATGAGCAGAATGCTCTTTGAAAAAAATAAATCTGGAAAGTCCTCCAAGAACTCAAGCAGAGTGAAGTGTACTGTATAAAAGGATTAGCAATAATCTGGGATGACCGACTATAAATGACTTTGCAATTTTCAACAGTACAATGATCAAAGTACTCTGAAGGACTTATGAAAAATCTTAACCATACTCAGAGAAGAAACTAGTGGTGTCTGAATACAGATTAAATCATACTCTCTCTCTCTTTTGAATTTTATTTTTCATAAGTTTTTATTTTTGTTAGTTTGGGAGATCTATGTCTTCTTTCACAACATGACTTTCATGGAAATGTTTTTGAATAACTTCATATGTTTCTTAATGGTGGCTGAAGGTAGAGATAAGGGAGAGAATCTAAAACTAAAAAGTTTAAAAACAAATGTAAAAAAATGCTTTAAGTATAATTGGGGAAAAATAATAAATTAGAAAAAATATCATCACATTACAAACAACAAGTTTGAAAACTGCATAACATAACAACCAAGAGCATTCTTTGAAATAGCTGATGTCAACCAGCATTACAGGGTTGTTATATAAAATAATTTTGTTATCTTAGAAGGAGTTCTTATGAGTTAAAAGTACCATCCTTTATATTTTATGTCCTGCTACTTCATTAAATTGTTTCCATTGACTTTTTATTTTAGTCTGTGGGATTTTCCAATTATATCATCATCTTGTCTGCAAAAAGGAATAGTTGTATTGCTTCATTGCCTATTCTGATTCCTTCCATTTCTTTTGCTTCTCCAATTAATATTACTAATATTTCTCAAATAATATTGTATAATATTGGCAATGAGCATCATTTTTCACTCTTAGTCTTATTGTGAAAGCTTCTAATTTGTCCCCATTACAAATAATGCTTGTTGATAGTTTTACATATTTGAATGAAGGAGAGAAAAAGTGAAACACCTCATAGGAAAAGCAGATGACCTGAAAAATAAACCCAGAAGAGACAATTTAAAAATTATTAGCCGATTTGAAGGTCATGACCAAAAAAAAAAAAAAAAAGAACCTGGAGAGCATTCTACAAGAGATCATTAAGGAAAACTATCCCAATATTCTAGAAACAGAGGGGAAAATACTCATTGAAAGAATCCATTGAGCCCACAAGAAAAACCTGAAGGAACATTGTTGTGAAAATCCAAAACTATAATCTCAAGAAAAAAATACTGCAATCTGCCAGACAAAAACAATTCAAATATCAAGGAGTAACATTCAGAATTGCCAGGATCTGGCAGCTTTTATAATAAAGGATGAGAGGGCCTAGAATACCATATTCTGCAAGGCAAAAGACCTGGGGTTATAACCAAGAATTAACTACCCAGCCCAATTTAGTATCATTTTTCAGGGGAAGAGATATAGCTTCAACAAAGTAAAAGATTTTCAATCATTTCTGTTGAATAAAACCAGAACTAAATAGAAAATTTAATTTACAAACACAAGACTGGAAAGAACCATAAAAAGATAAATGGGAAAAATTCATATTTAAAGGTTAAACTGTTTACATCCCTGGATGGGAAAACAATATCTCTAATTCTTGAAAACTATATCTGACACTGGGGCAGACAAATCAGGGCCTCATATTGACTAAGGGTGTGGTTGTAAATAAACTCTGATATGATGACAACAAAGAAAAAGACATTAAGGGGTGGGAAAAGGTCTGTAGTAGAAAAAGAGAAACTGTAAGGTGTAATGGAACAATGAGTGTACATAAAGAAGTGCCAAAGACCTATTACAATCAAGGGGAAAAAAGAAGAAGGATGAGTATTGTTTGAAGTGTGATCTCATCAGTTTTGGATCTAAGAGGGAATAACTTAATCATTTAGTTGATTTATAGAAATTTATTTAACCCTATAAAAGAGTAGAAGGAGAAATAGGAAAATAAAAGGGAGGGACAGGATAGAAGCCAGGATAGGAACACAAGGAAAAAAGATAAAAGAAGGAGGAAAGGATTGATAAAAGATAAGGTAATGGGTGGAATGGGTTTAAAAAACACTATTAAGAAAATGGGGTGGCAGCAAAAGAACTCTGAGAGATGACTATGAACCACTACATAGAATTCCCAATCCCTCTATTTTTGTCCGCCTGCATTTTTGATTGTCTTCACAGGCTAATTGTACACTATTTCAAAATCCGACTCTTTTTGTACAGCAAAACAACTGTTTGGACATGTATTTAATTTATACTTTAACATATTTCACATGTATTGGTCAACCTGCCACCTGGGGGGCAGGGAAAGAGGGGAAAAATTAGAACAAAAGGTTTGGCAATTGTCAATGTTGTAAAATTACCTATGCATATATCTGGTAAATAAAAACTATTAAAAAAATAAAGAAAGAAAATGGAGTGGAATGATAGGAGATAAGGTAGTGGGTGAGGTGGGTAAAAAAAAACTACTAAGGACAGGGAAGAAGAGAGAGAACAAAAGTATAGACAGGGGAGAAAATAGGATGTAAGGAAATGCAGTCATAATCATAATAGTGAATGTGAATGGGATGAACTCTCACATTAAATTAAAGAGAATAGCAGAGTGATTAAAAAATAGAATCCTATAATACATTTACAAGAAGCACATTTGACACAGAAAAACATACAAAGTAATGGTTAAAAAGGCTGGAACAGAACTTATTATGCTTTAGTTAAAGTACAAAAAAAAAAAAGCAGGGTTAGTAATTCTTATCTCAGATAAAACAAAACTAAAAATAGATATAATTAAAAGAGAGAAGGATTCACATTGGTAAATGGTACCATCCATCATGAAGTAGTAACAATACTAAATGAACATGCAAAATCCTAGAAGATTTTAAGCCAATTACAAGAAGAAAGAGAAAGCAAAACTATTTACTGGAGGTAAACAAAACTTTTTGGTCTATTTCCCCTGAATGTAATTTTTTGAATGTAATTTTTATTGCATTGTGATCTGAAAAAAAAATGCATTTACTATTTATGACTTTTTGCTTTTGATTTTGAGGTCTTTATGACCTAATATATGATCAATTTTCGTATAGGTTTCATGAATTGTCAAGGTGAAAGTATACTTCTTTCTGTCTCCATCCAATTTTCTCCAAAAATCTATCATATCTAACTTTTCTAGTATTCTATTTACCTCTTTAACTTTTTTTCTCATTTATTTTGTGGTTTGATTTATCTACTTCTGAGAGAACAAGGTTGAAATCTCCCACTATTATAGTTTTGCTGTCTATTTCTTGCAGCGCTCTTAACTTCTTTTCCATGCTATACCACCTGGTGCATATATATTTAGTATTGATATTGCTTCACTGCTTGTGGTACCCTTTAGCAAGATATAGTTTCCTTCCTTATCTCTTTTAATTAGGTTGACTTTTGCTTTTGCTTGATCTGAGATCAGGATGGTTACTCCTGTTTTTTATTTTACTTTACTCTGTTCCAGCCTTTAACTCTGTATGTATCACTCTGCTTTAAATGTGTTTCTTGCAATGCAGAGACAAGATGACGAAGAGGACACATGTTTCTTTCTGATCTTATCCCACAATCATCAGACTAATTAGCAAACCCAGCCTCTGAATTAGTTATGGACTGGCAGAATCTATGAATATTGGGAGAAGAACAAATTACCAGCAGAAGATAATTCTAAAGATTGGCAGAAAAGGTCTGTTTCAATCGGGCACAGAAAAAGGTTGGCCAAGAACAAGGAGGATGAGCATAGATGCCAGTGCAGGCTGTGCAGACCCAGATTAGTGGGAGTTCCACATGGTGGAAAATATATAGGAAGCAATCAACAGCATTGTTGCCTATTCTTCCCTGCATGCAATCCAGTAGATCAGCAGAGAAATTTTAAAGCATCCAATACAAACACAAAAGATAAAGAGTGAATCCCAAAATGCCAGAATCTCACAGGACCTGGCCACACCCACCCAGCACTGGAAGCCGGTAAACACTGATTCAGCACAGCCAGCACTGACTCAGCACAGCTACTGCTGCTTATAGAGGAAGCTTAGACAATCCCCCAGACCTAAAAACAGATCTCAACTTCTTTTTTTAAAATGAGTAAACGAGAGAGACAGAGACAGAGAGAGAGAGAGAGAGAGAGAGAGAGAGAGAGAGAGAGAGAGAGAGAGAGTGAACTCTGACTATAGATAGTTTTTATGGTCAAAAAGAAGAGTAGATTCAAAACCCTGAGGAGATTAAAAGCAGATCATCTCCAGATAAGTCCCAAAGGGTGAGATGTCCCCATCACACAAGTCTGTATAAAAAGAAATTTAAAAGGATCTTAAAAGAGAGTTAGAATAAACATGGGGAAAGGAAATGAAAACTTTGCAAGAAGATTTGGAAAAGGTAACAAAAATATATACTTGTGAAATGTAACAAGCATATAATTCATTAAAGATAGATTTGACAAAATGAAAAAGAAAACAACTCCCCAAAAAACAGAATTTGTGAAATAGAAAAAGAAAATAACTCCTTAAAAAAGAGAATTTGTTGTTGAGAGTATAAAATATTTGGGAATTCATCTACCAAAGAATAGTCAGGAATTATATGAGAAAAATTACAAAACACTTGCCACAAAAATAAAGTCATATTTAAATAATTGGAAAGACATTCAGTGCTCTTGGATAGGCCGAGCGAATATAATAAAGATGAAAATACTCCCCAAACTAATCTATTTATTTAGTGCTATACCAATCAGACTCCCAAGAAACCATTTTAATGACCTAGAAAAAATAACAACAAAATTCATATGGAAGAATAAAAGGTCGAGAATTGCAAGGGAACTAATGAAAAAAAGTCAGATGAAGGTGGTCTAGGTGTACCTGATCTAAAGCTATATTATATAGCAGCAGTCACCAAATCCATTTGGTATTGGCTAAGAAATAGACCAGTCGATCAGTGGAACAGATTAGATACAAAGGACAAAAAAGGGTATATCTATAGCAATCTAGTCTTTGACAAACCCAAAGATACCAACATTAGGGATAAAAATTCATTATTTGGAAAAAACTCTTGGGAAAACTGGAAATTAGTATGGCAGAAATTAGATATGGATCCACACTTAACACCATATACCAAGATAAGATCAAAATGGGTCCATGATTTAGGCATAAAGAATGAGATCATAAATAGATTAGAGTAACAGAGAATAGTCTACCTCTCAGACCTGTGGAGGAGGAAGGAATTTATGACCAGAGGAGAACTAGAGATCATTATTGATCACAAAATAGAAGATTTTGATTACATCAAACTAAAAAGTTTCTATACAAACAATACTATGCAAACAAGATTAGAAGGGAAGTAACAACTGGGAAAATATTTTTAAAGTTAAAGGTTCTGATAAAGGTCTCATTTCCAAAATATGTAGAGAACTGGCCCTAATTTATAAGAAATCAAACCATTCTCCAATTGATAAATGGTCAAAGGATATGAACAGACAATTCTCAGATGATGAAATTGAAATTATATCCACTCATATGAAAGAGTGTTCCAAATCACTACTGATCAGAGAAATGCAAATTAAGACAACTCTGAGGTACCACTACACACCTGTCAGATTGGCTAAGATGACAGGAACAAATAATGATGAATGTTGGAGGGGATGTGGGAAAACTGGGACACTAATACATTGTTGGTGGAGTTGTGAAAGAATCCAACCTTCTGGAGAGCAATTTGGAACTGTGCCCAAAAAGTTATCAAACTGTGTATACCCTTTGATCCAGCATTGCTGCTATTGGGCTTATATCCCAAAGAAATACTGAGAAGGGGAAAGGGACCTGTATGTGCCAAAATGTTTGTGGCAGCTCTTTTTGTAGTGGCTAGAAACTGGAAGATGAATGGATGTCCATCAATTGGAGAATGGTTGGGTAAATTATGGTATATGAATGTTATGGAATATTATTGCTCTGTAAGAAATGATCAGCAGGAGGAATACAGAGAGGCTTGGAGAGACTTACATCAACTGATGCTGAGTGAAATTAATAGAACCAGAAGATCGCTGTACACTTCAACATTGTATGTAGATGTATTCTGATGGAAGTGGAAATCTTCAACATAAAGAAGATCCAACTCACTTCCAGTTGATCAATGATGAACAGAAACAACTACACCCAGAGAAAGAACACTGGGAAGTGAATGTAAATTGTTAGCACTTACTATCTATCTACCCAGGCTACTTATACCTTTGGAATCTAATACTTAATGTGCAACAAGAAAATTGGATTTACATACATATATTGTATCTAGGTTATATTGTAACACATGTAAAATGTATGGGATTGCCTGTCATCAAGGGGAGGGAGTAACGGGAGGAAAAAATGAATACAAGGGATAATGTTATAAAAAAATTATTCATGCATACATAGTCAAAAAATTTACCAATGAAATTTTTTAAAAAAAGAGAATTTGTGAAATGCAAAAAGAAAATAACACCTAAAAAACAGAATTTGTGAAATAGAAAAAAATATCCATCAAACAAAACAAGTCATTAAAAAATTCAAATGGACAAATATAAAAAGAAGTAACAAAAAAGTAAATGAAGAAAATAATTCATTAAAAATCAGAACTGAACAAATGGAAATGAGTGACTCAATGTGACAATAAGAATCAGTTAAGCAAAACCAAAAAAAAAAAAAAAAAATAGAAAAAATGTTAATTATCCAATTGGGAAAACAATTGACCTGGAAAACAGACCTAGGAGAGACAATCTAAGCATTATTGGACTTCCTGAAAACCATGATTAAAAAAAAAAGAGCCTGGGCAATATTTTTCAGAACATCTTCAAAGAGAAGTGCCTGGATGTCATAGATTCAGAAGGTAAAATAGTCACTGAAAGAATTCATCAAACACCTCCTGAAAGACACCCTAAAATTAAAACTCCAAAGAATTGGGGGCAGAGCCAAGATGGTAGAGACAACACACATTTCTCTCTGACCCTCTCTACAACACTCACAATAATTACCAAATCCTCTCTCTGAATTAGCTCTGAACAGGCTGAACCCACAAATATTGGGAATGCAACAAATTATCAGCAGAAGATAATTTCATAGATCACCAGAAAAGGTCTGTTTCAATTGGAAATGGGAGGGAGGCAGCCTAACACAAACAGCTGACCACAAATGCCAGCACAGACAGGACAGAGTCCCTGGACATTGCTGACCTCTATGGCAGAGAATCTAGGGGGAGGAATCCATAGGAATCTACAGCAGTGTTGGCCACTCTGCCCTGGTTGCAAGCCAGTAGATCAGCAGAGAAGTTATAAAACATCCAACACAAACACTAAAGATTAATAATGAACACCAGACTCTCATGGGACCTGGCCAAGTCCATCCAACACCAGGAGTGAATCAGCACTAACTTCATGCACAGCTACAGCCAGTTAAAGAATTTAACTTAAAAAAAAAAGTAAATAAGTAAGAAGTATTCTAACAATTGACAGCCTTTGTGATAAAAAAGAACAGATTTCAAACCCTGAGAAGACTAAAAGGCAGATTGCCACCAAATGAAGCCCCAAAAGGTGACATAACCTGGTCCCCATCACACAAGGCTCTCCTAGAAAAAAATTTAAAAGGATCTTAACAGAGAGTTAGAAGAAAAATGGGGAAAGGAAATGAAAAATTTGCAAGAGGATCTGGAAAAGGCAACACAGAAACTATCTGAAGAAAATTAAATGCACAATATACTTAGTGAAATGGAAAAAGCATATAACTCATTAAAAGATAAATTTGATAAAATGGAAAAAGAAAACAACTCCCAGAAAACAGAATTTGTGAAATAGAAAAAGGAAATAACTCCATAGGAAACAGAATTTGTGAAATAGAAAAAAAATCCATAAAACAAAACAATAAGTTTAAAATTTAATTGGACAAATACAAAAAAAAAGTAAAAAAAGTAAAGGAAGAAAATAATTCATTAAAATTCAGAATTGAACAAATGAAAATGAATGAGACAAGAAGAATCAGTCAAGCAAAACCAAAAAAAAAAAAAAGAAAAAAAGAAAAGATATAAAAGAAAAAATAGAGAAAAAATGTAAAATAACTAATTGGGAAAATAACCAATCTGGAAAATAGTTTTAGGAGAGACAATCTAAGGATTATTGGAATCCCTGAAATAAATACATGATGGAAAAAAAGAGCTTAGACACTATCTTTCAGGAAATCATCAAAGAGAACTGCCCAGATATCATAGAAACAGAAGGTAAAATTACCATTAAAAGAATTCACCTGATTGATTCTTGAAAGGGACCCTGAAATTAAAGCCCCAAGGCATATCGTGGCTAAATTTGAGAACTATCAGACCAAAGAAAAAAAATATTATAAGCAGTCAGAAAGAAACAATTCAAATACCAAGGAGCCACAATAAGGATTGCTCAGCACCTAGCAGCTTCCACTTTAAAGGATCAAAGGGCCTGGAATCTGATATTCCAAAAGGCAAAGGAACTTGGAATGCAGTCAAGAATAAATTACCCTGCTAAACTGACTATATTCTTTCAGGGAAGAAGATGGACATTCAATGAAACTACTGAATTCCATTTATTTTTGATGAAAAAAAAACAGAGCTAAACAAAAAATTTGAGCTCTATATATAGAACTCAAGAAAAGCATAAAAAGGAAAAAAGAAAAAAAAACTCTGTATTTCTGTTCTAGGTATATATTGAGAGTACATGTATAATCTGATTTTACTGTTGTAATATAAAAAAGAAACTAAAAATGGAAAGGGGATTATAACAGAAAATAAAAGAGGAAAGTGGATGTAAAAGGGAAACTACATCTCAGGAAGAGGCAAAGAAAACATAATTGAGGGAAAGAAGGGAGGGTAATGAATATTGTGTGAATCTGACTCGCATCAGATTTAACTCAAAGAAATAATATTAAATATATTTGGTTTCACCAAGAAACATCTTTCTTCTTATAGAAAAGTGGGAGGGGAAAAGGAAAAAGGGAAGAGTTAGGCTAAATAGAAGGGAAAAGAGAAATAATAGGAAAAAGGTATTAGAAAGGTTCTCTAAAGTGGAAAGACTGCTTAAGGCAAGTAGTACTCATCAGTAAAATGTTGGGGATGAGTGAAAGGGGAAAAGGAAAAAGAAAAGTATAATTTGGGGTTAATAAGATGGCAGGAAAGACAGGATTAGTAGTTTTGACTATAAATGTGAATGGGGTGAACTCTCCCATACAACATAAGCAGACTGGATTAAAAGTCAGAATCCTACAATATATTGTTTACAAGAAACACATAAAAAGCAGAGTACTTACAGAGTAAAGGTAAAAGATTGGAGCAAAATCTATTATGCTTCAGATGAAATAAAAAAGCAGGTGTAGCCATTCTGATCTCAGATCAAGCAAAAGCAAAAAATTGATCTAATTTAAAGAAAGAAGGAAGGAAACTATATCTTACTAAAGGGTACCATAGATAATGATACAATATTAATATTAAACATATATGCACCAAATTTCCTAAAGGAGAAGTTAAGAGAGTGGCAAGAAGAAATAGACAGTAAAACTATAAGAGTGGGAGACTTCAACCTTACACTTTCAGAACTAGATAAATCAAATCACAAAATAAATAAGAAAGAAGTTGAAGAGGTAAATAGAACACTAGAATAGTTAGTTATGATAGATCTTTGGAGAAAATTGAATGGAGACAGAAAGGAGTACACTTTCACCTTGACAATTCATGGAACCTATAAAAAATTGACCATATATTAGGACATAAAGACCTCAAAATCAAATACAGAAAGGCAGAAATAGTAAATGCATTCTTTTTTCAGATCACAATGCACTAAAAACTATATTCAATAAAAATCCAGAGGAAAATAGAACAAAAAGTAATTAGAAACTAAATAATCTCATCCTAAAGAAGTAAATGGGTGAAACAGCAAATCATGGACACAATAAATAATTTCATCCAAGAGAATGACAATAATGAGGGAACATACCAAAATTTGTGGGATGCAGCTAAAATGATAATAAGGGGAAACTTTTTATCTCTAGAGGCTTACTTGCATAAAATAGAGAAAGAGATCAATGAATTGGTCTTGCAACTAAAAGAAGCTAGAAAAAGAGCAAATTAAAAACCCCCAAAGAAATACTAAACTTGAAATTTAAAAAGAAAAGGACAGATTAATAAAATTGAAAGTTAAAAAAAACCTATTGAATTAATAAATAAAACTAAGAATTGGTTTTATGAAAAAACCAACAAAACAGATAAATCTTTGGTAAATTTGATTAGAAAAAGGAAATAGGAAAATCAAATAGTCTTAAAAATGAAAAGGGAGAATTTTCCACCAGTGAACAGGAACTTAGAGTTATACTTAGCAGCTATTTTGCCCAATTTTATGCCAATAAATTTGGCAACTTCAGTGAAATGGAGGAATACGTACAAAAATATAGTTGCCCAGATTAACAGAGGAGGAAACAAAATAGTCCTACTTTAGAAAAAGGAATAGAAGAAGCTATTAATCAACTCCCTAAGAAAAAATCCCCAGGACCAAGTGGATTTACATGTAAATTCTACCAAACATTTAAAGAACAATTACTCCAATACAATAAAAACTATTTGAAAAAAATAGGGAATGCAAGACTCCTACCAAATTCCTTTTATGAAATAAACATGGTACTAGTATGTAAACCAGATAGGACGAAAACAGAAAAAGAAAATTATAGACCAATCTCCCAATTGAATACTGATGCAAAAATCTTAAATAAAATATTAGCAAAGAGATTATAGATAACCATCCCCAGGATAATACACCATGGCCAAATAAGATTTATACCAGGAATGCTGGGCTGGTTCAATATTAGGAAAAATATTAGCATAACTGGCTGTACCAAACTAACAAAAACATATGATTATCTCAATAGATGCAGAAAAAGCGTTTGATAAAATCCAACCAGATTCCTATTAAAAAACACTAGAGAGTATAAGAATAAATGGAGTCAGTAGCATCTATTTAAAATCATCAGCCAACATCATATGTAATGGTAATAAACTGGAATCATTCCCAGTCAGATCAAAGATAAAACAAATTGCCCACTATCACCACTACTATTCAATATTGTATTAGAAATGCTAGCTTTGGCAATAAGAGCAGAAAAGATATTAAAGGAATTAGAACAGGTAATGAGGAAAACAAATTATCACTCTTTACAGGTGATATGATGATGTACTTAGAGAACCCTAAATCAACTAAAAAACTATTAGAAATAATCCACACCTTTAGCAAAGTTGCAAGATATAAAATAAACCCACATAAGTCATTAGCATTCTAACAAATATATCACTAACAAAATCCAACAGTTAGAGATACAAAGAGAAACTCCATTTAAAGTAACTACCAATAGTATAAAATATTTGGAAATCTATCTGCCAAGGGAAAGTCAGGAACCATATGAGCAAAACTACAAAACACTTTCCACACAAATAAAGTCAGATCTAAATAATTGGAAAAATATCAAGTGCTCTTGCATAGGTTGAACCAATATAACTACCTAATGTGTTTACTTAGTGCTATACCAATAAAATTCCCAAGAAACTATTTTAGTGACCTAGAAAAAATACCAACAAAATTCATCTGAAAGAATGAAAGGTCAAGAATTTCAAGGGAATTAGTGGGGAAAAAAATCAAATGAAGGTGGTCTAGCTGTACCAGAACTAAAATTATATTATAAAGCAGCGATTACCAAAACCATTTGGTATTGGCTAAGAAATAGACTAGTTGATCAGTGGAATAGGTTAGGTTCAAAGGACAAAATAATCAATAACTTTAATAATCTAGTGTTTGACAAACACAAAGACCCCAGCTTTTGGGATAAGAACTCAATGTTTGACAAAAATTGCTGGGAAAATTGGAAATTAATATGGCAGAAACTAGTCATTGACCCACACTTAACACCATACACCAAAATCAGTTCAAAATGGGTTCATGACCTAGGCATAAAGAATGAGATTACAAATAAATTAGAGAAGCATAGGATAGTTTACCCTCAGACCTGTGGAAGAGGAATGAATTTATGTCCAAAGAAGAACTAGAGATCATTACTGATCACAAAATAAAAAACTTTGATTATATAAAATTGAAAAGTTTTTGTACAAACAAAACCAATGAAGAAAAATTTAGAAGGAAAGCAATAAACTGGGAAAACATGTTTCATATTCAAATGTTCTAATAAAGGCCTCATTCCTAAAATATATAGAGAATTGACTCAAATTTGTAAGAAATCAAATTATTCTTCAATTGATAAATGGTCAAAGGATATGAACAGACAATTTTCAGATTAAGAAATTGAAACTATTTGTGGTCATATGAAAAGGTGGTGTAAGTCACTATTGATCAGAGAAATGCAAATTAAGTCAACTCTAAGATACCACCACATACCTGTTAGATTGGCTAAGATGACAGGAACAAATAATGATGAATATTGGAGGGGATGTGGGAAAACTGGGAAACTGATGCATTGTTGGTGGAGTTGTGAAAGAATCTAACCATTCTGGAGAGCAATCTGGAATTATGCCCAAAAAGTTATCAAACTGTGCATACCAGCAGTGTTACTACTAGGCTTATTCCAAGGAAATACTAAAGAAAGGAAAAATACTAAAGAAGGGAAAGGGACCTGTATGTGCCAAAATGTTTGTGGCAGCTCTTTTTGTAATGGCTAGAAGCTGGAAAATGAATGGATGCCCATAAATTGGAGAATGGTTGGGTAAATTATGATATATGAATGTTATGGAATATTATTGTTCTGTAAGAAATGACCAACAGGAGGAATACAGAGAGGCTTGGAGAGACATCAACTGATGCTGAATGAAATAAGCAGTACTAGGAGATCCATTATACACTTCAACAACAATACTATATGAGGATATATTCTGATGAAAGTGGATATCTTCAACATAGCGAAGAGCTAATCCAATTCCAATTGATCAATGATGGGCAGAATCAGCTACACCCAGAGAAGGAATACTGGGAAACGAGTGTAAAATGTTAGCACTTTTTTTGTTTTTCTTTCCAAGTTATTTTTACCTTCCGAATCCAATTCTTCCTTTTCAACAACAACAACAACAAAATTCGGTTCTCAACATATATATTGTACCTAGGATATACTATAAGATATTTAATATATATGGGAATCCCTGCCATCTAGGGGAAGGGATGGAGGGAAGGAGGGGAAATATTCGGAACAGAAGGAGTACAAGGGATAATGTTGTAAAAAATTACCTATACATATGTACTATCAAAAAATGTTGTGATTATAAAATTAATTAAACAAAAAAAAAGAAAACTTTGATTATATCAAATTGAAAAGTTTTTGTACAAACAAAACCAATGAAGACAAATTTAGGAGGAAAGCAATAAACTGGGAAAACATGTTTACCTTCAAATGTTCTAATAAAGGCCTCATTCCTAAAATATATAGAGAATTGACTCAAATTTATAAGAAATCAAATTATTCTTCAATTGATAAATGATCAAAAGATATGAACAGACAATTTTAAGATGAAGAAATTGAAACTAACTGTGGTCATATGAAAAGGTGGTGTAAGTCACTATTGATCAGAGAAATGCAAATTAAGTCAACTCTGAGATACCACTACACACCTGTCAGATTGGCTATGACAGGAAAAAATAATGATAAATATTGGAGGAGATGTGGGAAAACTGGGATACTGATACATTGTTAGTGGAACTGTGAACAGATCCAACCAATCTAGTGAGCAATTTGGAATTATGCTCAAAAAGTTATCAAACTGTGCATATCCTTTGACCCAGCAGTGTTTTTACTGGGCTTATATCCCATGATATCATAAAGAAGGGAAAGGGACACACATGTGCGGAACTGTTTGTGGCAACCCTTTTTGTAGTGACAAGAAACTGGAAAGTGAATGGATGCCTATCAATGGGAGGCTGAATAAAAGATGCTGTATGAATATTATGGAATATTATTATTATTTTCTAAGAAATGACCAGCAGGATGATTTCAGAGAGGCCTGGAGAGACTTACATGAACTGATGCTAAGTGAAATAAACAGAACCAGGAGATCATTATATCCTGCAACAACAAGTCTATACGATGATCAATTCTGATGGACGTGGCTCTCTTCAACAATGAGATGATTCAAATCAATTCCAATTGTTCAGTGATGAAGAGAGCCATCTACTGAGTGGACCATAGGAACTGAACCCAACATAGCATTCTCACTCTTTCTGTTCTTGTTTGCTAACATTTTGTTTTCTTTCCCAGTTTCTTTTCTTTTCCTTCTTGATCTGATTTTTCTTGGGCAGCAAAATAACTGTATAAATATATTAGATTTAACATATATTTTAACATATTTAATATGTATTGGACTTCATTCCATCTAGGGGAGGGGATGGTGGGAAGGAGGGGATAATTTGGAACAGAAAGCTCTGCAAGTATCAGTGTTGAAAAATTATCCATCCATATGTTTTGTAAATAAAAAGCTCTAATAAAAATTTTTAAATAAAAAGTAAATGTGTTTCTTATTTTTAAAAAAATCCATATTGTAGGATTCTGACTTTTAATCCAGTCTGCTATCCACTTATGTTTTATAGGAGAGTTCACCCCACTCACAATTATGGTTAAAATTACTAATTCTGGTAAAAACTACTAATTACAGTTAAAACTACTAAATAGATTTCCTGACATCTTATTAACCCCAAATTACACTTTTCTCTTTCATTTTCACCTTTTTCTCCTCCCCAATATTTTACTTATGAGCACCACTTACCTCAAGCAGCCTTCCCCCTTTAGAGACCCTCCCCTTTTCTTATACATTTCCCCAGCTATTTCTGTTTTCCCTCCTATTTAGACTACCCCTTACTTTTTCTCCTTTCCCCTCCCACTTTTCTATAAGGTAAGACAAGTTTCTCTGTGAAACCAAATATGTCTGATATTCTCTCTTAGAGCCAAATCTGATGAAAAATTAACACAATGCTTATCTCCCTCCCTTCTTTCCCTCAGTTATAATAGGTTTTCTTTGCCTCTTCCTGAGATGTAGTTCCCCTCGTTTTACCTCAATTTCCCCCCTTTTCCAGTACAATCCTCTTCACATCTCTAATTTCTTTTTTATAACAGTAAAATCAAATTATACATGCACTCTCTATATATGTCCATCACAGAAATACAACTCTCAATAGTTCTTTTCTTTTTACCTTTTTATACTTCTCTTGAGTTCTATATTTGGAGGTCAATTTTTTTGTTTAGCTCTAGCCTTTTCATCAAAAATAAATGAAATTCACCTGTTTCGTTGAATGTCCATCTTCTTCCCTGGAAGAATATGCTCAGTTTAGCAAGGTAGTTTATTTTTGGCTGCATTCCAAGTTCCTTTGCATTTTGGAATATCAGAATCCAGGGCCTTTGATGCTTTAAGATGGAAGCTGCTAGGTCCTGGACAATCATTATTATGTCTCCTAGGTATTTGAGTTGTTTTTTGTTTTGTTTTGTTTTGTTTTGTTTTGTTTTTCCTGGCTTGTAATGATTTTTTCCTGGGTACAATAGTTCTGAAATTTAATTTCAACTTGATATTGCTTGGAGTTTAATTTGGAGGTCTCTTTCAGGAGGTGTTTGGTGATTTTTTTAACCTGATTTTATGACATCCAGGCAGGTTCTTTGATGATTTCCTGAAAAATAGTGTCTAGACTCTTTTTTTCATCACAGTTTTCAGGGAGTCCAATAATCCTTAGATTATCTCTTCTAGGTCTATTTTCCAGATCAGTTGTTTTCCCAAGAGCTGTGGAGCTATGGAAGTACCTTTGGAAGAGCACCCCAATAGAAGTATCTCTGCCCTGGGACGCATGGCCATGCTGCAGAAGTTCTATTGCCCTGTGCAGATTTGTGGCTGCTCCGGGCAAAAGCCCCAAACTGCAGAATGGGGCTGCACAGCTCTGCTGTGGTCTGTGCTGAGTCACTTCTGGTGCTGAGTGGGTATAGTCAGATCCTGTTAGATTCTGGGGTTTTTTAAAGTACACTCTATCTTTGGCATTTGTGTAACTTCTCTGCTGATCTTGTGCTTTGCAACAAAAGCAGAGTAGCCAATCTGTGGTAGAGTCCTCCCTGCAAATTCCTCACCCACGGAGACCGCCCAGCCCTATCCGCTCAGCATGCTAGCCTCTGCAGTCTATCTCCCTGTCTATGCTGGCCTACTCTCACCGATCAGGTTTTCTGGTGATCTTTCAGATTATCTTTGGCTGGTAATTTGTTGTACTCCCAGTGTTCATGGATTTTAACACTCAAACACTATTTCGGAGGCTGAATTTGGTAATTAATAGTGAGGGTAGAAGAGACACTTAGAATGAAGCGTGTGTCTTCTCTAACATCTTGGTTCTACTCCAACAGATAATTTTCAAATGAAGAAATAAAAATTATTTCTAATCATATGAAAAGGTGTTAAGTCATTATTAATGAGAGAAATGCAAATTAAGACAACTAAGATACCACTGCACACCTCTCAGATTAGCTAAAATGACAGGAAAAGATAAGGATGAATGTTGCAAAGTATGTAGGAAAACTGGGACACTAATACATTGTTGGTGAAGTTGTGAATGGATCCAGCCATTCTGGAGAGCAATTTAGAACTATATTCAAAAAGTTATCAAATTGTGCATACACAGTCTTTTTTTTTTTTTTTGACCCAACAATGCTTTTATTGGGCCTATATACCAAAGAGATCTTAAAGGAACATTTGCAAAAATGTTTGTGGCAGCCCTTTTCATAGTGGCAAGAAACTGGAAACTGAGTAGATACCCATCAGCTAGAGAATGACTGAATAAATTATGGTATATGAATGTTATGGAATATTATTGTTCTATAAGAAATTATCACCAGCATGATTTCAGAAAGGCCTGGAGAGACTTTCATGAACTGATGCTAAGTGAAATAAGCAGAGCCAGGAGATCATTGTATCCAATATCAATATTATATGACAATCAATTCTGATGAACACGACTCTTTCCAACAATGAGATGATTGATGCCAATTTCGATGATCTTGTGATAAAGAGAGTCATCTACACCCAAAGAGAGGAACTGAATCTGGATCACATCAAAACATTCTCACTCTTTTTGTTGTTGTTTATTTGCATTTTGTTTTCTTACTCATTTACTTTCTTTTTTGAATCTGTATACAAATTATTTTGAAGTATCACCTCACACCTCTCAGGTTGGCTAAGATGACAAGGAAAGGATAATGATAAATGTTGCAGAAGTAGGAAAACTGATACAGTAATGCATTGTTGGTGGAATTGTGAACTGATACAATCATTCTGGAGAACAATCTGGAACTATGCCCAAGGGGCTATAAAACTATGCATACCATTTGACCCAGCGGTACCAATACTGCATTTGTAACCCAAGAAAATGTTAAAGAGGGAAAAGGAACCACACGTGCAAAAATGTTTGTAGCAGCTCTTTTTGTTGTGGAAAAGAATTAGAAAAGGAATGGATATCTATCAGTTGGGAAAAGGCTGAACAAGCTGTGGTACATGAAGGTAATGGAATGTTATTATTCTATAAAAAAAATGATGAACAAGGTGATTATAGAAAGGTCTGGAAATATTTATATGAACTGATGCTGAACAAAACAAGTAGAACCAGGAATATACTGTACACAATAACAGCAAGAATGTGAAATGATCACTCTTTGCAGATGATATGATGGTATACTTAGAGAACCCCAAAGACTCTGCTAAATAGCTATTAGAAATAATTCAGAATTTTAGCAAAGTCGCAGGATACAAAATAAATCCACATAAATCCTCAGCATTTTTATACATTACCAACACAATCCAACAGCAAGAGATACAAAGAGGAATTCCATTCAAAATAAGTATCGATAGTATAAAATATTTGGGAATATATCTACCAAAGGAAAGTCAGGAATTATATGAGCAAAATAACAAAATACTTGCCACAAAAATAAAGTCAAATTTAAATAATTGGAAAGACATTAAATGCTCTTGGATAGGCTGAGCAAATATAATCAAGATGACAATACTCCCTAAACTAATCTATTTATTTAGTGCCATACCAATCAGACTCCCAAGAAACTATTTTAATGACCTAGAAAAAATAACAACAAAATTCATATGGAAGAACAAAAGGTCGAGAATTTCAAGGGAATTAATGAAAAAAAATCAATGAAGGTGGCCTAGCTGTACCTGATCTAGAACTGTATTATAAAGCAGCAGTCACCAAAACCATTTGGTATTGGCTAAGAAATAGACTAGTTGATCAGTGGAATAGGTTAGGTTCACAGGACAAGATAGTGAATAAAAATAGCAATCTAGTGTTTGACAAACCCAAAGATCCCAACTTTTGCAATAAGAATTCATTATTTGGCAAAAACTGTTAGGAAAACTGGAAATTAGTATGGCAGAAACTAGGCATGGACACATACTTAACACCACATACTAAGATAAGATCAAAATGGGTCCATGATTTAGGCATAAAGAACGAGATCATAAATAAATTAGAGGAACATAGGATAGTTTACCTCTCAGACTTGTGGAGGAGGAAGGAATTTGTGTCCAAAGGAGAACTAGAGATCATTATTGATCACAAAATAGAAAATTTTGATTATACCAAATTAAAAAGTTTCTACACAAACAAAACTAATGCAAACAAGATTAGAAGGGAAGTAACAAATTGGGAAAACATTTTTACTGTTAGAGATTCTGATAAAGGCCTCATCTCCAAAATATACAGAGAATTGAATCTAATTTATAAGAAATCAAGCCATTCTCCAACTGATAAATGGTCAAAGGATATGAAGACAATTTTCAGATAATGAAATTGAAACTATTTCCACTCATATGAAAGTGTTCCAAATCACTATTGATCAGAGAAATGCAAATTAAGACAACTCTGAGATACCACTACCCACCTGTCAGATTGGCTAAGATGACAGGAACAAATAATGATGAATGCTGGAGGGAATGTGGGAAAACTGGGACACTGATGCATTGTTGGTGGAGTTGTGAATGAATCCAACCATTCTGGAGAGCAATCTGGAATTATGCCCAAAAAGTTATCAAACTGTGCATACCCTTTGATCCAGCAGTGCTGCTATTGGGCTTATATCCCAAAAAAATACTAAAGAGGGGAAAGGGACCTGTATGTGCCAAAATGTTTGTGGTAGCTCTTTTTGTAGTGGCTAGAAACTGGAAGATGAATGGATGTCCATCAATTGGAGAATGTTGGGTAAATTATGGTATATGAATGTTATGGAGGCTTGGAGAGTCTTACATCAACTGATGCTGAGTGAAATGAATAGAATCAGAAGATCGCTGTACACTTCAATGTTGTATGAAGATGTATTCTGATGGAAGTGGATATCTTCAACATAAAGAAAAGTTCATTCAATTCCAATTGATCAATGATGGACAGAATCAGCTACACCCAGAGAAGGAACACTGGGAAATGAGTGTAAACTGTGAGCATTTTTTTTGTTTTCTTCCCAGATTGTTTTTACCTTCTGAATCCCATTCTTCTTTTGCAACAACAACAACAACAAAATTCGGTTCTGCACATATATATTGTACCTAGGATATATTATAAGATATTTAATATGTATGGGAATGCCTGCCATCTAGGGGAGGGGGTGGAGGGAAGGAGGGGAAAAATTTGGAACAGAAGGGAATACAAGGGATAATGTTGTAAAAAAAAATTACCTATGCATATGTACTGTAAAAAAAAGTTATAATTATAAAATTAATTTAAAATTTTTGAAAAAGAATGTGAAATGATCAACTATGAAAATTTTGGTTCTTCTTAGTTGGTCAGTGATCTGAAGCAATCCCAATAGACTGTGGATAGAAAATGCCTTCTGCATCCAGAAAAAGATCTAAGGAAACTGAATGTCTCAAATCAACGTGTGCTCTGTTCACTTCTTTTATCTTTTTTTTTTTCATCTCTACCATAGGTTTTCACTTTTGCTCTGATTTTTCTGTACCAACATGATTCATAAAGCAATGTGTATTAAACATAAACTTAATACAAAAAAGATATAATCAATTAAGTCAATGGTTTTCTTTATGTTAAACCATTCCTACATTCCTGGTTTAGACTCCACTTGATCATGTGGAATATTTGCTTGGAAGACTGAAAAACAGGTGACTAACACTATATTTACCAAAATAAGGTCGAAATGGGTTCAGGATTTAAACATAAAGGGTGATACTTTAAGTATATTAAGAGAACAAGGAATCATCTACATCTCAAATCAGTGGAGAAAGAAGGAATTTATGTCCAAAGAAGAACAAGAGAACATTATGAATGAAAAAATGGATGATTTTGATTATATTAAATTTTAAAATTTTTGTACAAACAAAACATGGGGGGGTGAAATTTTACATGCAATAATTCTGATAAAGGCCTTATTTCCAAAATATATAAGGAACTGACTTATATTTACAAGAAGAAAAGCCATTCTCCCAATTGATAAATGGTCAAAAGATGTAAACAGACAATTTTCACATGAAGAAATTAAAGTAATTTCTAGTCATATGAAAAAGTATTCTAAATCAATATTGATCAGAGAAATGAAAATTAAGACAACTCTAAGTTAATTAAGACACCTCTCAGATTGACTAAGATAATAGGAAAAGATAATGATGAATGTTGGAGGGGATGTGGGAAAACTGGGTCACTAGCACATTGTTGGTGAAGTTCTGATCTGATCCAACCATTCTGGACAGCAATTTGGAACTATTCCCAAAAGACCATCAAACTCTGTAGACCTTTTAATCCATCAGTGTCTCTACTGGTTTGTATCCAAAAGAGATCATAAAGGAGGGAAAGAAACCCACATGTGTAAAAAATGTTTGTGGCAGCCCTTTTTGTATTGCAAGAAAGTGGAAATTTAGTGGATGCCCATAAGTTATAGTACATGAATATTATGAAATACTGTTGTTCTATAAGAAATGATCACCAATATGATTGCAGAAAAGCCTGGACAGACTTAGGTAAACTAATTTTAAATGAATGAATGGAACCAAGAGAACACTGTGCACAGCAACAAGATTATAGGATGATCAACTGTGATAGACTTGGTTTTATTTAACAATGAGGTGATTCAGACCACTTCCAATTGGAAAGAGCCATCTGTATCCAGAAAGATGACTATGGGGTTTAAATGTGGATAACAACATAGTATTTTCACCGTTTTGTTGCTGTATGCTTGCTTTTTTTTATCTATCAATTTTTTTTCCTTTTTGATCTGATTTTACTTGTGCAATATAATAAATGTGGAAATATGTATAGAAGGCTTACACGTTTGATCTATATGGGAAGGGAGAAAAATTTGGAACACAAGGTTTTGCAAGGGTTAATGTTGAAAACTATTTTTGCATGTATTTTGAAATTAAAATGTTAATATTAAAAATATATTTCATGGTCCTTGATTACAATGTCTATTGTACTTATCCACAAATCTGATTTTTAGCCAGAAACAGAATATTTTGATAATTACTGCTTTATAATATGGTTTGAGATCAGGTATAGCTAGGCTAATTTCCTTCACCTTATTTTTCATTGATTCTTTAAATAGTCTTCATTTCTTATTCTTCAGAGGAATTTTATTATGATTTTTTTCCTAGCTCTAAAAATTTTTTTGGTAGTTTAGTATGGCAAATCTTATGTAACAAATTTTGTATCAAACTTTAATAGTAGATTAATTTATGTAGAATTGTCTTTTTATTACATTGATACTGATCATGAGCAATTAATAATTTTCAATTTCTTAGAACTGACTTTATTTATATAAAACGTGTTTTATAATTGTGTTTGTATCATTCCTAGGTTTATCTTGGCAGATAGACTCACAAGTTTTTTACAGTGTCTACATTTTTTCTAAATGAAAATTTTCCTTTTCTTTCTTTCTGGCAGACATTATGGATAATGTATTGCAATGCTGCAGATTTATATGGATTTGTTTTGTATCCTGCAACTTTGCTAAAATTATTAATTATTTTAATTAGTTTTTAAGTCAATTCCATAGGATTCACTGAGTATACCATCATATCATCTGGAAAGAGTTACAATTTTGTTTCCTCATTGCCTAGTCTAATTCATTCAATTTACTTTTCTTCTCTTATTATTCAAATATCATTTCAATGATATAAAGGACATATGGACATACCTAGTTCACTGGTGATTTTATTGGGAAAACTTCTAGCATAAATTATACCCATCACTATTAATGCTTTCTAATGGTTTTAGGTAAATGTTACATACCATTATAAGGAAAACTCAGTTTATTCTTACACTTTCTTCTGTTTTCATTAGGAATAAGTTTCATGTTTCATCAAAGGATTTTTCTGTAACTATTGAGACAATCATATGATTTGTTACTTATATGGTGAATGATGTTAATGGTTTTCCTAATATTGAGCCAACTCTGCATTCCTGGCAGAAATTGCACCTGGCCAAAGGACATGATAATTGTTATATATTGTTGTAATTTCCTTATTAATATTTTGTTTAAAAATTTTGCAGCTATATTCATTAAGGAAATTGGTCTAGAATTTTCTTCCTCTGTTTCTAATTTTCCTGGTTTAAGTATCAGCACCATATTTGTGTCATAAAAGGAATTTTGTAAGACTCCATTTTTGTCTAGTTTTTCAAATGATGTACTAATATTGGCCTTAATTGTTTTTATATGCTTGGTAGAATTAATTTGTTAATTTGGTTTTTTTCTGGGATTTTTTTCTTAGGGAGTTCATTTTTTCAATTTTTTTGTTCCAAGATGAGGTTATTTAAATATTCTATTTCCTCTTCCATTCATTTTATTAATTTGTATTTTTGTAAAATTTCATCCATTTCATTTAGATTATAATACTCATTGGTTTATGATTAGGAAAAAAACCTCCTAATAATTGCTTTAATTTTTCCTTCATTGGTGGTGAGTTCACCCTTTTAATTTGTTATTCTTAATTTGATTCTCTTCTTTAGCTTTTAAAAATCAAATTAGCCTAAGTTTTATCTACTTTATTAGCTCTTACTTTTATTTATTGGTTTAATAGCAGTTTTATTAAACTCTTCATTGACTTCCAAAATTTAATTAGGTACTAATTGGGGATTTTTTAATTATATATTTATATAATATATATGTGTGCATTAAGTATGAAGTATTTAATCAAGGGCTTTTAACTAATATTTTTCTAGCTTTTTTGGTTGGATATCCACTTCATTGATCTCCTCTTTCTCGATTTTTAATGATTACATGACAAAATATTTATAAATACTTATAAAAATAAATATTTTAAGAACTGCTTTGGCTGCATATTATCAATTTTTATGTATTGTATTATTAATACTTTAATGAAAGTATTGTTTCTGTGATTTATATTTGATCCACTCTTCTCCTTAGGTATAATTGTTTAATTTCCAATTTTTATCCTACCATTCCATGGCCTTTTATTGCATCAACTTTTATTGCATCGTGATCTGAAAAAGATCCATTTAAAATTTCACCTTTCCTGCATTTCATTGTCAGAGTTTATTAGCCCTAATATATGGTCTATTTATGTACAGATGCCATGGATGGCTGAGAAAAAAGATATATTTCTTTTGATCCCCATCCAATTTTCTTCAGAAGGTGCATCCTATTGAATCTTCTAAAATTCTATTCTTCTCTTTAACTTATTTCTTGTTCATTTTGTGGTTAGATTTATATAGTTTTGAGAAAAGGAGGTAGAGGTCCATTTGTGTTGCTGTCTATTTCTTCTTGTATCTCACTTAGCTTCCCATCTAAGAATCTGCAACTTGGTGCATGTATATTTAGTATTTAAAGTGCTTCATTGTCTATGGTACCTTTTAGCAAGATATACTTTTCTTCCTTATCTCTTTTAATTAGGTCTATCATTTGCTTTTGATTTGTCTCAGATTAGGATTACTACCTTATTTTTTTTTTACTTTAGCTGAAGTAAAAGGCTGCTACAACCTTTTACCTTTATTTTGTAGGATTCTCTATGCTGTAAACATTTCTTTTAAACAACATATTGTATGCTGTATGAAGAGGTATTCTGATGGAAGTGGATATCTTCAACATAAAGAAGATCCAACTCACTTCCAGTTGATCAATGATGGACAGAAATAACTACACCCAGAGAAGGAACACTGGGAAGTAAATGTAAATTGTTAGCACTACTGTCTATCTACCCAGGTTATTTATACCTTCGGAAGCTAATACTTAATGTGCAACAAGAAAATGGTATTTACACATATATATTGTATCTAGGTTATATTGTAACACATGTAAAATGTATGGGATTATCTGTCATCAGGGGGAGGGAGTGAAGGCAGGGAGGGGATAATTTGGAAAAATGAATACAAGGGATAATATTATAAAAAATAAAAAAATAAATAAATAAATAATAAATAAAAAAAAATAAAAAATAAAAATAAAAAACCCAACATATTGTAGTATTCTGGTTTTTAATTTACTTTCCTTTCCACTTCCATTTTATGGGAGAGTTCATCCTATTTATATTGACAGTTGTGATTATTATTTGTATATTTTCTCCCTGTTTATGCTTTTTTCCCTCTTTTGACCCTGTTCCTCCCCACTATTTTGCTTCTGACCACTGCCTTCCTCAACCTGTCCTTCCTTCTATTACATCCTCTGCCTTTTTTCTCTTTATTTCTTCCATTTTTTGGCAGATTAACATAAGTTTCTATACCCAAAATAGAGGTGTATGTTATTCCCTCTTTAAGTCAAATCCAATGACATTAAGTTTCCAACAATGCTCATTCCTCTCCCTTCTTTTCCTTTACTGTAATAGGTCTTTTATGTGACATAATTTGCCCCATTTTTATTCCCCTTTCCTCTTCTCCCACAACAATTTTTCCATCCATTAATTTCTTTCTTATATCATCACATCAAAATCTATTTACACCCATGCCTTATACCCCTCCTAACTACTCTAATAAAAAATACAATTCTCAAAAGTTACAAGTATCATCTTTCTGTGTATAAACAGCTATGCCTTGAAATAACAGGGTTTTTTCCTATTTACTTTTTTTATGTTTTACTATAGTTCTATTTAAAGACTGAATTTTCTGTTCAGTTCTGTTCTTTTCATCAGAAATTCGGTTTCCTTTTCACTGAATACCCAATTTTCCCCCTGAATAATCATCCTCAATAATCATGCACAATTTTGCTGGTTAGTTGATTAGTGGTTATAAACCAAGCTCTTTTGCCTTCTGGAATATGATATTTCAGGTGCTCTGATCCTTTTGATGTAAAAGCTGATAAATTCTGTGTAATCCTGACTGTGGCTCCTTGATATTTGAAGTGTTTTTTCCTAGCTACTTAACAGTTTTTTTTCTTTCCTTACCTGATAATTCTGAACTTTGGTTATAATATTCTTTTCAGTTTCCACTTTGGAATAAGTTTCAGGATGTTTGATGAATTATTTCAATGACTATTTTGATTTCTGATTTCAGGCTATCAGAATAGTTTTCTGGATGATTTCTTGAAATATGCTGTCCAGACTGGTTTTTTTTAAAACCATGATTTTCAAGTAGTCCAAGAATTCTTCAATTCTCTCTCCTTGATCTATTTGTCAGATCATTTTTTTGCCAAGAGTTATTTTACATTTTCTTCTATTTTTTTTCATTCTTTTAATTTTTCTTTGATTAATTCTTGATTTCTCATAGAGTCATTTGCATCCATTGCCCAATTCTAATTTTTAAGGAATGATTTTTTTTTCAGTTAGCTTTTTTACTTCCATTTCAAATTAACTAGTTTTACTTTTTAAGGATCAATTTTCTTCAGTAGATTTTTTCCCATTTGCCTAACTGTATTTTTGAAGGAATTGTTTTCTTTAGTCAATTTTTATGCTTACAAAGCTGTTGACTCTCTCTTGAATATATCTCATTTCTTCTTTTTAAATTTTTCTTTTACATCTCTAATGCGCTTTTAAAAATTCTTTTTGAGCTTTTCCAAGAAGACTCTTTGGACTTATGACCAATTCATATCGTTTTGAAGTTTCACATGAAGTCATTCTGTCTTCTTCTATATTGATGTTTTGATCTTCTCTGTCACTGTAATGACTTCCTATGATCAGTATTCATTTTTATTGCTTGCTCAGTTTTTGGCCTTTTTCATAGCTTTTAAAGTTGAATTCTGCTTTTGTAGTACAGGAGACACTGTTCTAATATTCTTTTGCTGGGGGCCAGCCCTGATCACTGTTATTTTTTCCTGCAGGGGCTTCAGATATTTGATGACTTATTCACTATACTTGAATAACCAGACTAGTCACATATCTTGCTGGAGCAGACAATTTTCCTTCTTGGGAGGGGCTGGAGACTTCACCACTGTCTTGTTGTTTTACTGGCATACTACAAGTGAGGATTACAGGCCCTTTGATGGTGATCTGTGCTGTGGCTAAATGTCTCCTGCTGGGTTGCCCTGACACCATTATCATTGAACTTTTTACCCAAGCAAGACTAATCTTTCCTGAAGTACCTCTAAGTTATCTCAAACTGGAAAATTATTTCACTCTAGACTCTATTAGGAGCTTGATTTATCATTGTTTTCAAGGGAAACTGGGAAGAGCTTTAAGTGGTCAATTTTTTATCTTTTCTCCACCATCTTACTCTTCTTTACTTTTTAAAATGAAATTAAGCAGTGGCTTATATATTTTGTTGTTTGCTTATTTTTTTTTTCATAAAATCAGCTTCTATTTGTATTTACTAGTTCAATGGCATGGAATTTTATTAATCTCTCCTTTGATTCTCAGGATTTCCAATTTGTTTTTTAATAGAGGATTTTAAATTTATTCTTTTATCCACTTTAAGTAGTATTCTCAATTCATTTATCTGTGCTTTCTCTATTTTATAGATGAAAACATTTAGATATATAAATTTTCTTCTAAGTAGTGTCTTGAGTGCATCTCATAAATTTTGTCTCACTGTTTTATTCTTTTTGATGAAATTGCTGATTGTTTCTAAAATTTTATGTCCTAATTAATATGGTTAATTTTTTAAAGTACCATGTATTAGTGAAAAAAAAATGTTACTTTTTGTTCACATTGAATTTTCTCTAGATATCTATTATATCTAGCTAATCTAAATTCTATTCATCTTGATTTCTTTCTTATTTATTTTTAGTTAAATTTAACTCTGTTTTGAGATGGTAAGTTTGAAATCTCCCAGTACTATACTTTTGCTATCTATTTCCATCTGTTATTCATTTAAGTCTTCCTTTAAAAAGGTAGATGTTATAAAATTTGATATAGATTTAGTATTGGCATTACTTAATTATATTTTGAACTTTTTATCATAAAGCTGCTCTATTTTTTTATTTCTTTTAATTATATATATTTTAGATTAAATTTTGTCTGAGATCATGATTGTTACTCCTGCTCTTTTTCATCAGCAGAAGCATGACAAATCGTACTCCAGTCCTCTATTTCTACTCTATATGTATCTTATTTTTAATGTGTTTTTTGTAAGCAACATATTGTCAGTTTCTGTTTTTTAATCCATTTGGATATCCTTTTCTGTTTTATGGGTGACTCTATCCCATTCATATTCAAAATTATAATTATTAGTTGTGCATTTCCTTCCATCCTATTATTGGGCACTGTTTATATCCTTCTCTCCCTTTCTTTTTATCCTATCTCAATTGACTTCTCTTTTTAAATACTATTCTATTTTTTCCCAGGAAAAAGGAAAAGAAAAATTTTAGCATCCTTTTTAAAAATTTTATATTTTTATTTAAAGCTTTTTATTTTCAAAATATATGCATAGATAGGTATCAACATTCACATTTGTAAAAACTTGTGATGCAATCTTTTTTCTCTCTGCCTTTCCCTCACCTTCTTCCTTAGATGGCTGGCAATCCAATGTGTGTTAAGCATGTGCAATTCTTCTAAACATATTATCATGTTGCAAAAGAAAAATCAGATCAAAAAGGGGAAAATGAGAAAATAAAATAAAAAGCAAGCAAACAACAACAAAAAAGTGAAAACACTATGATGTGATTCCACACTCAATCTCCACAGTCCTCTCTCTGGGTGCAGATGGCTCTGTCTATCACAAGTCAATTGGAAATGGCCTGAATTACCCTTGCTCTTGAAAAGAACAAGTCCATGAAAAATTATCATCACATATTTTTGTTCTTGCTGTGTACAATGTTCTCTTGGTTTTACTCATTCTCTTAGCATCAATTCATCAAAGTCTCTCCAGGCCTTTCTGAAATGATCCTGATGATCATTTCTTCTAGAACAAAACTTATTGAGCCATTCCCCAATTTGACATTCACTCAGTTTCCAGTTCCTTGCCACTACAAAAAGGACTGTTACAAACATTTTTGCACATGTGGTTCCTTTTACCTTTATTATGATATCTTTGAGATATAAGCCCAATAAAGACACTGCTGGATCAAATGGTATGCACAGTTTGATAGCCCTTTGGGCATAGTTCCAAATTGCTCACAGAATGGTTGGATCATTTCACAACTCCACCAATAATGTATTAGTGTCCCAGTTTTCCTACATCCTCTCCAATATTCATCATTATTTTTTCCTGTCATCTTAGCCAATCTGAGAGGTGTGTAATATTACCTCAGAGTTGTCTTAATTTTCATTTCTCTGATCAATATTGATTTATAGCATTTTATATGACTAAAATGGTCTTAATTTCTTCATTCTAAAATTGTCTATTCCTATCTTTTGACCATTTATCAATTGGTAACATTCATTTTTTACAAGATTTTGAGATAAAAAATTTTTTCCTCCCTCCTCCTCCTTTCTTCCAAAGATAGTAGGCAGTTTTATATAGTTTATACATGAGCTATCATATAAAACATCTTTCCATATTAGCCACAGTTGTTAAAGAAGAAACAGATCGAAAAGGAAAAAATCTATAAGAAAGAATAAAGTAAAAAAAATAGATCAATCTGCAATCAGCATCCATCAGTTCATTACCAGTCCTTTGTGAGTCCTGGATCCTTTTGTTGCTTAGAAGAGATGAGAGAGAAGATAAGAGAGAAGAAAAGTGTTTCCAGGTTTAGATCTTTGGAGAAGGAAGGAATTTATGACTAAACAAGAAATAGAAAACATTATGAAATACAAAATGGATTATTTTGATTACATTAAATTAAAAAGGGTTTGCAAAAAAAAAAGCAGAAATCTAGAAAACAATTTTTATATCTAATATTTCTGATAAAGGCCTCATTTTTTATTAAAGCCTTTTATTTTCAAAACATATGCATGGATAATTTTCCTTTCTATGTTTATTGTTTTATTTATACAATATAACATAACATAAAATTATATAGCATAACATAACTAATATCACTTAAGAGAAAAGTTTAGATTAATTATATCAATAAATCATACTTATTATATGAAAATATCTCTCCATAGCTTAAGAACCTAACTGTACTCTTTTTTAAAATTAATTTTTAATTATACCATTTTTTTTGACAGTACATATGCATTGGTAATTTTTTCTACAACATTATCCCTTGTACTCCCTTCCGTTCTGAATTTTTCCCCTTCTTCCTTCCACCCCCTCCCCGAGATGGCAGGCATTCTCATATATATTAAATATCTTATAGAATATCCTAAGTACAATATATATGTGCAGAACCAAATTTTGTTGCAACTTGTTGTTGTTACAAAGGAAGAATTGGATTCGGAAGGTAAAAATAATCTGGGGAGAAAAACAAAAAAATGTTAACAGTTTACACTCATTTCCCAGTGTTCCTTTTCTGGGTGATTCTGTCCATCATTGATCAATTGGAATTGGATTAGCTCTTCTCTATGTTGAAGATATCCACTTCCATCAGAATACATCCTCATATAGTATCATTGTTGAAGTGTATAATGATCCCCTAATTCTGCTCATTTCACTCAGCATCAGATGATGTAAGACTCTCCAAGCCTCTCTGTATTCATCCTGTTGTTCATTTCTTACAGAACAATAATATTCCATAACATTCATATACCACAATTTACCCAATCATTCTCCAATTGATGGGCATCCATTCATCTTCCAGTTTCTAGCCCTACAAAAAGGGCTGCCACAAACATTTTGGGACATACAGATCCCTTTCCCTTCTTTAGTATTTCTTTGGGATATAAGCCCAGTACTAGCACTGCTGGATCAAAGGGTATGCACAGTTTGATAACTTTTTGGGCATAATTCCAGATTGCTCTCCAGAATGGTTGGATTCATTCACAACTCCACCAACAATGCATCAGTGTCCCAGTTTTCCCACATCCCCTCCAACATTCATCATTATTTGTTCCTGTCATCTTAGCCAATCTGACAGGTGGGTAGTGGGGACCAGCTCATATCACTCTTGGGGGCTTAATCTGTAGCTGATTTGCCTATAGGAACCTCAGGGTTTGAGATCTGTTTTTCCCTCTCTCTATAAAAGCTGTCTGTGGTCACAGTTCTTTTTGCTTTTTTACTCATTTTCTTAAGGGTTGAGGTCTGCTCTTAAGCAAATGGGTGACAGCCGTTTTAATTTGCCCTTCTGCTGATTGACTTCCAGTACTGGATAATTGAGACTAAGTCCTGAATTCTTCTAGGGCTCAGTAGCTTACAATTTACCTTTTGTATTAGCTTTTAGGTGCCCCACAGCAAATCTGCTAAATCACCAGCTTGCAATCAGGACAGGAACAGGTGCCATAGTAGGTTCCTTGATACATAGATGCAGCAACACTCTGGTTCTTCACCCCAGCGCCTTGCCCTGGGCTCCCTGTATTGCAATCTGGGTTCAGCAGCTTCTCCCTTTGCCCTATTAAAACAGACCTGTTCTGGAGTTCTTCAAAAGTATTTTCTTCTGGAAATTTGTTGTACTCCAAATATTTGTGGGTTCTGTCACCCCAAAACCAGTTCAGAAGCTTAATTTGCTGTTCATCTGAGGGGAAGCTTGAAGAAGGTCAGATACAGCTATTTCTACTCTCCTCCATTTTGGCTCCAACTACTACAATTCTTATCTTTCTTGCATCTAGTGCTTTTGATTATGTTCCCAATCATCTTCATGTTTCCTTATTCCTAATTAAAACTTTTAAAATCTTTTTAGATAATCTTGATTTTATTTGTCTTAAAATGTGAAATTAGAATATGGACCAGAATCTAGACCTGAATTTTATATTTCAAAATAAATTCCATTCATGCTAAATATTTTCTCCCCAAAATTCAACCTTTGTCCTAAAAATACCTAGCACAAACACTAGAAAAGTCACAGATAATATTTCTTTTCACCAAGGTGGTCTTGCTCTATTTACCTGGAAAATAACCCTGAGAAATTTTGTGCTGAAAATGCAAAAAAGATACTCTTAATTCTTGATTAGTGAAGCAAAGATGTTAGAAAGTGAACTTAAGAAGTAAAAATAGTTACATGATTTTTATACACACACACACACACACACACACACACACACACACACACACACACATATAAATCATGTAACTATTTTACTTCTTCCTCTGATGTGTTTGCCCCATTTACTTATGATTGTGTTTTATGAAGTAAGTATTTAGAAACAAGTGAATAAAATTGTTCCAATTTGAGGCAGAAAACTTCATGTCTAAAAGAACCAGGAAAAGTGGGTTTTATTTTGAATTTCAATAGAACACTATACCATTAGGCTGAAAATATCTGATGTGTTATGGGTAAAAATAATTCTAGATTTAGGTGCTTCTTAAAGATAGAAGAGTAAATAAATTATCACATAGCTCTCTTATTTTTCCAAAAGGTAAAAATTTATCCCTGGAGACTTAGGGTAGGGTAGCCAAATCCCAGAACTATGTACATATATCCCTTCAACTGACCACCCAGAATCCCTGCAACTCAATTCAACTTCCTAATTTTCCAGCTCAAATTTTTCTTTTGTTTCTTACTTCTCCCACAAAATAAGAAGTAAATTCAATATAATAAAGTGGAATTCAAATACAACCTTAAATATTTACTAGTTGTGCAGTTCTGGGCAAGATACTTAACTTCTCTGTACCTCTCCTGCTTTATTTGAAAAATGAGGTGATTAGACTGTAAGATCTCTAACATCTTTTTCAACTTCATATCTATGATCTTTTGGTCATGTAAAACATACAATATCAAAAACAGTTAAAGGAACTATAGATTATTAACTCATAAGGAAAGATACATAAGGTAAATATTAGAGATCTTTTCTGTGTTACATCATAGGATAAAGCTAAGACAATCAATAGAGAAGCCATATTGTGTTCAACATTAGGAAGAATTTTAACAACAAAAACAAATAAATAATAAAAATAACAACCAGGCTATGGAATAAATGATCTTGTGAAAACTAAAGAAGTGTGTATTGCAAGCAGTTGAGTTCAGGACTTGAAGTCAGTAAAATTTATTTTCCTCAGTCCAATTCTGGCCTTAACCTGAGCAAGTCAATATAACTGTCTTGTCTCAATTTCCTCACCTGCAAAATGAGCTGGAGAAAGAACTGGTGAACTACTCCAGTGTCTTTGCCAAAAAAAGACTTCAAGTAGGGACACAACTGTAAAATGACAACCCATTATTGAAATATTCAAAAAGTTGAGGAATATACAACTATTAGGGATTTTGTAATGAGATAACATGCATAGACTTGTTATATATAAGGTTCCTTTTGATCATAATATTTGTGTGTCTTTCTTGTATTTCTAGGTGTCATTGCTGACTATGTAAAACCATCTACTAGCTCAAATAGATCTCTATTATGAAACAACATGCAAAGCTTATTATTTTATAAATGATCAAAATGGCTTTGGCCATTTGATAGGGCCTTTGCATAGTATGACAAATTTCTGATAGGTAAATAAAATCTTTAGTATGTCATAGACTTCTCCAGAATAGTTTACACTGTTAACATATCATATTTGGTATTCTATATTATATTATAATCAAAGTTGATTAAACCAAATTTGTACTTATAACACAACTTCACAAATAAGTATATTTTTCTTACCCCTCTCAAAATTAGAAAATTAGTAAAAAAAAAAAAATTAGAGAAATCTAAGAAAATTTATAAAATAGTCAGAATCTCATCATTTTTATATATGTGGTAGGAGCTATATGCTATCCCTTACCCTTATATTAGTAGGACTAGTTTTTCATTAAATGGGAACAAAGGAATTTCCAGGTTTTGATGGGCTTAAGTGGACTAAGGTTCGAACTTTACCTTGTTTGATGAAGGTTCTTGGCAGGCTCTGTAAATTTACATGACTTCATGGTCACATAAAGGCATTAAAAGGACTACTTAAGACTTCAGTGATGAAACCATAGGTTCCTCCAAAATAAGTTGCATATTTTTTCTATACTATGACTAAGTAAACCTCATTAAAATAAACCTTTGTTGTCTACTTTCATCAAGCCTGAAACAATGGAGTTTGGGCCTGAATCACACCCTCATCTAATAATCTGAAATTTTTAAAAAGCAATATCATAGTTTTTTATTAGGAAAACAATATTCTTAGTTATCATTTTTAGAGAAATTGCTGTATAATCAGTTAATGTGACTGAAATTTTCAATATTATATTAAAACATTTAATATATGATATATATTTAATATATAATGTGACTGAAGTTTTCAATATTATATTAAAACATTTAATATAATATTATAGGTCATAGATTTAAAATCTGAAGAGAACTTCATGCTCTTCTAGTCTAACTCATTCTTCAGGTTGGAGAATTAGTGCTTTTGACAAATTTGGGGTAAAATAATCTATTAGGATAAAAACCTTTAACTCTAGCCTCCTTTTTTGAGTTTTCACATCAAGAAAACAAAGTATATACAATATCAGCTTGTAAAGTCAAATAGTTGTTATTAATGCTATTCAATAGTTTTTCAGTAGTTGTCTAAATCTTCCTGACCCCATTTGAGATTTCTTGGCGAAGATACTGAAGTGGTTTGCCATTTTCTTCTCCAGCTCATTTTACAAATACAGAAACTGAGGTAAACAGGGTTAAGTGACTTACCCAGAATCACATAACTAGTAAAGTCAAATTATCATTTAGCTTAACGATTTGAACTCTATCTTTGCAACCACCTGTTAATCATGTGTCAGGAATATAGTGAAAACTTGCAACTCTTTTCTCCAAATTACATCTTTTAAAAATTTTATTCTTTACTAATTTATTAGCTTTTTTCTTTTTGAATTCCAAATTCTCTCCCTCTCTCCCACTCTTCAACCACCCATTGAGAAAGTAAATAATATATCAATTATGAATGTAAATCAAATAAAACATATTTACATAAGAATGAAATTGCAAAAAAAAAGGCTAGAAAATCATACTTTAATTTGCACTTTCCCATTAATTTTTCAAAGGAATAAAAATAGTGAAAATCTGGGCGGGGGGGAAGTTATTTAGTTTCACAAAAAAATTGTCTTATCCAAAGAATATTGAAGCATAGGATTTTCAGAAAATAGAATTATTTTCAAAATATTTAACATGTTAATAGTATTTGAATATTTTATGTTCCATCATCTTTACATGCAATGGTCAGTACTGCTTGGTGTCTCACCATGAGTTTCTACACAAATCTCCATCTCCTGTCCCCCTTAGTGCCTCTGCAACCAACTCTTACAAGTTACACCAATCTGTGGCCCATCTTTGATCATAATGTGAGGTTACCATAAGTACTGGCTTTGCTAGTGACTATTATAATGATTTCTGACTCACTTTTTTGTGGGGAAAAGAATCACTTATACTTTCATTTCTCAATGGATTTCTTGATCACTTTGCAGTTTGGTGAGAACTTTCAGATTTGTGCTGGAATAGATTTTTGGGAGTTGGGCAATCTACTTTCCATTAAGGTTTGGGCATTTCCATTAATACTTTCCATTAAGTTGGACAATCTACTTTCCATTTACCTTGACTGGAAGTTCCCAACCTGAATGTCTTCATCTGTAAAATGGAAGAGTTAGACTAGAGAATCATGAAGTTCCTTTCAAATTTTAAATCTATGACCTATAATATTATATTAAATGTTTTAATATAATATTGAAACTTCAGTCACATTAACTGATTATGCAGCAATTTCTCTAAAAATGGTAACTGGATGGAAGGTCTACAATCCTGTCTGGCATATGAGATAATGAAGCCTTTTATGAGGTTAAGAATATTGTTCTTTATTCCCAGATTCAGTTTCAGAAAGCTCCAATGTGGTTATCTTGTATCTCAGAATACTTGATCATCATAGAGGACAAGTTTTTTTTCTGGATGGCATACTTTTTAAATCAGGTGATTCTGGGAAATGACTATCAAGTAAATAATGTTACTCAATATCGATTATACATGATCTGATCTATGAAGTATGGTAATGTGGAATTGTTGTTCAAATAACACCCAATGAAAATAATATCAGCAGTCTTGTGTATGTACCCAAAGATTTGGTACCTATCCCTCTGACCATACCTATGTCTTGCAAGATTACTAGGGAAACACTATCAAATGACTATGTTTTTGTCCATAATGTGGCATAATTAGAATGTATAACATTTGGGAGTCTCTGTCTTAAACATCTGCTTCAGGGGCTCATGAAGATAATATCTGTTATGACTATATAGAGCTTGATCTCAGATCAGATTTCCACCAAGGTCCTTTGCCCTAGAACTCCATTCTCTGACTTCTGCTATGCTAGAAGCAATCACTTCTGTTCACCAGGATGCTGACTCAGAGCTACTTTAAGACTTTCAGTCATGAAACAAAAGCACCTCTCTTCAAGAGGATTTCTAGAAAGTTGTGATGTCTACCAAGAATCTGTAAAGTTTTTGACTATTTGGTTTTTAAATTAATGGTTTTTAAATAAATAAAATTTATGCTGCCTTTTAAAGTAATAAAAATAGTAATTGGGGATATAGTTTTCATTCTATAAAACTATGATATTGCTATTTTAAAATTGCAGATCATTATTTTAATTATTCTGGATACTCCATGCTTAATTTTTTTTATGCTTTCAAAACTTGTGAAAGTATTTTCCACGTTTTTTTTCATACTTTCTCCTTAAAGAATCTGCCCCATCATGGATACTATCCTCTGGCTACTGTTTATATTTGCTTGCAACTAGTGAAGCCCTTAGTTCAAGAGTTATTTTATTTCCTATTACACCTCCTCTGGTGTTATGCATGTCCTTGTTGATACTGCTTAAATCATTTCTGACTTATTTCAATCTACTTACCTACAACATATATGTCTCCATTGCTTTTAGTCAGTCAACGTACATGTATAATGGGTTTGCTACGTGCTAGAGACACCGTGCTAAGTTTGGGGGAAGGAAAAAATAGTCCCTATCTTCCGAGAGTTCATGTTCTACTAGAAGAAACAAATATGAAAATAATTTTATGCATGCATGTTATATACATAGTAAATGGAAAATAATCTCAAAGTATTAGCTAAAGAAACTAAAAACTACCATTTTAAAAAGGTGTAACTTAAACTTAGTCTGAATAAATCCAAGGAAGTTTAAAAAGAAGTGAGAAGAAAATACATTCCATTTAGTGCAAAATTCTTTGAGATTATGTTGTACCATTAATCACAATCATATGGGCCCACAGGGAGAATATCAATTTTTAAAAAGGTTTGGTTTTGAAACAGTGATTAGCTGATAATCCTTAAAACTTGGCATAGGGGTGAATAGAAAGTTTTATAAAATGAAAAAAAAACTCTATATAAATTAACAAAATTTCTAAAACAATAAAAAATTCAATGTCTTTACAAAATTAACAAAATACTAATGTAAGTCACCTCAATTTAGATCTGATACAAAAAAAATTTTTTTTCTTCTTTTAAATTACACACACACACAAATGTAAACTTTTAAAATATTTTCAGTTACAAATCCTTGCTTTCCCTTATCTATTGTCATGAAAAATTTATTTCCAAATTAGTCATGTAGCCCTCGAAAGGCAAGAAAATAAAGTAAAAAAAATACTCCAATTTGCAATCAGATTTGTCTTATTCTCTCTCTGGAAGTTGATAGCATTTTTCATCATCTTCTAGAACTGAGGTAGATCATTATATTTCTTAGAGTGGCTAAGTCTTTTACAGTTGTTTAATATTACAGTATAGTTATTAATGTATATAGTGGTTTTTTTGTTCTATATACTTTACTGTGCATCAGTTAATATCAAGTTTTCCTGTTTGTTTTTTTCTGAAACAACCCATCTCATCATTTCTTACAAAACAATAGTATTCTAGCAAAAACATACACCATGATAACTTTTTCAGTTATTACCCAACTGATGTATGTTCCCTCAATTTCCAATTCTTTGTCACCACTAAAAATATTTTTGCATATATGAGTTATATTCTTCTTTTTCTAATCTCTTTGGAATAGATATGATAGTAGTATTTCTGGGTCAAAGAGTTTGCACAGTTTGATAAGAACTTTGAACATAGTTCTAAATTATTCTTCAGAATTCTTGGACCAGTTCATACTCCACAAACAGTGAATTGGGGGACTATTTTCCCACATTCCCTACACAATTTGTCATTTTCCTTTTCTGTCATAATGGCCAATCTGAGAGATTGGAAGTAGTAACTGAGAATTTGAATTTTTATTTCTCTAATTTTGAGTACTTTTATATGACTACTTATATTTTCTATTTCTTATTCTGAAAATTTCTTCTTTTTAACTTTTGAATATTTATCAGTTGGAGAATTGCTTTTCTTTTCATAAATTTGGTTTCATTCTCTTATAATTGTTATAAATTCTTCCCTCTTAGGCCAGTTTTTTGACTCTCTTCTAATTTTAATTGGATTAACTTTGCTTCTGCAAAAACGTGTTTTAATTTCAAATAATAAAAATTATGCATTTCATCTCAAGTAATATAGCCTACTATATATGATCATAATTTTTCTCTTATCTATTTACTTATCTGGAAATTATTTCCATTATCCCCTAATTTACTTATGATATCATCCTTTATATTTAAAATATAAATTGAATTTTTTTTGCTATACAGTTTGATATGCCAGACAGCTTTCAAGTTTTTCTAGCAGTTCTTTGTTGACTTCTGAGCTCTTGTCCACAAAGCTTGGATTTTTTAATTTTCTAAAGTTTAAGATTTACTTTTATGTATTGTATATCTAATCTACTCAACTGATCAATGACTCAATTTCCTATCTAATAATAAATTCTTTTTATGTTGACTAATGTATAGTATAATTTGAAACCTGATACAGCAAGGCCACTTATTTTTGCTTTTTTTCTCATTAACTTACTTGTTCTTTTAGATGAATTTTGTTACTATTTTTCAGCTCTATAAATTTTTATTGGTATTTTGATTGCATAATACCAAATAATTAATAAACTTTGTTAGAATTTTTAATTATTAGGCCTGAACTAAATATGAGCAATTGATATTTTTCCAAATATTTACATCAGTATTTCTAAGAAACTGTGGTGATTTCTGGTTGTGTCATTGTCTTCAGATATTGTTAAATAGAATTTCTCTTTGTGCTGCACTTGGTTGGCCTAAAAAATACTGCAACTTTGATACAATTTCTAATTGCTTTAATTTTTAGTTAATTCTATCACTTATATTTTTCTCTGCAAACATAGATGACTCTGTTTCCCCAAACCCTTTATTTTCCCATTTCTTTTTCTTTTATTTTTGCTTTCTTTATAGCTCAAATTTCTAGTAGAATATCAAATAATAATGGTGACAATGATTATATTTGCTTTGCTCCTAACCTTATTGAAAGGACTTCTAGTTTACCCCAATTTGAGATCAATGTGCGTTTTTGTTTTTAGATAAATACAATTTATGATTTTAAGAAAAGTACCATCTGTTTCTATGCTTTCTAATGTTTTTAATAGAAGTAGGTTTGTCATAACTTTTTCTGCACCCACTGATATACTCATTTTTGTTTTAGTAGTAGAGATGGGCAATTATACTTATTTGTTCTTTGACCTATTCATTCCTTCAGATAAGATAATATAATTTCCTATTAATTCTTAATCTAGGCAACAAAAGCATTTGTAGAATGTCATTTTTATGCCTTTTGGTCCACAAAATGCACATTTAATTCTTCTACATTTGCTTGTGAAGTATTTATGCCCTAGCAAATAGTCAGTCCTTGTGAAAGTTCCATATATGACTAAGAAAAAACTATATTCCATATTATGCTCATTCAATTTTCTACAGAAGTTTATCATATCTAACTTTCCTAAGATTTTACTGTCTCTTAAAGGTCTGTCTTATCTGTTTTAAGGTTAGCTATATCCAGATCTCTGAGAGGCAATTTGAGATTCCTCCAGGTGGCCAAATGATGAAGTCCTTTGGGGTTATATATGTCATCTTCCCATTTGGGAATATAAATAGTCTGTTCTTATTAATTCCTTATTAATGTTTTATCTTTGAATGTCTTTCTTGGTTTTCTATTTGAATCTTGAAGTTTCCTGTTCAGTGTTGTTATTTTCATTAGGAATACATAAAAGCACTCTATTTTGTGAAATGTTCTTTCCCCTACATCCGTCCTCCTTTGTAACATTTTATTATTTTATTGGGTAGATTTTTCTTAATTTATTTTTAGGATTTTTGTCTTTCAGAATATTATATTCCAAGTCCTCTACTCTACCATCATGGTAGCTGTCAACTCCTCTGACACACCAGTATAGAGAGCTGGAACTTTGGAGAAATATACTTGAAAGAAGTACACTTGAGACAAGGTGTTAGTTAACTCAGTGGAATTGATAAGATAATAGTTTTCTAGTTCATATATATCTAGTATGATATAATGATACAATCACTCTAGATTAGCTTATATTCAGTATACTGTAATGATGTAATTGCAGTAAGGTATTTAAACTGGGGACAAAGTCAGACTCAGACTGAGACTGGTTGAGATTGGCAGACTGGATGACTACTGGAGGAGACTGGGTCAGACTGAGATTGGGTCCGACTATAACAGATACAGACTTTGAAGGTTTGTAATAAGTCACATCCATTTGCCAAATTTCTCTGGATCTCAAACCACAAGGATTTTTCCCTGGAGGGACTGTAGGAACATGGAAAGGAAGGCAAGCTGTATAGGTTTTTACTATGCTCCTAGCTTCCTCTTTTGTTATCCCAAATTGCAAATGTAAAGCTTGAGTACCCTGATGATATTTAAAATGAGATTCATGGGCTGTCTGAAATAAAGGAATATTGGCTAACATGGTTAGAAGGCTATCTGCCTTTGAATTTCCATTAAAAATAGGACCAGGAAGTTCACTATGAGAGTGGAAATGCAAGATATAAATCTTGCCTGGATGCTTTCTCACTTGCTCTTGAAGTTCCTTAAAGAGCTGATTTATATTAGAGTCTACAAATTTTATTTGGGTTGTGGCAATTCTTTGTACCACACCAATCAAATAGGCTGAATCAGATATTATATTTACATCTCCTGGATAATAACTAAAAGCTAGCATGATTGCATATAATTCATTCTGCTGAGTGGACTAAAAAGGAGTTCTGACTGCTCTCTATAGTTAAGTCATGAGAGTATACAGCACAAATGGTATGTTTGGATGCATTGTAGTGATAGTGGTTCCTTTAAGAGGAACCTTAGAAACCTTTTCTTCAAAAATCCATTGCCCATTATATAATAGCTGAATTATCTTTAACCAGTATTTGGCTTCCACAGTATTTGAACTGTTTCTTTCTGGATTTTTGCAGCCTTTTCTTTTTGACCTGGCACTTTTGAAATTTGGCTATATATTCCTGGGAAACTTTATTTGAGCATCAACTTCAGGAGTTAACTTTGCTCTTTTAGAAGAAAGGAATATACCTTATTTTCACTAGTATATGGTATCCTTACAAAAATTCCTCATAATAGAGCACAAAAACTATATAATCGATTGCAGAAAAGCAGAAGTATTGAGGTACCCATTTCAGATCATAATGCAATAAAATCATATTTTAAAATGGACCATAGAAACAAAGATTAAAAATGAATTGGAAGCTAATCTATTTTAAAATTTTATTTATTTTACTATTTGTTTATTTTTTGCTGAGGCACTTGAGGTTAAGTGACTTGCCTAGATTCCACAGCTAGGAAGTGTTAAGTGTCTGAGACCACATTTGAACTCAGGTCCTCCTGACTTCAGGGCTGCTGCTGCCACCTAGCAGACCTGAGACTAATCTAATTTAAAGAGTAAATAGCTTAATAAACAAGGCATAGAAATAATAAATAAACAAGCCATAGAATTAATGAATATTTTATTAAAGAGATTGGTAATATCAAAACTGATGGGATGCAGCAAAAGCAGTAATCAGAAAAAAAGCATATCTCAAAATCATAAAACCAATATATTAGAAATAGAGCAGACCAATGAATTGACCATTCAATTTTTAAAAATCTAGAGAAAGAACAAATTAAAAATCTATAAATACACACGAAATTGGAAATTCTAAAACCTTAAGGTAAGATTAATAAAATTGAATGTAAAAAAGTGAAGTAATTAACAAATACAAGAAGAAATTGGTTTCATTAAAAAAACAAAAAAAAAAGATAAAATATTCACTAATATGAGAGGGAGACACAGAGAGAGAGAGAGAAATGACAAAAACAGAGAAAGAGAGACACAGACACAAACAGACACACAGAGAGAAAACCAAATTACCTGTACCAAAAATGAAAAGGATCTTCTGAAAATATCACTATTGAAGATGAAATCAATGCAATTTTTTAAGTTATTTGCCCAGTTACAATAATTTAACTGAAATGGAAGAATATTTTTTTAAAATATATATACTGCTAAGATTAACAAAATAAAAAATAGATTACATAGATTATTTCACTAAAAGAAATAGAAAAAGTGACAAATGAGCTTCTAACTTTTTAATTTAATATACAAGTGAATTCTACCATTTTTTTAAAAATCAGCTAACACCAATATTAAATAAATTATTTGGAATACTTGGCAAAGAAGGAGTCTTATCAAACTTTTCTTATAACAAAAATATGGTTCTAATACCTAAAACCATGAAGGGCAAAAAAATAGTAAACTAACTTCATTAATGACTATGGATGCAAAGCAAAATATAATAAAACAAAAATTAGCCAACAGAATGCAACAATATATCACAAAATAATACATGGTGACCCAAAGAGTCATCTCAGGAATGCAGGGTATTTTGACATAAACTTAAATGATTATATTAATAACAAAAGTAACAAAAATCATGTGCTCATATGAAGAAAAAGCTTTTGACAAAATATAACATTCTCCCTACTATAAAAACTTAAAAACATAAGTATTAATGGATTTTTCCTTAAATTGATAAGAAGCATTCCTCTAAAACATCAGCAAGCATTATTTGTAAAGGAGATAAATTACAAGCCTTACTCAGTAAGATCAGGGGTGAAAAATAATGCTTATTATTACTAATATTATTCAATATTGATTGGGAAATGTCAGTAATAGCAATAAGAGAAACAAAAGAAATTGAAAGAATCAGAATGGGTAATGAGGCAATACAGCTATTTCTTTTTATGAACAATAGCTAAAAAGTTAGTGGAAACAATTTGCTAAAATGGCAGCATAGACTTCCGGACATGATAGAGGAGGGGACACATTCATCTATCTAAGCTCTTTCTTGCCCTCAGAATACTTTTTTTCAAGATACAGCCTCGGAATTAGTGTTTGACTGAAAAAAAAAACAAAAAAACAAAAACACAAATACATTACCAACATAAGACATCCTCTAAATTCACAAGAAATGTCTGTTTTGCTTGTTTGAGGGGATGGAATAGGGTTAGGCCAGGCACAGACCTCAGGCAGGCAGTGAGAGCATGTAAGGCAGCTCACACTTGTTAGGATTACAAAGTGAGAACTCAGGTTGTCTGGGCAATTCTTTAGCTCAGAATTCACACCTTTAGTTCTGGCCTTTAGGGGGAGTTTGCACCTTTGAACTTCTGAAAAGGAGTTTACACAACCTTTGGGAGGAGCAAGTTCATTGGTTGAAGTAATTTTCTCACAAACCCCATTGAGTTCTTACTACAATCTCTGCTAGGATAAAAAAAAAGGAGGGCAGGAGGGCAAGGAGTTAGTCGAGTCTGGGACAGAGTTGGGACAGCAGGCTACAAGGAGAGAGGCTGACTGGGAGATTGAGTTGAGACTGCAGTCCCCAAGGATAACTTAGAGATGACTGGACCTTTACAATTCAAGAACTTCACAATTTGGTGCCCACAACGTGGGGCAAAGACTTTTGCTTATCCTGACAAGGACTGATTCTGAGCTCTTCAGAGGAGCTAGCCCAGACCTTGACATTTTGGCGCCCGAACAGGGACAGACAAGAGCCTGATTCCAGTGGAAAAGCCTCCGATCTCAGTGGAAAAGTCTCTCTGACCCAGAAGCATGAGTAACAAGGAAACTTTGTTAAAGAGCTAAAATAGAATTTCAGTGAAATGGGGCAAATGCCTTCTGTTCAAGGAAAATGTTTAGAGAGCATTATCAAGGTTATGAAAAGCCAAGAATTGATTATAATTTTGGAGGAGATTACTGAACTTTTAAAAACTGTACAGGTCATATGTCCTTGTTTTTCTCTGGAAAAAGAATTGGATCCAGATGAATGGAAATTAGTAGGAGAGCAATTAGGTAAACACTACAATTCCAAACCAAACTTAATTTCCAAAGATACACTTCATATCTACAATTTAATGCAAGTGGCTTTAAAAATTGTTAGACTAAAGGAGCCAAAGGGGGAGGATCCAACTAAACTAGGTGAAAAGCATGAATCAGATAACAATGGAGTTACAAGTACAATTCTGAGCAACAAGAGCATTTCCCATCTCCTCCCTCAATTAACCATTCAGGGATGGAGCAAGAAGGAGGAGGGGAAGAGGCAGAAATACAACAGAATCGCCTGTTAAGCAGCCTGTGACAAGATTAGAAAAAGCATTGGTTAATGTTAGGATTACTAAGTGAGAACTCAGGTTGTCTGGATGGTGACAAGGTGAGAATTCAGGTTTTCTGGACAATTACAAGGTGAGAACTCAGGTTGACTTGATAGAGGGGGCAAGCTCATTGGCTGGGGTGGTTCTTCCCAGAAGCCCTTGCATTATCCCACGCCCATTCTCTGGGAGGATAAAAAGAGACAGCATTGGGCGCAAAGGGCAGATCGGCCTGGAGAAGGATAAGAGCTGGAGGAGATTCAGAGCCAGGATTCAAGAGAAAGACTCTGAATTGCATCAGGCTTGATGGGGCTCTCTGCAGGAAGGGAAGTCACTTCTTTGGACAAGAGTTAACAGCAACTGCCTGGAGACAACGGTTCGTTACAGGAAGAAGAATCTGTTGGAGAGATTTGAGTAGACACAGCAGATCTCTTCCCAGAGAGCGATCCAGCAGCTTCTAGAGACTACAGCTTGCAACAATTGGCGCCCGACGTGGGGCAAGGACATTTGCTTATCCTGACAAGAGGAGCTAGACCAGACCTTCGCAATTTGGCGCCCGAACAGGGACAGACACAGTCCTGATTCCAGTGGAAAAGCTTCCGATCTAGATCTCAGTCTCTCTGACCCAGAACCGTGAGTAAGGAGGAAACTTTGTTAAAGATTAAGTGAGCGTGCTAATAGATAAATAAGGAACTTAACTTGTTAAGGGCTAAACCAGCAATCTCTTATAGTGAAATGGGGCAAACACCTTCTGTTCAAGGAAAATGTTTAGAGAGCATCATCAAGGTTATGAAAAGCCAAGGATTGATTATAATTTTAGAGGAGATTACTGAACTTTTAAGAACTGTGAAGGTCATATGTCCTTCTTTTTCTCTGGAAGAAGAATTGGATCCAGATGAGTGGAAATTAGTAGGAGAGCAATTAGGTGAACAGTACAATTACCTTTGTGACATTTTACCCTTTGGTTCCAGACCAAACTCAGTTTCCAAAGATACAATTCATACCTACAATTTAATCCAAATGGCTTTAAAAAATGTTATTCTAAAGGAAGAGATGAAGGAGCAAAATGGGGAGGTGTCAACTAAACTAGGTGAAAAGGATGAATCAGATAACAATGACGTTAAGTACAATTCTGAGCAACAGCAACAGGAGCACCTCCCATCTCCTCCCTCAATTAACCCTTCAGGGGTGGAGCAAGAAGGAGGAGAGGAAGAGGCAGAAACACAAACAGAATTGCCTGTGAAGCAGCCTAAGCCTATGACAAGATTAGAAAAAGCATTGGTTAAAGCTAAGAGAGAAGGACAGGATATAAGTGATTTTATACATGCATATCCTGTGATTGAAAATATTGACTCTGTAGGTCAAAAAAGGAGAAGATATGCACCTTTAGATTTGAATAAAATTAAAGATTTGAAAAAAGGTTGTACCCTTTATGGGGCTACATCAGCTTATGTTAAAATGTTACTAGATGGTTTGTCTTATGAAGTCCTAACCCCAAATGATTGGAAATCCATAGCAAGGATATGCCTGGAACCTGGAGAAAATTTATTATGGCTTGCGGAATTTCATGAATTATGTAAAATTCAAGTCAGATGCAATTTGGAAATAGGAGTTAACACACAATTCACTTTTGAGCACTTAGCTGGTGAAGGTCAATATGGAGAGAATTCGGAACAGATTAATTATACCATGACAATATATGAACAAATTGCTAAGGCTGCAATAAAAGCTTGGGGTGTCCTTCCTGGACAGAAAGATCGTGGAGAGGCTTTCACTAAAATACAGCAAGGTCCCAATGAACCTTTTGCAGATTTTGTGGGACGTTTGCAAACTGCTGTCAAAAGAACTATTGGAGAAAATTCAGCTACAGAAATAATGACCAGACATCTGGCTAAGGAAAATGCCAATGAGATTTGCAAAAGAATTATATGGGGATTAGACAAAGATGCTCCTTTAGAGGAGATCATAAGACGCTGTGCTACAGTGGGAACAAATGCTTTTTACACCCGGACAATGATGAATGTGGAAAGACAGGGTCCCTCATGGCAAGGGCCTTCTAGAGAAACTTGGCGATGTTTTCAATGTGGAAAATTTGGGCATCTAAGAGCTCAGTGTAGGTATGGAGATACAGTGAGAAGACAGGGTGAGAGAAGACCTAAAACCCCATGTCCAAAATGCAACAGAGGACTCCATTGGGCATCAGAGTGTAAACTAATTCAGGGAAATAGGATGAGGGGCCCAGATCCAGGGCCCCAGGCAAAAAAGACTTGGGGCATGATGGCAGCTGATGTTACACCTAAAGAGCCTTTAGAAGGCCAGGACTCTGATTTAATCAATCAGCAGAGAAGCAATCACATGGCAGAAAGGGATTACCTGATAAGTCAGTCAAAAGGCAATCAGATTGCAAAAATGGATTACACTTGGGGAGAATACAGGCCTTTTAAACCAACAGGGCTGTGCCCAGTGCAAACAACTCCAATGTAACTGTCAGATGATGAGAAGAGATTTAGAAAGTGGTAAATAGAAGGTAATTAGATAGGTTAACTGCCTGGGAGAGAGGGTTTGCTTGTATTTCTTCAGCAGGAGAAGGAATCAGATGGGTGCCAACGAGTCATATTCGCCTTGTCCATCAGAGAGAGACAGAAAAAGAGAAAGGCCTCAAAATAAAGGAGAAGATCTAAGAAACATCTGACACTGAAAGAGCATGGATAATAAGAAGACTGTTAAAGAACTTTAAAAACCAGCAGGAATCATTGGACTTCCTCACACAAGATGAGACTAATGGACAATGGACTTATGGACATTTATAAATTTTCAATTTATGATTATGTTATATACTTCTAGCATGTGTTACGTTACTATGTTACTATGTGCTTATGTAATTTATGTAATTATCTGTAATACTTCCCATATTGATGGATTTATGTTTCAAGGTCATGACTGTCCTATGTTCTAAATCAAAAGAAAGGGGGAGATGTTAGGATTACTAAGTGAGAACTCAGGTTGTCTGGATGGTGACAAGGTGAGAATTCAGGTTTTCTGGACAATTACAAGGTGAGAACTCAGGTTGACTTGATAGAGGGGGCAAGCTCATTGGCTGGGGTGGTTCTTCCCAGAAGCCCTTGCATTATCCCACGCCCATTCTCTGGGAGGATAAAAAGAGACAGCATTGGGCGCAAAGGGCAGATCGGCCTGGAGAAGGATAAGAGCTGGAGGAGATTCAGAGCCAGGATTCAAGAGAAAGACTCTGAATTGCATCAGGCTTGATGGGGCTCTCTGCAGGAAGGGAAGTCACTTCTTTGGACAAGAGTTAACAGCAACTGCCTGGAGACAACGGTTCGTTACAGGAAGAAGAATCTGTTGGAGAGATTTGAGTAGACACAGCAGATCTCTTCCCAGAGAGCGATCCAGCAGCTTCTAGAGACTACAGCTTGCAACAGGTTAAAGCTAAGAGAGAAGGACAGGATATAAGTGATTTTTATACATGCATATCCTGTGATTGAAGATGTTGACTCTGTAGGTCAAAAAAGGAGGAGATATGCACCTTTAGATTTGAATAAAATTAAAGATATGAAAAAAGGTTGTACCCTTTATGGGGCTACATCAGCTTATGTTAAAATGTTACTAGATGGTTTGTCTTATGAATGATTGGAAATCCATAGCAAGGACATGTCTAGAACCTGGACAAAATTTGTTATGGCTTGCAGAGTTTCATGAATTATGTAAAATCCAAGTCAGGTGCAATTTGGAAATAGGAGTTAACACACAATTCACTTTTGAGCACTTAGCTGGTGAAGGTCAGTATGGAGAGAATTCAGAACAGATTAATTATACCATGACAATATATGAGCAAAATGCTAAGGCTGCAATAAAAGCTTGGGGTGTCCTCCCTGGACAGAAAGATCAGGAGGCTTTCACTAAAATAGAGCAAAGTCCCAAAGAACCTTTTGCAGATTTTGTAGGACGTTTGCAAAATGCTGTCAAAAGAACTATTGGAGAAAATGCAGCTACAGAAATAATGACCAGACATCTGGCTAAGGAAAATGCCAATGAGATTTGCAAAAATATTATATGGGAATTAGACAAAGATGCTCCAAGACACTGTGCTACAGTGGGAACAAATGCTTTTTACACCCGGACTATGATGAACGTGGAAAGACAGGGTCCCTCCTGGCAAGGGACTTCTAGAGAAACTCGGCAATGTTTTCAATGTGGAAAAATTGGACATCTAAGAGCTCAGTGTAGATATGGAGATACAGTGAGACAACAGGGTGAGAGAAGACCTAAAACTCCATGTCCAAAATGTCACAAGGGCCTCTGAATGTAGATTGACCCAAGGAAATGAGAAGCGGGGCACAGCTTCAGCCCCCAAAGTGGGGCATGATGGCAGCTGAGGTTACATTCAGAGAATTTTAAGACATGATCAATCAGCCAAAAGGCAATCAGATGGAAGAAAGGGATTGAAATTAGGAAAAATAGAGTTGTGTGCAGTAGAGACTACTGAGATATTCCCTGAAGAAGTGAAATCTGTTCATGTTCAGCCTATGAATCCTTTGCCTCCAAGCACAGTAGGCTTGACCATTTCGCCTTCTGAGAGTGCTTACAAAACAGTGTTCATCCATACACTGATGTGGGAAACTGGAGAATGTGTAGCTAATATCCCAGTCACTAACACAGGTAGACAACATGTGATTTATCAACCAGGAGAAGTAGTAGCATCAGGCTTATTGTTTCGTACCCCTAATAAGCAACCTGGTGATAGTCGCCCAGATTCTGACTTCAATGAACAAAATCCAGGAATATATTGGACAGCAGCTGTGACAGCTGACCTATCTATGCTTACTATTTATATAAATGGAATACCATTTGAAGGATTGGTAGACACGGGTGCAGATCATACAGTTATTAGAGGTGCCAATTGGCCTAGTCACTGACCAAAGATTAAGGTCATACATGTCTGGGGTAGGAGGATCAATAGCAGCAGAAGTTAGTGCTATGCCTTTGAGAAGGATATTTGAAGGTGAAACAGGAGTTTTTACTCCTTTTGTGGTAGAAAAAATCCCCATCAATCTGTGGGGAAGAGACATTTTACAGCAGATAGGATTACAAATAAGCACTTCGGCTTTTTAGGCAGGGCTGCTGTTGAAGGCCTACCTGCACTTTCACCAGTTCCTATTCAGTGGAAGACTGATTCACCAGTGTGGCCCTTAAGAAGTGATAAAATTCAGGCCTTCTTAGACATAGTGCAAGAACAACTTGACCAAGGACACTTGCGGCCTTCTCTAAGTCCTTGGAATTCCCCAGTATTTGTGGTGAAAAAGAAATCTGGAAAATGGAGGATGTTAACTGATCTAAGAAGAGTAAATGAACAGATGGAAACTATGGGAACTCTTCAGCTTGGACTTCCATCTCCTACTCAGTTGCCAAGAGAATGGCCTCTTTGGGTTATAGACATTAAGGATTGTTTCTATTCTATCCCTCTAGATAAGAGGATATAAAAAGATTTGGTTTTTTAGTGCCTAATGTTAATTTGGCTGAGCCTTATAAAAGATATGAATGGACAGTTTTGCCACAGGGAATGAAAAACAGCCCTACTATGTCCCAAATGTATGTTGCTGCTGCTCTTGCTCCAGTAAGAAAAGCCTTTCCAAAAGTAATATTGTTACATTATATGGATGATATTTTGGGATGTGCACCTGAGGAACAAATGTTAGAAGCATGTCTACAAAAGACCATGGAAACACTAAAGTACTACAAACTGCATATAGCTACAGAAAAAATTCAAAGACATGCTCCTTTTCAAAATTTAGGATATGAAGTATTTCCTAAGATACAATATAAAAGCTTTCTTTAAGAACAGAGAAGTTGGACATCTTAAATGATTTCCAAAAATTAACAGGAGATATCCAATGGATGCGTCCAGTGTTAGGCTTAACTACCAATCAACTCCAACCTCTATATGACATTTTAAGGGGAGACAGTGTTTTAAATTCACCACGCCAGCTTACAAAAGAAGCACAAGAAGCTTTGAGAGAAGTTGAACTGGCTTTATCCAATGTGGTTGAAAGAATCACTCAAAAACCCTTGGAAATATTAGTTTTTGCTACAAAAGAGGCACCCACAGCAGTCCTTCATCAAGGAGACAGTGTGATCTAGTGGGTGAACCTCCCAGCACAACCAGAACAAAGCCTTACTCCTTACCTAATGCTTGTGGCTAGAATTTTATTAAAGGCCATTAAGACAGTAGTACAATTATGTGGGATAAGTCCTGAAAAAATATACACATTATCTCTTGTATGTCCACTCACACAGTGGACTTCCAGGTCCTAGTTTTGATGGAAATTCAAAGGCAGATAGCCTTTTAACTATGTTAGCCAGTACTCCTTTATTTCAGGAAGCACAAGAATCTCATTCTAAATATCATCAGGCTGCTTGAGCTTTACATTTACAATTTGGAATTAACAAGAGAGGAAGCTCGGAGCATAGTAAAAAGCTGTATAGCTTGCCTTCCTTTCCACGCTCCTACACTCCCTCCAAGGAAGAATCCTCATGGTTTGAGACCCAATGAAATATGGCAAATGGATGTGACCCATTATAAATCTTTTGGTCATCTGTCTTTTATCCATGTAGTGGTAGATACCTTTTCATGATTCACTTTTGCAGTGCCAACAGCAAAAGAGACAGCCCAAGTGGTCACTGAATTCCTTATCCAAGCATTTGCAATTATGGGTGTGCCACAAGAAATAAAAACAGATAATGGACCTGCATTTTCTTCTAAATATTTTGCACACTTTTGTGCGCAATATAAGATTTTACACACCACTGGCATACCTTTTAATCCACAAGGTCAGGCAATAGTAGAGAGAAGAAACAGAGACATTAAGACACTCCTCCAAAAACAAAAGAAATGGGGAGCCACAGGTAACCCTAGAGAATTTCTAAATTTAGTTCTCTATACCATTAATTTTCTAATTTTTGACAAAGATGCACTGACTCCAGCAGATAGGTTTTATAACCCACCAGAAGGGTTAGTATCCAGTGCGAGCAGCTTCACTGTTCTTAGATATAGCCAGGTGATGTGGAGAGACCCAGAAAGTGGTGAATGGAAGGGACCAGATAGGTTAACTTCCTGGGGGAGAGGGTTTACTTGTATTTCTTCAGATGGAGAAGGAGTCAGATGGGTGCCAACATGTTGTATTCGCCTTGTCCATAAGAGAGAGACAGAAAAAGAGAAAGACCTCAAAACAAAGGAGAAAATCTAAGAAACATCTGACACTGAAAGAGCATGGCTAATAAGAAGACTGTTAAAGAACTTTAAAACCAGCAGGAATCATTGGATTTCCTAACACAAGATGAGACTAATGGACAATGGACTTATGGACATGTATAAATTCTCAATTTATAATTATTTGATCATGTTATTTGTTATATACTTCTAGCATGTGTTATGTTACTATATATTTATATAATTTATGTTATTATGGGTAATATCTCCCATATTGATGGATTTATGTTTCAAGGTCATGACCTATGTTCTAAATCAAAAGAAAGGGGGAGATGTTAGGATTACAAGGTGAGAACTCAGGTTGTCTGGGCAATTCTCTAGCTCAGAATTCACACCTTTAGTTCCGGCCTTTGGGGGAGTTTGCACCTTTGAACTTCTGAAAAGGAGTTTATACAACCTTTGGGAAGAGCAAGTTCATTGGTTGAAGTAATTTTCTCACAAGCCCCATTGAGTTCTCACTACAATCTCTGCTAGGATAAAAGAGGAGGGCAGGAGGGCAAGGAGTTAGTCAAGCCTGGGACAGAGTTGAGATGGCAGGCTGCAAGGAGAGAGTCTGACTGGGAGATTGAGTTGAGACTGCAGTCCCTAAGGATAACTTAGAGACGACTAGACCTTTACAATTCAAGAACTTTACAACACACTGAGCAGCCTGGAGGGGGGCAGGGTATAGCCTCAGCCATTGGAAATTTTGTGGGGAGAATTTAACTCAGTGTGAGCTTCTTTGCCTTGGGAGCAAGCCAGTAGATCAGCATAGAAGCTATAAACACAGAGGGTAAAGACTTAAATCCCAAAACACTGTGGTCTCTCAGGACCTGATCATGCCCACCCAACACCTAAAGTGACTCAGCAAGCTCTCAGAGTCTCAGAGAGTAGCCACTGTGCAGGCAGTACAGCCATTGCTGCTTCATTGCTACTTCCTATAGTCTGTAGAGGAAGCTTGGTAATACCATACTGCCCAAAAAGCAGACCGCATTTGCTTTTTTTGTTTGTTTGTTTGTTTTCTTTGATTCTTTTTTGTTAAAATGAGCAAAAAATTAAAGTGAACTCTAACTATAAATAGCTTCTATACAGATAAAGAGCAGACTTCAAACCCTGAGGAGACTAAAAATATGAATCCCCAAAGGGGGATATGATCTGATCCTCAACAAACAAGACTCTCATAGAAGAAATTTAAAAGCTCTTATAAGAGAGTTAGAAGAAAAATGAGGAAAGGAAAGGGAAACCTGGCAAGAAGGTCTGGATAAATCATCCCACTCACCTAAAGATAGAGTGGAAAAACAGAATTAGCGAATTGGAAAAGGTAAACAATTCCAAGAATAACAAAATTAGTGAAATGGAAAAAGAAAATGGTCCTCTAAAAAATAAAATGGAAAAATGGAAAAAAATTCCATAGAACAAAACAACTTACTTAAAAACTCAATTGGACAATTGCAAAAATAAAAAAGTAAATGAAGAAAATAATTCATTAAAAATCAGAATTGAACAAATGGAAATGAGTGACTCGAGGAGACACCAAGAATCAATCAAGCAAAACCAAAAAAATGAAACAATGGAAAAAAATGTTAAATACCTACTTGGAAAAACATTTTTCAATAGCATTATATCATTCCTTTAGGTTTTTCAGCTTTTCCTTCTTTAAATTTAATTAACTCTTCAATACTACTTCTGTTTCATTAATGAAGCTATTTCCCTGTATTGGTCATTAATGCAGTGCTATTTAACTTGGCATTACCACTATAACAGACTTTTTAAAGGAGTGGGGGTGTAGAAACTATGTAAAACTTGCAGATTCTTTTCCCAATTACATTTTAATATACTAGTACATAATGAAACTATTTCTAGCAGGTAGGATACTAGTGTTTCTGATTTGTTTTGATATATACTCTTTGTGTTGCACCAAGGAGCAACCTATGTTCTGCTCATCTCCAGTTTCAAATCTCCAACTATATATTATACTGGATGTTTTCTTGAGGTATCTTGGACTCAAGTCCAAAACTTAACTCCTGAGGAACAGAGTCAAGATAATGGAGTAAGAGACAGTATTTTTACATAGTTCCTTCACAACTTTTTCCACAATAACCTAGAAAGTACACTACAAAGAATTCTTATCAAAAAAGACAATAAAAATCTTCATGAGTCATTTTTCCAGCCCAGGTCAACTTCGAAAAACAAACATAGAAGTCCTCAAACACTACATCAGGAGCTGACCAGGAGTGAAGTACAGTGTCAGCAATATGGTAATAGGAGCAACAAGGAGCATTTCCATACTCAGAAACAAAAAAGCAGACAGAGACACCAGAGGTCCCCTGTGCTACCACAGGCATCAGAACTGATGCCATATTACAGCTTTGTTTCCCATTATCAATTTCTAAGTAACAACCCTAGAGCACAGAGAAGAAATCATAAGAGACTAAGTGCCCCATTGGTTTACTAAGCAAAGAACGTTTCCAAAAACTTAGAATACAAAGATAAAATAAGTGAAAAAACTATTATGCTTCATCTAAAGTAAAGAAGATTGGTAATCACAGTGTTAGACAAAGCTATTACTGTGTTCAATGTCATTGTTCTTGTCACTGCACTTTGCATTAGTTCCTGTCAGTATTCACAGGTTTTTCTGAAACCATTCTCTTAATTATTTATTATAGTGCAATAGTATTCCATCACAATCATATACTACAATGTGTTCAGCCATTCCTCAATTGATAAGTGTCCCATCAAATTCCAATCCTTTGTCACTACAAAAAAAGCTACTAAAAATATTTTCTACATATCGGTTCTTTTTTCTTTTATTAAAGTCTTAGGGATATTACTAGAACCAGGAGGGAATTTCAGAGTGAATTTAAAACCAGAATCCTACAATATATTGCTTACAAAAAAACATATTTAAAACAGATACTTACCAAGTAAAGATAAAAGGCTGTGGCAGAATATATTATGCTTCAATTGAAGTAAATACAAACAAACAACCAAAAAAAAAATGTAGCAATCCTGATTTCAGACAAATATAAAGTAAAAATAGATCTAATTAAAAGAGAAAAGGGAGGAAACTACATCTTGATAAAAGACCAAAAATTGAACACATCATCAGTGAACTCCCAAAGAAAAAAATTCACCAGGGCCAGATGGATTCACAAATAAATTCTACCAAATATTTAAAGGTCAATTAATTTCAATCCTATATAAACTATTTTAAAAATAGGTGTGAGAGTCCAACCAAATTCTTTTTATAATTCAAATATAGTGGTAATGTCTAAATCAGGAAGGGCTAGAACATAAAAAGAAAATTACACATCAATATCCCTAATGAATATTGATTCAAATAAATGGCCAATTAATTTAAAGACCAATTTAATAGTGATACTATTTAATAATCACACACAAACATATGTGTGTGTGTGTGTGTGTGTGTGTGTGTGTACAGATATATAGATAAATAGATAGATAGATATCCCTTATCAAATTGCTTGCCTTCTTAGGGAGGGGGGAACAGGGAAAGAGAAAAAATGGAAATCAAAATCTTATAAAAGTAAATATATAAATATATAAAAACCAAATAAATGAAAATCTTTAAATATAGTAACTCTTTTGTGGTGGCAAAGAATTGGAAATTGAGGGGATGGCTGTCTATTGGTGAATGATTAAACAAGCTGTGTTGTAAGAATGTAATAGAATACTATTGTGCTATAAGAAATAATGAACAAAATAAATGAAAAAGAAATGATGAACAGCAGATTTCAGAAAAACCTTAAAAGACTTACATGAACTGATACTGAGTGAAATGAGTAGAATTAGGAGAACATTGTACGCAGCAAAAGGAATACTGTATAATCAGCTGTGATAGATTTAACTCTTTTAAGCAATACAGTGATCTCTGACAATGCCAAAAGAGTCATAGTAGAAAATACTATGCACATCCAAAGAAAGAACTTGGGATATCTGAATGCAGATCAAAGTATACTATTTTCACTTTTTTTCTTTTTTCCTTTTATAAGATTTTTCCCTTTTCTTCTGAATCTTCTTTCACAACACAAATAATGCAAAAATATTATTAATATTATTGTACACATATAATCTATATTATATTGTTAACTTCTTGGGCCTGGGAAGCAAGAAAAGGAGAGAAAAATGTGGAACTCAAAATCTTATAAAAGATAATGCTGAAAACTTTCTGTACTTGTAATTGGGGGAAAATTTTTAAAACTACTAAGGAAAAAAGAAAAAATATGTACCTAAGATTTTCATTGGTTATCTCTGCAATGTTGCTATTAGTTAACTGTAAATTTTTCTTTTGGTTCTAGTCCTTTCTCTTTGCCTTTGTATTATAAGTTTTTTCTGCATTTATATAAGTTTTTCTGGGTTTTTCTGAAACCTTCCCTTCATTATTAATTATAGCATAATGTTTCAGTAAATTTATATAAGTCCCAGAATAATTTTTTAACTAGGTATAAGAGGCCTCATTTCTTACTTATCCGTAATCAATGACTGGGCATTGCCTTAGTCAAAGTGGGACCTGGGAAAGACATCAACTTTAAAAAGGCCAAAGTCTCCCACTGATTCCAGGGCCATTTCCAGTCATCTTGACCTATATCTTGCCACTGGATTCAGATGCCTGTGGAAGAGAAAGTGAGGCTAGTGACTTTGCCCTGTCTTCTCTTACTTAAATACAATTCACTTGCATGTCATGACATCACTTCCCTGATGTCATAATCCTCTTCAAGTATGAAGAAGAAATAATCATTTGTTTCCACAAAAACTTTTTGTAGGTAAGAATTTTTTTCCACTTTCTTTTATCTCTTTGTGGTACTGGCCTGGCACCAGTATTACTAAGTCAAAAAGTGAGCACAGTTTAATAATGTTTTGAACACAGTTTCAAATCACTTTCCAGAATGTTTCATTTACAATTCCACTGATAATTCATTAAAGTACTTGTTCTCCCACATCCCCTCCAGCATATATCATTTTCCTATTATATAATATATATATATATATATATATATACACACACACACACATACATATATATACACATATATATACACACATATATATATATACACACACATATATATATATATATATATATATATATATATATATATATATATATATATATATATATATATATATATATATATATATATATTACATTACCAGTCTGATATGGGTGAGTTGGTATTTCTGAGTTGTTTTCATTTGAATTTCTCTAATTATTACAGGTTTACATTCTCCAATTGATAAATGGTCAAAGGATATGAACAGACAATTCTCAGATGATTAAATTGAAATTATATCCACTCATATGAAATTATATCCACTCATGTTCCAAATCACTACTGATTAGAGAAATGCAAATTAAGACAACTCTGAGATACTACTACACACCTGTCAGATTGGCTAAGATTACAGGAACAAATAATGATGAATGCTGGAGGGGATGTGGGAAAACTGGAACACTAATACATTGTTGGTGGAGTTGTGAAAGAATCCAGCCATTCTGGAGAGCAATTTGGAACTATGCCCAAAAAGTTATCAAACTGTGCATAGCCTTTGATCCAGTATTGCTGCTTTGGGCTTACATCCCAAAGAAATATTGAGGAGGGGAAAGGGACCTGTATGTGCCAAAATGTTTGTGGCAGCTCTTTTCGTAGTGGCTAGAAACTGGAAGATGAATGGATGTCCATCAATTGGAGAATGGTTGGGTAAATTATGGTATATGAATGTTATGGAATATTATTGCTCTGTAAGAAATGATCAGCAGGAGGAATACAGAGAGGCTTGGAGTGAACTGATGCTGAGTGAAATGAATAGAACCAGAAGATCGCTATATACTTCATTGTTGTATGAAGATGTATTCTGATGGAAGTGGATATCTTCAGCATAAAGAAGATCCAACTCACTTCCAGTTGATCAATGATGGACAGAAACAGCTACACCCAGAGAAGGAACACTGGGAAGTGAATGTAAATTGTTAGCACTACTGTCTATCTACCCAGGTTACTTATACCTTCGGAATCTAATACTTAATGTACAACAAGAAAATGGTATTTACACACATATATTGTATCTAGGTTATATTGTAACACATGTAAAATGTATGGGATTGCCTGTCATCAAGGGGAGGGAGTAGAGGGAGGGAGGGGATAATTTGGAAAAATGAATACAAGGGACAATGTTAAAAAAAATTACTCATGCATATATACTGTCAAAAAAATTATAAATAAATATCTTGATTTGGTTCCAAAAAAAATTATTATTATTATTACAGGTTTAGAGCATTTTTCATGTCTATTGATAGCTTTGACTTCCCAGAAAACCATATTGAAAATATTTGACTATAAATTGGAAATTGATCTCATTCTTATAAATTTTATGCAGTTCCATGTATATTTTCAAAGTGAGACCTTTATCAGAGAAACTTGCTACAAAGATTTCCTTTCATTTTCTACTTTTCTTTTAATTGTAGCTGCGTTAGTATTATTTTTGAAAATCTTTTAAATTTTATTACATTTTACTTTCTGTTAACCTGTATCTCTAACTGTGACATGAACTCTTTCCTATCTATTTTTCCCATATCATCAGACAAATACATATATTATGTAAATATAAAATATTTACCACTAGTATCACTCAAAATATATGGACTCTAACCAAAAAATGGCTGAGGAACAAAATGGGTGAGCCAAAAAAGCAACAGGACTATAAGGTATAATTCATCAATTCAATGATCATTTGACAAGCTACATGAAAGCACTGAAACATTTATACTGCTTTTCCTGATTAATCCAAAGCCTTTGATACAATTTACAAGCCATGGCTTAATTGTGTACTTTAAGCATATGTAACATATAAAATAGACCCAAGAATAATTAATATACTAAAATATTTAATGATTGCATGGATAGCTTTTATTTAAGATTTATCACTAAAGAAAAAATGTTTAGGCCATTGCTACAAAATATAGTATCTTCCTTGAAGATATTTTAATCATACTACAATTTTGTGTACTATTAAAATAGGTATTGTCACTTTAGAATATGATTTACTCAGAAATGGAGAAGCATCACAATTATGACCTGGATCTACATGGTTACTGTCAACAGTCTTTTTGGAATCTAAAAATATTTCAGGAAGTAGTGTGGTAATATGATGCTATCCCGAGTGAGCAACACTATCAGTCACTCTTAAAATCTCCCCACTTCCCCATAAAAACAACCATTTCTGTGAATCAGCTTACTCAGTTCCAACCATTCCTTCAGTCCGTATGACAGAGATTTTCTTTTCTAAAGAAGCTCAGAGAAAAAATTGTAAAAGTTCTATTTGAGAATTATCCTAGGTATTTCTAGCACCCAGAACCTAATCCCAAATTACTGATTTATTAATTATCTGAAGTAATCCTGTGATTCTTACTCCACCCCCTGAAAGTTATAAAAATTATTATTAACAATTTTATTAATTAAAAAATTAATTTTAAAAATTGTAAATTAAAAGTCTGAGTCCACAGTTAGTATGTTTTTTAGTCAAAATACCACAATTTCAAAATCTTTCACTGTCTCTGTTTTTTTCTTTATCTCCACAATTACTTCTTCCCAAATTTATTCAGATTGCCATTTTTTTATGTTAAACATTTTATCACAATTGCTGTCTTGATACATGGTAAATGTGTAAACAAAAAAGATAACAACAGCTCTAAGAAAAATATTTCTCCTATACCCAAGGAAAATATATCAATTTTTTACCTTTTTCAAGTGAAGAGTAAGAAAATTAAATGAGGAGAAGAGAAATGAAGACTCACCCTTTGGCTTCTACATTCTAAAAAAGGTTTCAATAACGCAATCCCAGAACAGGAGTCAGTGATGATGATTTCTTGATAGTACCTCTCTCCATAGTTTCTACTCTTTTAGTGCTATATGCTCTCCCATCTTCTATTCCCATAATATTTCTCCTCTCCTTCAACTCCATGTATTTTAATGGTTTCTCCTCATACAATCCCTTAGGATGAGAGGTAGTTTTTCAAAGTCAGGCTGGTCAAGACAAAATTCCCAAAGCATTGAGAAGGATAATTCTGATGTTTAAAGGGAGTGAAGGAAAGGATACACTTAACCAATGGGTATTCATATCCAGATTTGACTACAACTGAATCCTCTGAAGTTGAAGCTAAATGGGAAGAATACATTTTGAACAATTATCACTTGTGAAATACCTTCTTTAATATATATGTGTGTGTATGAACATATACCTACATATATATACATACATACATATATATATACATATGTATATGTATATGTATATATATATATATATATATATATATATATATATATATATATATATATATATATATATATATATATATAAAATCATACTGCCAAAATGACTTTGAGATAAAAAAGTTAGGAACCTGTCATCTAGAATGGGACTAAATAGAAACACATATAATGATATTGAAATTCATAACCCCAAAGTAATTATAGAAAAAATACTTTGCTTTCTAAATGAGAAATGTTCTTAGATCACATGATAAATTAATCAAACATTTATAGAAATATATTCAGAACAGACACATTTCAAGTAAGACTCATGTCTCATTTGATTTGTTTATGCCAATAGATTTTCCAGATATAATTTTTCCCTTTATGAAATAGCTAAGAAACAAAAGTGGAGTCAAAATTCTTTCACAACAGCCCAATGAAATCAATCAACAAAAAGATAAGAAAAAAAAGAGAGTAGGCAGCCTTTCCTTGTTATCTCCAATTGATGTAGCCTCTGGAATATAATTATACATAATAAAGGAATGACATAGTAACAAAATGTTAGTAGCAAGTGATTATAAAGTATAAAGTATAAACTTCATACTACTCTCTGCTAAAATTAGGAATCAACTAATTACCTTGGATAAGGAAGAGTTAAACAAAAATCTGGATAATACAATATTTTAACAGAAATAATTTATAATGGCAATTCAGAATTATATAATTTTCACCAGATACTACATAGAACTTTAAATAACCTATATTTAGTGAAAGATAAAAATTCTTCCATGAAATGCAATGAAAACATTGCAATATATCACTGTAGACTACAAAAAAATTACTATTTACTGAAAGATACAAGTTGAATTTCATAGATGACCAAATGTCAAATCCCCATGCTACAAATGCAAATATGAAAATATCCTTGAAAATCCACACCTAAAAACCTCCCATGGGAACAAGAACATCATTAGTAATAGAAGTGGTATTCATAATCACCTGAACAGAAAACTTATCCATATAAATTTAAGAAGAGTTTTTAATAAGTATTACTATGCCAAATACACACAAATATTATGGAATGAAAAACATTCTAAATATAACAATATTGCAAAATAAATTAAAATCAGGCAAGAAATGGATAGGATATATATTATCATCTCCATCATCTTGTCTTCTATAAATATTTTCTTGAAGACATTTTCATTGTCTATTGAAAATGAGCTTGAAGTTGCAATATTTGCTAAATAATTTCAAAAAAATGTAGCAAGTTTACTCACCTAATTAAAATATGCAGAATTTTAAATATGAAAGATAATAGGACAGTGCTTTCTCCTACAACTATTCTATGTAAATCCACAGAGTAAGATGGAAAGAATGAGATAATATTACTGTTATTATTAATAATAAAATAATGCCAATTTATGTTTATAGCTTAGGTATAGCATTTCACTATCAATTGAGAAAATTAACTCACTGAATATATAAAAATATGTGAAAAATAACATTTACAACTTAGCAAGAGTAATACATCAGAAGTTCCCTACATTTCAAAAACTAGGAATAGATTTGGTGATTTTATTAGTTGAGGAAACTCCTTTGTTCTGATAGTATGTCGGAGGCAGAACCTGAACCCAGACTTCAAGATTTCATATTACACTTATAAAAACTATACACATCTGAGAGGATTTGGAATAATTATGCTTTTGTAATAGTAAGTTGTTAACAAGCATTTGTTCCCTATTTTTTCACTGATTAAAATCATTCTTAATGTGTATAGTAAGAAATGCAAAAACATAATCCCCTGTCCTCAAGTAGATCACATTCTAATAGGGGAGACAACTTGAAAACATCTATGTACAAACAAAATGTATACAGTAAATGGGAGATAATTTCGAAGGGTGTGTGGGGGGGAATAAGAGGGAAATGAAAGAAAGATAGTATCATTTCTTTGCTCTCTCCAATTGATGTAGCCCCTGGAATATAGTAATACAGGGTGAAGTGATGATAGTGACAAAATATTAGTAGCAAATGATTCTTTAATTAAAGTATACTTTATTCTCTGATTGTCAAAATTAGGAATCAGCTAATTACCTTGGATGAAAATTGACCATCTGATTGGATTAAGTATTAAACCTTGGAAATAGCCAAAGCTTGAAAAATTAGAAACAGTCAAAGAGAGAATCAGTACACAAGGAAGATCTTTACTTTTTTGGATTGGGAAGGGGAGGCAGGGAGAAAGTATTCTCCTCCTCCTCCCAACCATACGCCATGTAATCTGGCAGCAGAGCTACTTGCTCAGGAAATATAATTTCACTCCATAGTTATAAAGTCAGTTCAAGAGATTTTGAGTCACAATTGAAAAATCAGACTACAGACACATTCAAAGAGGGAGTCACCCAAGGCTAAAAAAAAATGTTTGATAGAATGGGACCTCTAGAAGCAAAAAGAGCTGATTATGAACTGAAGAAATAATCTATCTCTGGCAGTTGGGCTACAGAGAGGAATTAAATCTGAGCTACATCCAGCTGAGCTACAGAAATGCTACATCTTAGGATTCTATAGTAAAGTTTCTTAAACTTTTTCCAAACACCACTTCTTTGGATCTGAGAAATTTTTACATTACTCCTTTAGAACTGAAAAACTTTTACATGACCCTAGGTATATAGAAATATAAAATAGGTATGCAAATCAAAGATTAACTGACAGTAAATCATAATTTCATGAGCTCTACATTTAGATATGTGATATTGATCTACAGGAGAGGAAAAAATTTTAGTACCTAAGAAGTGAGCTTTCTTGGCCTTGTGTATCTTACATATATGTATCACTCTTGTTGATGTTTTAAATTTGTGCTCACTCTTTCAATGAACCTTTTGTGAATTTATTTAAGACTAACTCACATTTAAGCTTCTAAATTACATTTAAAAATCTGACTACAGATTTTTTAGAATGTCAGAGTAACAGCCCACAAGTGCAAATGAAAACTGGAAAAATATGTCATAGAAGTCACTTCATCTGCAAAAGAATAGAATACTAAAATCTTAAAAATCAAAAAACTATAAGTAGTAATAAAAACATTTGGTGGAATTGAATAGAAAATAATTTGAATTTAAGGTGATATAAAAAAACAAGGACATGGATAATAGAAAAGTAATGGGGTCTTAACAGAAATGAAAAAAAGAAGAGAGAATGATTCCTAGTAACCACTGTGATTTTTTGAATATATTATTTGTTGTTGTAGTTATAATGACCGACTTTAATAAGGAGTCACTTAAGTTAAGTGGTTCTAATGTCATAAAATTTATAGACATGGTAGATAAATTCTACTGTCTTTTTACTCCTGACTAATTCTGACCTCATGAAAAGTAGCAACAATCACAGCTTCTGATTGAATGGGACTGTTAGCCAACTGCAATAAGTTGTGACACACATCTATCCCAAAGATACTAGAATAAATGAAATCATTCAAAGTTAATTCATTAGCTCATTAACTCACTTAATCATTTACAGATGTATTATTTAAACCTTTTTTATGGGAGTGGAATAGAGGAGATTTGGACTCATGGTTTTATCACTATAAAAAATTCTTGGTGTGGAGATGCCTACACTCAATGGTGATCACCAATAGCCTATTGTCAACTCAAGAGTCTTAGAAACTCGTCATTAAACACTGGATAGCTAAATTCTCTAGGTTTACACAACAATAATTTAGAGGCAATCTGTAAACAAGTTCTCTTAATCTGCTATTTCAAATTGCCTGTCTACTCCAACATGCTGTCTTAAGGAAGGTTCCTTAATTGAATTCTCACTATGCTCTATCTTAAACATTATATTGCTACACAGAATTTGTACCATTTAGTGACATTAGCAAGAAAATCTTAATGGTTATTTAAATCATTTGTTTCTAAAATCCCAGTAAAGAAATAGTAAGAAGAAGCTTTCTTAGCTCTTTACTTACAATACACATCCACTCTAATTGACTTTATTGCTGGGGATCCCAAGCCATTTTCTGCTTTACAGTAGTATCGGCCTCCTTGGTGTCTCTGAATATTTGTAATCCTCAAAGTCTCATTGAAGACACTTGAATCTTGAAATCTGTCAGAGGCACTTCCTGCTGTTTTGGTCCACCTGATCTGAGCAAGTATCCAAAAAAAAATTGTTACCTTAGATTAATTGTAAGCTCACAAAACAAAATAATATGCAATGACATCTCTGAACAATAGACTTTCTAAGCTGATACTCCATCTCATTCCTCTGAAAGGATGTTGAGAAACTTTGCTTCATGAGTTTTATAAGTGAAGTACAGTTTGTAATTTTTCTCTGATCATCCAGCTTTTAAAAGCAAATGACATTGCTATGGTGCTCTAAAACTGACAGTTTTTATTTAATACATTATTTCATTTGAGCTTCACAAAAACTGAGAGGAAGTAGGTACATTATTATCTCCATTTTGTGTAACAAAAGTTCACAGATGTTATGCAAGATCACTTCTAGTGATTTACATATAAAAAGGTAACTGAAATTTCATTACAATGAAATCAGCAATATTTCCATTTATATTGAGTTCTCTGGGAGGGGAGGACAACTACAAAGGTTATAATTTTTTTTAAAAGGATTATGAGATCATGAACATTTCACAACTACAACTAGAAAAATACTTCTTAACCAAACAAGAAACATTATAGATTATAAAAGATAAAACAGAATGTTTTGATTGTGTAAAACTAAAAATATTTTGTGCATACTTTGAACCAGCATTACCAACATTAATTAGGTCTATCTCCCAGAGACCCAAAACAGGGAAGAAGAAATTATTTGTATAAAAATATTTATAGCAGCCCTTTTTTGTGGTGACTAAGTATTGTAAATTGAGGGAATGTCCTTCAATTAGGGAATAACATAAGAGGTTGTGTAAACAAGTTGTGTTTTATATGTGTGTGTATTATATATATACATATATATATGTATGTATATATATATATGTATATATATATGAATATCATTGTGCTTTAAGTAATAACAAACAGTGGATTTTTTCTTTCTAATTTTTCCCTTTTGATCTTATTTTTCTTATGCATTATGATGAATATGAAAATGCATTTATAAGAATTACACATGTTTAACCTAAATTGGATTTTTTGTTCTCTAGGAGAGGGGGCAGGGTGGGAGAGAAGGAGAAAATTTTAGAACAAAAAGTTTTCTAAAGGTGAATGTTGAAAACTATCCTTGAATATATTTAGAAAAATAAAAATATATATTTTCAGGAAAGAAAATGACAAGTCTGAAGATTTTTAGAAAAACCTGTAAAGACTTACATAAACTGAAAAAAAATTAAAATGAGCAAAAGCAGGAGAACACTGTACACAGTAAGAGAAATATTGTTAAGGTGAACAACTGTTATAAGACTTAGCTATTCTCACCAATAAAATGGACCAAGATAATCACAAAGGACACATGATGAAAAATGCCTCCAGAGAAAGAACCTGTATTTTCTGAACAGATTGAAATATTGTATTTTTCATTTTCTTTATACTTCTTTTTTTGTTCTAGTTTTCTTGCACAAAATGACATATGGAAATGTTTCACATAATTTCACATGTATAACCTATATGACTTTTTTACTGTCTTATGGAAAGAGAAGAGGAAAGAAAGAGGCATAGAATTTGTTACTCAAAACTTTTAAAAATATGAATGTTAAAAAATCTACATGCACTTTAGAGAAAAGAAGATTTTTTAAATAACTAAGAAGTAGTTTTCATTAATAAAATCAATAATTAATTTCAAAAGTAAATATAGTTTGACAAAAATTTAGAGCATCACTGGTAAAAGTATGCTATCCAAGTTACATAGGAAATCAAATAAGAGGTAAAAAAAAGAACTAGTTTTAAAATAATATCTACCTATAAGTGATCATATGAAAACATATCTCATATTATGATTAAAAGAAAAGTAAATTAAAATAACTCAGAAGTTTCAATTCTCACCTTTCAAATTGTCAAAGGCAAAAAAAATTAAGCAATTTTGGAAGAAAGACTAAAGCTCAATGATGGCAGAGATATGAATGTTTTGGATATCAATTTAAAATTATACAAATGGCCTTCCCACTCTTCAGTTTATGCTCCAAGGAAGGTGAAGACAGAAACAAAAGTGTTACATACCAATATAACCATAATAGCATTCTTAATAGTGTCAAAAGAACTGGGAATAAAGTCATTCATACAATTGCCAAATAGATAAAAAAAAAAAACCCGAGGTAAATAAATAAGGAAGGAAGGCTATAAGAAATTCAGAGAAATGTGCAAAACTTTAAATAAACAGATAAAGAGAAATAAGCAGAATGAAAATAAGAGCATCTATTAGATTTTTAATTTTTAGTAAATTGTTGCTTGAACAAAATGGAGGGTTCAACTCTGAGATGGGAGATTATTTTCCACAGAAGAACAGACCTGAATAGAAAATTTAACTTTTCAAATATAAGAATCTAGAAGCATTAAAAGGTAAACATGAAAGTGAAATCAAAAGAAATTCAGTAAGGTTAAACAATTTACATTTCCATATGAGAAGATGATGCATCTAACTTATAAGAATGTTATAATTTTAAAGGTAGTTAGAAAGATTATACATAGAAAGAAGGCATGGGAATTAATTATGATGGGATGATAAAAAAAATGGATGACTAAGAGAGATGGCAAAAGACAATGGGGAAGGAGAAGAATGGATAACAACTACCTTACAATAAAGAAGCATGTAAGGACTTTTATAGTGAAGGGGGAAATGTAAAAAAATGAATATTAAGCAATATACACACACAAACACACATATATACATATATGTACACACACTCAATTTGGAGAAGTAAGAAGGGAAGGAGATAACAGAAAAGATGCAATGATAAAAGGGAAGGCAGATAAAGGAAGATAGAAGGCAGTGCTTAAAAGTAAAACAGACTTTAGAGAAGGAACAGGACAGACAGAGACAGAGAAACAGAAAATATCAAGGTAAATGGACAGCTAGAAATTATAAATGGGAATCAGAATGATATCAGAAAAGCAAAAGTAAGAGCAAAAGTAGAATTAAGTAAAAGGAATAAGCAGGGAAACTAAATATTGCTAAAAGACACCATGAACATTGAATAAATATCAATAGTAAACATATATGCATCAAATCATTGAGCATGCAAATTAGAAGAAACAATCCATGATTTAATTAAAGAGAATGGAGACAATGATATAGCATACCAAAATTTGTGGAATGTAGCCAAAGCAATACTTATCTATATCTCTAACATGAACTAGATAAATGTTTCTCCTTCTATTTCTTTGCTAAATTCTCTTGGAATTTAGACAACTTGTAATGGTATTACAATTACAACAAACTTTGTCCCTTGACTAGGAAATAGATTCAAGCCTGCAAATTCTTTTGAGACATTTCATGACACTAGTCTGTGACCCTAACCTCTTGAGGTCCTTCCCAACCTCAACATAGTCATATGAAAAAATGCTCCAAAACATTATTGATTAGAGAAATACAAATTAAGACAACTTAATTGTCTGAGATACCACATCATGTTGTGCCATAGTTTCCTAATTGTCCTGCCTCAGTTTCCCTAAATTGTTCTGCCTCAATTTCCCTGAACTGTTCTGCCTCAATTCTTATTATTGTTCTGCCTAAATCTCTCTGTTTGCAACACCTCCCCCTCCTGCTCATTAGGACTGAGATAATTAGGGCTGTGGCCACTCTGGCATTCCAAAAGATAAAACTTCAGATGTCCTATCTCAGATATCTAATTGGCATTGTCTACCTCTATCTCTTCAGACTTCCTGGCTCTAGTTTGACTATCTCCTTTACTCCCAATTTGTAAGAATTTATGGCCCTACCCCACACTTTTTAGAACTGTATTGATGGTCAATTCCCACTCTTAGTGCTCGGACTCTGCCCCTGCCTTGGTTTACCCTGGTAGCTGAGAGCCACATGTACATTTATTTCATGGGAAACTCACATTTGCTGCTGGATGCTTTGAGACATCAGCCCTGGGGACAATATGCCCCCAGCACAATCTCTCCCTCACAAATAAAATATTAAAACTCTCTCATCTCTATCTTGCCTCAGTTTCTCCAGGATTACAATCACACCTCTCAGATTGGCTAAAATGACAGGAAAAGATAATGATAAATGTCGGAGGGGATGTGGAAAAACTAGGACATTAATTCATTATTGGCAAGTTGTGAAATGATACAACTATTCTGGTGAGCAAATTGGAATTATGCCCAAAGGGCTATAAAACTGCATCCCTTTTGATCCAGCAACAGCTCTACTGGGTGTATATCCCAAAGATATCATAAAAGATGGGAAAAGACCCACATATGCAAAAATGGTTGTAATAGTTCTTTTTGTGGTGCCAAGTAATTAGAAATTGATTAGATGTTTATCAATTGGGAAATGGCTGAATGAGTTTTCCATCCCAAGTCTCTTGGAATTATCTTGGATCTTAAATTGGCTCTTTTCAACAATGACATAATTCAAGACAATTCCAATAGAAATGAGATGGAAAATACCATCTGCATCCAGAGAAAGAACTATGAAGCATACAATTCTCACTTTTTTTTTCTATTGATTTTTCTTTCTCATGGTTTTTCCCTTTCATTTTTATTTTTCTTTCACAACATGATATTGTAGAAATATGTTTAACATTGTTGTACATGTTTTCTTAAATCAGATTTCTTGGTGTGTTGGGGAGGGGAGAGAGAAGGGAGAAAAGGAGAAAAAAATGGAACTTAAAATCTTACAAAAGTGAATCTAGAGAATTTTCTTTACGTGTAATTTACATGTAATAAATACTATTAAGTGCAGGAGAAAGAATGTATCTCCTACTGAGAGCTGGGAGAGTTCTTCTTTTCTAACCTTTTAAATAATCTGATCATTTAATATTAATGTTGAGTACCAATATAAAATGTATTTAGGAACATGGTATATAGTATTGGTGTAAGCCTCATTTCTGCCAGATTGTTTTCCAGTTTTTCTAGAAGCTTTTCTCAAATAACGAATATTTTCCCCAGGTAATTTTTATTTTATATTTTATCAAATACTGGAATATTAATAAATTCCTTATTTTTAATTATTTATCTAGTCTATTTCATTTATTTTTTCTGTTATTTATCTAATAGTAGATATTTTTGATGACTGCTCCTTTAGATTGAAGTCTAGCCTCCTTAACCTTTATTTTCATTATTGCTCTTGATAGTCTTTTTTTAATACCTACCCATGAACATAGTTTCAGATTATAAAATAAATCCTTAAAAATCACCTACATTTATATATATATAAATATATCTTATATATATATGTATAGATATAGATATAGATATATAGATATCTATCATAAGATCCAAGATGCAAAAATAGAAAGAGAAATCACATTACAAATAACTATAAAATATTTAAGATAGTTGAGCCAAAAAATATACCAAAGCATATAAATATATTTTCTTAGAGAAATAAAGTACAACTTAGGTAAATGTACAAATTATACACACACACACACACACACACACACATACACACACACACACACACACATATATATATATATATATATATATATATATATATATATATATATATATTCATCCCTTGACTTTACACAAATAAAATTAGTGTAGTCCTGGGCTTCACTGTTTTTTCCCCAGACCATTAAAATATTCTTTTAATTGGTCTACCAACATCCAGTCTCTATCATCTCCAATCCATTTCCATATAACTTACAAACCAATATTTTTTAAGCATAGACTTTAATAATTATTTATTTGTGAAAAAAATTTATGTTGGGTAAATGTATTGTGTATTATGTTACACATACTATAACATATCTGCCATTTGTAAACATAGATTAAAAAGTACACACATCTCTTTGGTGCTTTGTTATGCCACAGTTTCTTTTGATTATTCTACCTCAGTTTCCCTGAATTGTTCTGCCTCAATCCCTGCAACACCACCCCCAGGCCTAACCCCCCCACACACACACACACATACAAACCCTTGACCATTAGGACTGATATAATTTAGGGCTATCTACTCTAAGGTTATAAATTGTAAATGTTTAATCCTAGATAAGATTATCCCAGATAATCCCTTCTATTTTAGACATCATGACTCCAGACCTTCCCAATTTATCAGAATGACCAGTGCTCACTTTGCCTCCCCTCCCTTCTGTTTTTGTTCTTCCTTATCACTAAAACTCTATAAAGAATCTCTGGAATCTCATATTAGATACTAGATGCTTGGTGACAAGAGTCCGATCCAGTCAATTAATTAAGCTCTCTAATAAACAAAACATTATAACTCTCTAATCTTTATATTGCCTCAGTTTCTCCAGTATTACATCCTTGATTGTTTTCTCTGGGTATCCTAACATAATAATAATGTAATTCAGAATGATGACAACAGTTGTTGAGTTGTTTCAGTAGTGATCAATTCTTCATTACTCCTTTTGGAATTTTCTATCCAAGGATATAGGAGTGGTTTATCATTTCTTTTTCCAGCTCGTTTTATAATAGAGGAACTGAGACAATCAAGATTAACTGTCTTGCTCTGGATCACACAGGTATGTCAGAAACAGGATTTAATTTTAAAAGATGAGTCTTCCAGATTCCAAGCCCAGTGCTCCATTCATTTAAATAGAACTTTACAATTTGCAAACAGCTTTTCCCTATAAAACAATAGATAACATTTAAATAGGTCTTTATAATTTATAAAGAGCTTTCCCCACAAAAGTTGGCAGGTAAAGAGTGTACTATTGCAATGTTAAAGGGAAAGTAACAGATTAAAGCTTAAGTAAATGAAGTTATTGGCCCATGGCTACACTAGTTAATAAGTGTCAGTGCTTGACTACAGCTTCACCATCAAATTTCGAAGTAACACAATATTGATTTTGTATCATTACGGCTTTAAAGACTTTTATTTTGCATAAGCTTCAACAAGAAAAAATACAAAATGCCACAAATTTTGGAAAAACATCCTATTAGAGATTATATAAGTAAATACTTTCTTATGTAAATGATTATTGCATTTTGACTGGATTACTATTACTGACACAGTTGGAAAAGCAAAAACACAGCATCAAGCTATTTCCATTAATGGAATATGTAATTCTATAACAAGCTCTGAGTCTGCAGGGTTTCTGTTCTTTGGTACTTTAAAGTGCTTAAGTGTCTAATTAAGATGCTGTTCCAAAGAGCAACCTAATTTCTTTTTTTTTTCATTTAGTTTAACTGTACCATTTATTTTCAATTGAGTGATATTTAAATTTTGACTACTATTTTGAAGGTATATTCTAAAAAGGCAACACAATTTGTCCTATCTACATTATAAAGTCCTAATAATTTCTATTGCATATGTAGCACATAAAAAATTTTGCATTAGTCCAAAAGAATAAATTATAGAGACATTTACTTGAAGGAGGCATTGTGGACTGGCAAATCAATTATAGTCATTCATATAACTATATGCTAGATATGTGAAAACTAGATGGTATAGTACTGGGCCTGACACCAAGAAAATTCATCTTTCTGAGTTCAAACCTGACTTCAGACACATTAACTGTGTGTGATTCAGGACAAGTCACTTAATCATGTTTGTTTTAGTTCCTCATTTGTAAAATGTGTTTGACTAGAAAATGTTAAGTGGAGAAGAAAATGCTTTGCCTCTACCAATTCCCAGACTTTCTAGTAGGGCTAAGAAGGAAGCATATCTAGTGACTTGATAAATCATTGTGTGGTTCCTCTTTGTGACCCTGTTCCAGGTCATATTCACATCACTGTCTTGTCTGTTCTGATAATTTTGGAGCTTGGTAGGAATCATGTGGGCTATCTCCCCTTCTTCCCATCCACAGATGGGATGTCCCTGCTATTTCTTAAGAACTCCAGATAGTTACTGCTAGTTTAGGGAAACTAAAAAGACATTTTTACCTTCTCTGAAGGACTTAGTTTTCTCAGGTTCAAACTATAGTCCATTATCCTGGCTCTTTAGTTGGTTTGTAATAGTTGGAAGCATAAGTACTGATAATGATGCCATGGTGTTTTCCTCTAAGCAGCAATCACATAGTCATGAGCCTGTCTTTCATTCCTGTTGCAAGGCATATGAATTTGTTTATTAGATTAATTTTTATTGCAAAATCTGCACCAGCTTCATGGCCTTTCTTTTCATTATGTCCAATCCAGAAAAACATGTATTCAGCTCCTATTTCAGTAAACTTTTGTTATTTGCCAGCCTTGTTTCACTCAGGTTTGCTATGTGGATTTAATACTTGTTAAATTTTCTCACAAGAGCTGAGAATTCAGGAAGATCTGCAAGAAAGTATAGGAGAGGAGAGATATTAGATTGATTACCAAACTGAGGATCTACAGAACCCTTCTGCTGACCTGAATTATATGCCTCTAAAACCTGGAAAGTACACCAGCACGATGCAAGTAAATTGAATTGCTGAACTGTTTCCATTTAAATTGTCTTAAGAAGATTCTGAAGATCACCTGGCAGAATAAGGTACCAGACACTGAGGTCCTTTCTTGAACTCAACTGCCAAGCATTCCAACTCTACTGTAGAGAGCACAATTCCACTGGAATGACCACATTATTTGAATGTCAAATGTATGCTTGCTAAAAGACTTTTATGGAGACCTCAGATTGGGCCAGCCTCACAAGATGATCAGGAAAAGCAATATAAGGACACTTTCAAGGTCTTTCTTAAGAACTTTGGAATTGATTGTATGATATAGGAGACAATGGCACAGAATCACCCAGGATAACATGCCCTTATCAGAGAAGATGCTGTGCTCTATGAGCAAAGGAGAATTGAATTAGCTCAGAAGAAATGTGAGAGGCACACTTAGAGAAGGCACCTCAAACATTTATAAGGACTATTTTATGTATACTTGTGGCAGAGCATTCTAACCTCATATTAGTCTGATTAGCCATAGTCAGACACTCTGTAACTCAATCTAAATATAATGATGTCATTGTGGTCCTCTAACAATAAGTTAATATGTGAAGAAGGCAATTTTTAAAATCAAGTTTAAAAAAAGAAACCCTTCATTCCCAACCTGTACCAGATGTAAAACTATATTTGATGACAACAGTCAGTTTAGACATAAAGAGTGATTCGATAAGCTAATTAGGAGAACAAGGGATAGTCTACCTCACAGATCTGTGGAAAAGGAATAAAGAAAAACTAGAGAACATTATGAAATGCAAAATGGATAATTTTGATTATACTAAATTAAAAAGATTATGTACAAACAAAACCAATGCAGACAAGATTAAAAGAGAAGCAGAAAACTGGGGGTGGAGAGAATTTTATATATAAGGTTTCTGAAAAGATCTAATTTCTAAAATATTTAGAAAATTGACTCAAATTTATAAGAATACAAGCCATTCTCCAATTGATAAATGATCAAAGAATATGAACCAACGATTTTCAGATGAAGAAATTAAAACTATTTCTAGTCATGTGAAAAAAAATGCTCTAAGTAATTATTGATCACAGAAATGCAAATTAATACATCTCTGAGGTATCACCACACACCTTTCAGATTGGCTAAGATGACAGGAAAAGATAATGATGAATATTGGAGGGGTTATGAGAAAACTGGGACACTAATACATTGTTGGTGGAGTTGTGAACTGATTCAACCATTCTGGAGAGAATTAAAATTTAGCCATAGGGCTATCAAACTTTGCATACTCTTTGGTCCAGGAATGTCTACTAAGTCTGTATCCCAAAGAGATCATAAAAAAAGGAAAAGGACTCACATGTGCAAAAATGTGGCAGATCGTTTTGTAGTGCAAGGAACTGGAAACTGAGTGGATGCCCATCAGTTGGACAATGGCTGAATAAGTTATGGTTATATGAATGTTATGGAATATTATTGTTCTATAAGAAACATGATGATTTCAGAAAGGCTTGGAAAGACTTACATGAACTGATGCTAAGTGAAATGAGTAGAAGCAAGAGAACATTGTACACAGCATCTAGAAATTTATGCAATGATGAATTCTCTTTTCAACAATGAGGTGATTCAAGCTTTGTGATGGACTTGTAATGGAGAGAACCATCTGCATCCAGAGAGAGGATTGGGGGAAATCGAGTACGGATCACAACATATTTTCACTTTTTTGTTGTTTTCTTGAATTTTGTTTTCTTTCTAATTTTTTTTCCTTTTTGATCTAATTTTTCTTGTGTCGCATGATAATGTTATGTATAGAATGTATAGAACAGAAATATGTAAAGAAGAATTGTACATGTTTAACATATATTTGGATTGTCTGTTATCTAGGAGAGGAGGTGGGGAAAAGGAAAGGAGAAAAAATTTGGAAAACAAGGTTTTTGCAAGATGAAAATTGAAAATAAAAGCTAAAAAAGAAAAAAATATTCTCTAAATGTTTAGTAGAATTCATTTATGAATCTTTATGTTCCTGAGAATTTTTTTAGAAATCTCATTAATTATTCAATTTCTTTTTCTAAGATAAGGTAATTTAAGTATACTATCTTCTCTTCTGTTAATCTGGTCAGTTATAATTTTGCAAATATTCATCCACTTCATTTGGATTTTAAGATGCATTGGCATATAATTGGAGAAAATAGCCTGTAATAATTGCTTTAATTTTATCTTCATTAGTGATGAATTGATCCTTTCTCTTTTTATTTTCCTTTATCTTCTCCCCCTAGTTTTTCCATTTCCCTTTATCCCATTCCTATTAATCTACAAACTCTTCTATACCCTGCTCTATCTTATTTCTTTATAGGCTTTGGAAGGCGATATACTTTTCTGGATGCATATGTATTGTTCTCTCTTTAACTCATTTCCTATGTAAGCAGGATTCCAGAACTACTTCCCATTCTCCCCCATCTAATTCCCTTGTGTCAGTTCTGCTCTTGCATCTCATTTGTATAATGTTATTACACTTTATCTTTTCCTACATGGTTTTGCATTTTGCAATCACATCATACTAAAAACTTTTCCCAATCTTTCTTTTGAATTAGCCAATTATTAATGACAATCTTAGATATGCTTTATATTTCCATATATAAAACATGAAAAATCTGTTCTTAGCAAGTCCCTTGAAATTAGAATTTGATGTATACTTCTTATTTCTCTTGGATATTACATATCAAATTTAAGTCTTTTGCAACAAAATACAGAAAGTATGGGAATCCATTGAATATCCTTTTTTTTTTTCATTCAAAATTATGTGTTTAACTTTGCTGGATATGATATTTTTGTCCATAAAACTATCTTGCTCTTCAATATATGGGATTCCAAGATCTGCTGTTTTTAATGTAATCATTGCTAAGTCTTCTGTGATTCTAATTGTGGCTCTATCATATTTCCTCTTGTTTCCCCTTGTTGATTTATTTTGTATCCTGTAATTTACCTAAAGTTGTGAATTGTTTCTAGTAGGTTTTTAGTTGATTCACTAGGGTTCTCTAAGTATACCGTCATATCATCTGCAAAGAGTGATAATTTGGTTTCCTCGTTATCTCTCTCTAATTTCTCTTCTTGCTTGTGATATTTTCTCCTTAAGCTGAAAGTTTTAAAATTGATCCTATGATGTTCTTCTAGGTTTTTCTCATAAGATCTCTTTCTGGTGGTAATCAGTGAATTTTTTTCTATTTCTACTTTTCCTTCTTCTCCCAAATGGTTCAATACAATTTTCTTTAATTGTTTATTTTATTATTGTCTAAAGATTATTTTTTTGATGATAGCTTGTCTTCTCAATCTGTTTTTCAGATGTTATTTTTCTATGTGATGTCTCACATTTTTTTCCAATCTTTATATTTTGTGTTATTATTTTGTGGGCTCCTATAACTTTTCAAGCTTCCCCTTGCCCTATTCTGGCTTTTCAAGGAGTTCTTTTCTTCAAGATTCTAGATCTTCTTTTCTAGTTGGTTGACTTTCTTTTCAAATTTTACTTCTTTTTCTTGGACTATTCTTTTTTATTTTTTTTTTTTTTATGTTTTCCTTAATCTCTCTCATTTGATTTTTAAAGCCTTTTTCTGAGTGGTTTTTTTTTTTTTGGGGGGGGGCAAGTGACAACTTACCTCTTTGGGGTAGAAGAGGCTTTTTTTTTTTTTTACTTCAGCATCATTCTATGAAGATGAACCCTATTCTTCATTATTCACAGTAAATATCTGCAGCTGGGTGCTTTCTCCTTTGCCTGCTCATTTTAATTTTATTTTAGCAGATTGTTGATGTAATCAAGCTCTAGTTCAACAGAATAGAGGATGGTGTCTCTGGCCTCAAGTACTCCTTCAGTTCTTCCCACTGGCCTGGAATGAGAAATCAAGAACTCTGCTCTCATGAAAGTGCTCACAATCCCTGCCCCACTTTTTTGCACTTAACTGGCAAATGCTGGGTTCTTCCCTGACAGGAATATTTTTCAGCAGCATAGCTGGACCTGGCATTCCTTATCAGCCCAACATCCCACACTGTCTGGGAGATAAAAGCTCATATTGCTGTGGCCTGAGCTATCTTCCCAAGAGTTTGTAGTTTGCTGTTTCAATGGAACTAGCCTGCATGTATTTATACTTCACTGAGGCCAAACCTCAATCCAGATATTTTTCTTCAGCACTTCACAGAGAATCACTGTTTTGCTCCAGATATTTTTGTCATTCTAAGTTTTCCCTACAGTTCAATTTTGTCTTGTTTGTGGGGGAAATCTGGAGAGCCTGAAATTCTCTGACCCACTCAACTATCCTCCCAGAGTCCGGCTGGAAATAAAAATATACATTTTCTCTTTAAATACTGCTTTGGCTGAATCCCACAAAATCTGGTATGTTTTTTTTCTTCTGTTTTGTTGCTGTATATTTGTAAGCATATGATTTCCCTCTTGAGATTTAGCTGCATTCCAGAAATTTTGGTGTGTTATTTCATACTTATTTTATCACATTATTACTAATTGTTCTTGACAGTTATTTTTAAATTACTCCACTTGGTGCTTGGGTGTGCTGTATCTTTTGATGTCCTCCCTAAATAAAAGGTCATTTTTATTGTTTTATGGTTTGTAAAGAATGTATTTTCACATTTGTTTGCAATACATCATAGCCAGCTTTTGTAAAAGCTAGACGAAGTACTAAAAAAATGATATATGTACATATAGATATAAATATGTAAAAACACATACATAAGCAGATACATGTGGGAGCACATGCATACACACACACACACACACACACACACACACACACACACACACACCCATACAATGGCATATTGGTACTCTTCATTAATTGATTCCAGAAGGTACAACAAGTATCAAAAATGAGTACCAAATAAATTTTTCTCTTGAGGAGTATATCTCTAGTCTGCACTAACCCTCTCACCCAATTATCCAAAAAAGCAAATAGAGGCTTCTAGCTTCAGAGAAACAAGCCAGCCCAGCCAGACTCCTCCCTTCTTAACTCAACTCATTTTCTGAGAGGATCTGTGACCTTTCAACTCTCCCTTTATTCCACACTGTCCAAGCTTCTCTGGGTCAGGCACTGTGGATGAAGAATATGGTATTGCTCTGCTTAGGACACTGGCTTCAAGGAGTCCTGGATATTCTGCCCTAATACAGGTCCTCTACCATAGCTGCTTCCACCTAATCACCCTGCTGCTCATTCAACTGCTAGTGCTCCTTCTGCTTCTCCTCCTGCTGAACACACCAGCTGCTCTATATCCCTCCCAATACTACTGTTTGAGGACTAAGGAGAGTATACCTGCAGACACATCATCCTACTGCCCCTCAACAGCTTGCCAACATGTATAACGTCAATATCATGGGGTCCAAACTGATAGTTCTACTATCTTTGCTGTGAAGGAGCTGCTGACGGCTGAGGGCAATAGCAAGAACAGAAGCAGAAACTGGGGAGTGTGCCTGGCCAATTTCAAAATAACCAACTTCAATGAGTGCCTAACAAAGTTAAAGTGCTAAAGCATATTTTTCTGATTAAAATGTATTGAATACTGATCAGTCCCAACTTATTCTGGTCCAACTCTTGTTTATATATATTAATATGCTATCTCTTCATTCGTCTGTAAACTCTTTGAAAGCAGAACCTATTTGGTGTGTAGTTGTTATTGTTTTTGTTTTGTTTGGATGGAGCGTTCATTGTATTCCTATTACTTAACATAGCACTTGACATACAGTAGATGTTTGAATTGTGATTTGAGAAGGGGACACAGATGGAGGGTATGTATAACCAGAACTTTGGTTAGACCATCTATGGAGGACTAATGAGAAGATGTAGACAAAAATTGTAAAAGCATGTAATGGCTGTCAGGAAGCACTGGTAGAAGACACATCCCAAAGGTCAGAAATCTATCCAAATTTAATTTTTATGGAAAGGAATATCTAATCAAATCTGCTGAAAAACCAAAGATGTAATTTTGACAATGTAAAACATTTGTAACTTAGAATATAGTAAACACCTTAAAAATGCTAGTTAATTGACCGAACATTTGTAGTAGCCTATCCAAAACTCAGAATAAGATTTTTTAAAAATATAAATGGGGGCAGTTAGATGGTGCAGTGAATTATTTCCTCAGCCAAAAAAAATTAAAATAAAAAAATAAAATATAAATGCTCTTTGTACTCTAGAAATTGCCTATCAAAATTGAAAAGATCCTTTGGCATCTAGATAATAATAAAAAATAATTACACTTAACTAGAACTTTACTGTTTACAAAGTACTTTTGTCACAACTTTAAGAGAGTGGTGTGACGAGTACAACCCTCATTTTATGGATTAGGACATGGAGACTTGACCATTATCATAAAGCTGGCAAGTATCAGGGATAAGTTTTGCATTCTTTTCTTCTGTCTCTAAACCCAGGTTAGTATCTATCACAATATGAAGTTATTATTGAGGCCCATTTATCTCACCTGTATTCATCCTGTCAATATACTCCTGGAAAATTAGACCCAGGGAGTATAAATGATTGACCAAGGTTACACCATTAATATGTACCAGCAATAGGATTGAAAATCATGTATTCAGACTTCAAAGTCAATATTTATTAAAACATTATTTCCATTGGTTCTCTTGCTTATGACATTAGTCATTTCACAGGTAGCTTTGTGTTTAAAATAGGGAGAAAATACCTGCTATTTGCTGTTCTTCATAGGGATCTTAAGAGAACATGCTTGTGGAAGATTTAGAAAAGGCAGAATTAAATGGACCTACTAAATACTAAGTAGTGGATTGTAGAAATGTCACATATATTAAAAAGTATATATCTATATACATAGGCTGATGAATTAGAAATGAAACAAACAACTTCGTTAGTGGCCTTTGAAGAGACAATAGTATCATTACTACTATTTTCAGACAAATCATGTGCTCTAATGATAGAGCATTTGGTCACAGGATAGAGCCTTTATAATTATGAGACATAGTGGCTCTGTGCAAGAGGAGAATAAAATACACAGTAGATCACATCAATACATAAATATATTTAATCTCTCTTGGATTAGAAGGGAGTAGTAGCAGCAATAATTTACAACATAACACAAAATGGCTCCTTTAGCAAACTACCCAAATACCACAAAAATTTAGTGGATCATCAGTAATGCAGTGACATCCTTCCTATCCTTCAAGTTTCAAACATTACCATCACTATAAAATTTTGCCTTACATCCTTTTGTCTCCAATTAGAAGTAATTTATCTTTTATCCAATCTCTTGTAGCAATTTGTATCATCCTTAAGCTCTTATTTTATTCTATATATTATGCCTTATAATAACTATGTGGTGTCACATCTTTGTATATGAGCCATGCCTCTCCCTGCCTTATGAAGCTAGACATAGTAACTATTCTGTAATTTCATTGTTATCTGGAATTCAATGATAAAAAAAAAAAACCCTCCCTCTACCAATGCAGGTTGGCACCTGATCTGCTGTCTTTATAGTTTAATTTAATATATATTGTTTTATGAATTATGTTGAGAGACAAAAATCAGAGCAAAATGGAAAAACTATGGGAGAGAGAAAAAATGGAAGAAAGAAGTGAATATAGCATGTATTGATTTATTTATATTCAGTCTCTTTAGTTCTTTTTATGAATGTAGGTGGCATTTTCTCCAAAGTCTATTAGAATTCCTTTGATTCACTAAAACACTGAAAAGAACCAAGCCTTTCATAGTTGATCATTACACGTTCTTGCTGTTATTATGCACAATGTATTCCTGGTTCTGTTTGTTTTGCTCAGCATCAGTTCATGTAAATAATTCCAAGCTTTTCTATAATCAGCTCAATTATCATTTTTTATATTCCATTATCTTCAGCCATTACCCACTGATGGACATCTACACCTTTTTCCAATTCTTTGTTACAACAAAAAGAGTTGCTACAAACATTTTTGCATATGTAGATCCTTTCCCCTCCTTTTTGATTTTCTTGGAATACAGATTCAGTAATGGCACTGCTGGGTCAAAAGGGTATGCACAGTTTTGTAGCCTTTTGGGCATAGTTCTAGATTGTTCTCCAGAATGGTTAGATCAGTTCACAACTCCACCAACAATGCATTAGTATCCCAGTTTTCCCACGTCCCCTCCAACATTTATCATTATCCTTTCCTGTCATCTTAGGCAATGTGAAAGGTGTGAGGTGGGACCTTAGAGTTGTTTTAATTTTCATTTCTCTCATCAACAGTGATTTAGAGCATTTTTTCATATAACTATAAATGGCTTTAGTTTTATCACCTGATAATTATCATTTCATATTCTTTGACCATTTATCAAATCTTATAAATATGACATAGTTCTTTATATATTTTAGAAATTAGACCTTTATAAGAAATACTGGCTGTTAAGATTTTTTCCCAACTTTGTACTTCCCTTTTAATCTTGTTTCTGTTGATTTTATTTGTGCAGAAACTTTTTAATTCAATGTAATCAATGTTGACCATTTGGCTTTCATAATGTTCTCTAGTTCTTCTTTGGTCATAAATTCCTTCCTTCTCCAAATATCTGATAGCGAAATTATCTCTTGTTCTCCCAATTTATTTATGTTATTGTCTTTTATGCCCAAATCATGTATCCATTTTGACCTTATTTTGGTATGGGATGTGAGATGGAAATCTATGCCAAGTTTCTGAAAACTTTTTCCAGTTTCCCCAGCAATTTTTGTCAAATAGTGAGTTCTTATTCCTGAAACTAGAGCTTGGAGGATTATCTAATACTAGATTGCTATAGGTCTTGCTTATTGTTCATGGATCTAATCTATTCCATTGATCTACCACTCTATTTCTTAGCTAGTTACCAAATGGTTTTGTTTACTGCTGCTTTATTGTAGGCAATCTTTATAGTTTTAAAAAGTTGTTGTCTAAATCACTTAATGATTAAGTGACCTGTTGAGGAACACACAACTAATATGTCACAAGTAGCACCTGAACTAAGTTCTTTTTTGTTTGAAGATCAACATTCTATCTGCAGAGCACTTTGCATCTCATTAGAACTATATCTTGATTATTTCCTGACCTCCAGTTTAGGAGAGTGATTTGAACTTAAGATGTGCATATTAAGTGGCTATTGAAAGCTTACTTAGTATCAACAGACTTGGGGTTCTTTTTCTGAGTTGCTTATTGAAGATTAATAGCTAAGAAGTCATAATGTCACAGAGTCTCAAATGAAAAGCACTGAAAACCCCTGCCCTTGTTGCTTGTCCAGAGTAGTTGTGAGAATCATAAGAGATCATGGACATTCAAGTCCTTTAGAAATTCTAACATCACATGTGAATGTTATTGTTGCATGGGGATATAAAAAGGGATATAATGATGCTTAGGACTGTCTGCATGGGTATTATGTGCCAAAAAGTGAAGAGGAACAAAAGAGGAAGTCTATAGTAACCCTACTTTTACTCAAACAAACAACAAACATGAATGTGAATACTGCTATGTCTATTGTTTTGCTTTAACTTGATGGTGAGATAAATAATCCATGGATCTGTGGATTTTAGAGTTGTTAAATATTATTGTTTTATTTAATATGCCTATTTTTCAGCAAGTTAAATTGGAATGGTTGAGCAATTTATTTTATTTGTTTGTTTGTTTATTTGTTTTGGTGAAGCAGTTGGAATAAGTGACTTGTTCAAGGTTACACAGCTAGCAAATGTTAAGTGTCTGAGATGAAATTTGAATTTAGGTCCTCCTGATTTCAGGGCCAATGCTTTATCCAGTGTGCCATCTATCTGATTCTTTTATTATTTCTGATTCTTTTATTAATTTTTTAATTTTTACATTCAAAACTTCCATAGAAGCTTCAATTAGAGTTCTTTTCTTATATTATTTTTTCAGGAAGTTGCTTGAGCAAAAGCAAATTTATATCCAAGGAATATAAATCAAATGAAGCAATTATAACCAACAGTTTTAGTTTAGTTTTTTTTTTTTTTATTTATGCAGGAATCTTTGTTTTCTCCTCTTTTGACTGCTTTTCAGCTTCAGTTCTATCCTCCTAATCCTCTCTTCACCCTGATGTTTCTGTCTCCAGGCATTATTTTTCATATATGCTTATAAATATGCTTGTCTTCCCAATTTGAAAAAAATCAAATAAACCACTAGATCTTATCATGCCTCACAGTTATTAACCTATCTTGTTTCCTTAGCTAAAGTCCTAAGCTAGACAAATAAATACAGTGCTCCCATTTTTATTATTCCTTAAACTCTCTACAATTTTGTTTCCAACTTTATCATTCTACTGAAACAATTCTTTTAAAAGTTATCATTGTGGACATGGCTCTTTTCAACAGCAAGGTGATTCAGGCCAATTCCAATGGTGTTATGACGAAGAGAGCTATCTGTACCCAGAGAGAGGACTGTGGGAACTGAATGTGGACTGCAACATAATGCCTAGTTATAGTATATAATATATCTAGTTATATAAATATACATATATCTTGTCTCAATCACATTAGTCTTTTTTGACTTTTTTCCCCTATCTATAGTTGTTATTTTTTGTTCTCAGAATTTCTTTAAACTCCTAAAAATTATTGAGCTCTGCAAAGAAGTTTTGTTTATGTGAGTTAAATTTTCAATATTTAGAAGTTTAAATTGATCATTTAAATATTTTAAATAAAACTAAATCATTACATGTTCACATAACTACATTTTGATGGAAAATTCTATATTTAAAACAGTGTGTGGAGTGGCATATTATAAGTGGAATATAAACTTGTATGGCATGGATTACTTCATTTTTGTATCATTATATCTAGCATAGTTTCCGTATGATTAAGAAATATTTGTTTACAGCTACACCCAGCGAAAGAACATTGGGAAATAAGTATAGGTTGCAACATAGCATTTACACTCTTTCTGTTATTGTTTGCTGGCATTTTTATTTTTCTTCCAAGGCTATTTTTACCTTCTTCCTAAATCTTATTTTTCTTGTGCAACAAGATAACTGTATAAATATGTATGCATATATTGTATTTAACATATACTTTTAATATATTAAACACGCATCTGACTATCTACCATCTAGGGAAGGGAGTAGAGGGAAGGAGGGGAAAAGTTGGTACAAAATTTTTGCAAGGGTCAATGTTGAAAAATTACCCATGCATGTGTTTTGTCAATATTTGTTTAATTGAATTGCACCATAATTTCCAAGGTAAGAAAAATAATGTTCAGAGAGGTAAAGTGATTTTCCCAGGATTAGAGTTTTTGTTTTAGGCAATATCTAATTTGCTGCTTCAAGATTAGCACTCATCAATTATTTGATACAACTTTCATGTATACAAACTATAAATATATAGCATTTTTTGTATGTGACCTGCTTATGTTTGTTAACTATATACTGCTGTATGATTACTAAAACCTTTAATTGTGTTTCTCATATTTTAATTGATCTAAACTTACTAATATTGGGCCATGTATTAATATAACTTTAGGATTAAGTACATTTATTTTTTCGTAAAGATATACAGTTATTCCTTCCACATTGAAAATTTCCCCTTCATGGATTCAGCATAAGAAATAAAATGGGAATTTGGGGGGAGCTTTGTGGAAGCCAAAGACAATACATGAAGGTTAGCATATGACGTAGAGCCTATGACCAAATAACCCAAATCTCAGACTGCTTTTCTGGTATGAAAGAAAGACCAAAAAATTTTATAGGATTTTCCAGATCTCAGGGATACTGCAGCCCCAACCCCCATAATGTGGAAGAGGCAACCATATACTGTTGATTTATTTTATGCCTTTTCTATTGTTGACTATCTCTTCTCCATCTTTTGTTTATATATATATTTAAAATGTATATTATAAATCACCTATTATCTTCATATTCCAGCTACCGGGATGTTATATATTTGGGAAATTAAATTCTAAAAACAGAACCCCTTGTTCTCAGAGAGCTTTTTGCATTTCATAAATACAGAAAGGTATTTGGAGAAAAAAAGACATAATTTGAAAAACAATAAAAGATTCCCAATCAAATGTGTAACTTTGAGATAAATCTTGCCATTGTGGTCTAATAAATAAAGATATTATTTCATTTGGCAATAATTAGTTATTAACAAGTTGATGGAATATGAGAAATAAGAGACATAACTAGAACTCAGAAATTTTAAATAACAGAGCAAATTATTCTGATTATTTGGCAGCTTTGAGGTTTTGTGAAATTTATAGACATAACTTTGATCAAAGATTATTGTAGTCCAGAAAAAAAGTTTAATTAAAAACACATGAGAACATGACTTTAATGTTCCCTAGGAATTCAAATAATAATCATACAATTTAGATCAATTTATAATTCCTTAATATAAAGTATTTTATAAATAGGCAATTTTCATTCTTCATTCAGATATATCAATATAGACATAAAGATTGACAAAAACAGTAATATATAGCAAAAACATATAGCAATAAAATATACATTGAAATAATGTTGATGTAATTAATTTATCCTCGAATTAAACAAGATAAATAAGATGCAGACTTTTATATTTCAGACCCAGATCATTTAGAATTTTTTATTATTCTCAAGTAATAAACTAACATTTTTTTCACTTTTATACTCCAATGAAGAAAAGATTTCCTATATAATCTGGGACTACAAATAAGATCGTGGTCGGTGTAGAATCCTAAAGTAACAAATTGAGAGTAACTTCAACATTTTAGAAATATCTATATGTAATTAATATGTTAATTAAAATCAATTTTCTATTCATTAAGGTTTCATCCAAGTTAGTTCTAATTACTCTATATGGAATATCTGAAAATAAAATAATATAGTTTAAATATTTCAGTAGTTTATATTGACTTTTCCCTAATTTATTTGGAGTTAGTGAGATGGAATAGCAGAGTGATAAGAATAATAGATCAGAGGCCAGTGGATTTGAATTATATAGTCCCAGTTCATTTTTCAGCACTCACTGTTTGTTTTCCCTTTGTCAATAGTATTTTAGTTTTCCAAATGCATGTAAAGATAGTTTCTAATGATTCTTGCTGGTTTTCAAGTCCTGCAACAGTCTCACTATCAGCCATGCTCTTTCAGTGTCAGATGTTTTCAGTGTCAGATCTTCTCCTTTGTTTTGAGGTTATTACTCTTTTTCTGTCTCTCTCTGATGGATGAGGCGAATATGCCTCATTGGCACCCATCTGATTACTTCTCCAAATGTAGAAATATAAGCAAGCCCTCTCTTCAGGCAGTTAACCTATCTAGCCCCTTCCCACTTTTGGGATTTCTTCTCATTAACTGGCAATTATATTGGAGCTGCTCATTATGTTGGAGCTGTTCTCACTGGACACTGCCCTTCTGTTGGGTTAAAAAAAAAAAAAAAAAAAAAAACATGTAGTCTTCTCAATTGTAATCTCTGCTATCTGGTTGCTTTTTGGCTGATTGATCACATCAGAGTCCTGACCTTCTAAAGACTCTCTGGGTAGAGAAGAAACACTGGGAAATGAATGTAAATTGTTAGCACTACTGTCTATCTACCCAGGTTACATGTACCTTCGGAATCTAATGCTTATTGTGCAACAAGAAAATGGTATTTACACACATGTATTGTATCTAGGTTATATTGTAACACAAGTAAAATGTATGGGATTGCCTGTCATCGGGGGGAGGGAGTAGAGGGAGGGGGGGATAATTTGGAAATAGGAATACAAGGGATAATATTATAAAAAATATATATAATAAAAAATTATTAAAAAAAAAAAAAGAAAAAAAAAAGACTCTCTGGGTATAAACTCAGCTGCCATCATGCCCCACCAGTCTTTTGTATGTCTTGAAGCTGTACCCTGCCTCTCATTTCTCTGGATCAATCTACATTCTGAGGCCCAGCGGAAGCCTTTGTGGCATTTTGGACACAGGGTTTTGGATCGTCTCTCACCCTGTCCTCTCACTCTATACCTACACTGGGCTCTCAAATGTCCTGTTTCTCCACACTGAAAACATCGATGATTTTCTCTAGAAGTCCCTTGCCAAGAGGAACCCTGTCTTCCCACGTTCATCATAGTCTGGGTATAATAAGCATTAGTGCCCACTGTGGCACAGCCTCTTATGATCTCCTCTAAAGGAGGAGATCTTTGTGTAGTCCCCATATAATTCTTATGCAAACCTCATTAGCATTTTCCTTAGCCAGTTGTCTTATCATAATTCTTGTAGATGCATTTTCTCCAATGGTTCTTGTGACAGCTGTTTGAAGACATCTCACAAAATCCTCAAAGGGTTCATTGGGACCTTGCTGTATTTTTGTGAAGGCTTTACCTCCATCTTTCTCTGGGAGAGAATCCCAAGCTTTTATAGCAGCAGTAGCAATCTGTTCACAAGCTGTTGTGGGGTAATTAATCTGTTCTGAATTCTCTCCATACTGACCTTTACCTGCTAGTTGGTCAAAAAAGTGACTTGTATATTAACTCCTGTTTGCCTATTGTATTGGGCTTGAATTAGGATTCAAGCATACATAATTCATGATACTCTGAAAGCCACAACAAGTTTTGTCCAGGTTCTAAACATGTCCTTGCTATGGATTTCCAATCACTTGGGGTTAGGATTTCATAAGCCAAATTATCTAGTAACTTCTTAACATAAGATGATGTAGCCCCATAAAGAGTGTAACCCTTTTCAAATCCTTAATTTTTTCCAGATCAAAAGGAGTGTATCTTCTCCTTTGTTTACCTGAAAGGTCAAGCTCTTCAATCACAAGATATACATTTGTTTTTAAATTAGATATATCCTGTCCTTATCTCTTAGCCTAGACCTTTTATAATCTTGTCAGAGGTAGCTTCATAGGTGGTTGTAATTGTGTTACTGCCTCTCCCCCTCCTCCTTCTCCCTCCACCCATGAAGGGTTTATTGAGGGAAGTAAGTCAGGGTATGGGAATGCCCCAATTTCTCCTGCTGTGAAGTAGCACACTCAAAATTGTACTTAACTCCATTCTTATCTGATTCTTCATCCTTTTCAACTAGTTTAGTTGGATCCTCCCCCTCCTGCTCTTTCTTCTTTTTCCTTATTCTATAACTTATATAATTTCCTAAAGCCAGTTATATTAAATTATATGTATTAAGTGTGTCTTTGGAAATTGAGTCAGGTCCATTTTCATTGTAGAATTTACATAGTTGCTCTCCTACTAGTTTCCATTCCTCTAGATCCAATTCTTTTTCTATAGAGAACCAAAGAGATATGTACTGTACAGTTTCTAAAATTTCAGTGATCTGCTCCCAAATTATAATCAAACCTTGACTTTTCATAAGTTTGACAATGCTCTCTACACATTTTCCTTGAATGGGAAAAGAAAGCTGTTTTCTAAACATCTGTCTCATTTTAGCTGAAATACTAGTTTAGCCCTATAACAAAGTTTTCTTGTTGTTTTTGTACTCACCCTAATTTCTGGTTTGAGGAGACTTTTCCACTGAAATCAGGATTGTGTCTGTCCAATGTTCTGGCACCAAAATGTAATATTCTTCTCTAAAAATGTAATTTTCTCTGTGAACAGGTTTCTTGGGGAGCTTCTGGGGGCAGCTTTAGTTTCAGTTCAGTATAATAATCACCTCAAATGCATCCAGGAGTTAAAGTCCAAATCCTTTATTGTCTCTTCCAAAATCTTAACTCCTTCACTTGGGGCTCAGCTAGTTTTCTGGAGGCCTTCAGGATCTTGGTTTCAGTGTTCTCCACAGGAAAGCCTGCCACCACTTCTCTGTCTTCTTTCATTCTGCCTGACTGCTATCTCTGGCTTATGAATGTCCTCAACTGAATCCTGGCTTGTGAATCTCCCAGAGTGCATCCTGGGTGAAATTCCTAGCTTATATATGCTTTCTTGAAGGTGTGAATCTTGTAGAACTCTAGTAAGTACATTACTGAACTAGAGAACTGTTAAGTACCATGCTAAATTAGATAATTATTGTCTTTATCAATTCCAGTGACTTTGTAAGAATTCTAACAAGTCTCTGACTCTTCATAATCTTATAGCACAACAGAATCTTATTTCTCTTAAGGTATGTCCAGGTTAAAATTCATTGTTTTTATAATGCCATAACACTTCAGTAGAGATCCGATTGCCCCCGAACTGAATGCAGTCATAAAGTACATGAGTCCAGAAAAGCTAGGCATCTTAGTGGAGAGAGAGTGCCATCAGTAATTTTTTGTCTCTCCTTAGAAAACCAGCATATAATTAAGAAATAGGAATAATTGGAAGAAGAAAACAAAATATGGAGGGATCCATAAATGGGGAGATGTTAAGTAATAGCAAGCTTGTTAAGGAACAAAATTAAAGCAAAGAGTTAGGGGGAATAGGAAAGATGTGAAGATGTGTGTGTGTGTGTCTTTACTCAATTATAGCCTGCTCGGGGAAGGGGAGAAGGTGGAAAGGATGAAAAAGGAAAAACAGAATAAAGTTTAAAAAGTTCATAGCAGAAAACAAAAGAACAAGCAACAAAAAAAGTAAAGAAAAGATGGAAACTTATGAATATAATTTCTTCTGCTATTATAAATCCTTTCTTGAACTGGTAATTTATCATTATATATTTTTAATTCTTCCTGATGTTCTGATGGGAACATGACAATGTTCTGCTTTGTCTTGTTTTGTTTTCCTTTTCTGTTTTTCTATTTTTATTCTTTTTTAATAAAATAAATTTATAAACAAGGAAAAGAATAATTTTGTTTCCTATTTGTCTATGTTTAAGCTTTTTTTTTTTTCTTTCACTTGTTTTATTACTCTTCCTAACACTTCTAGAATTATGTTAAACAGTAGTGGATGGATCATTGCTTTCTGTTGTATTGTTGTATGACCATTATACTGTTGTATGAATCAACTATGCGTTTAAAAAGTATTTACTGTATGTGAAATATTACACTAAGCTCTAGGAATAAGCAACAACAAAAATATATATACAGTTTTGCTTTTTTCCCTTGCAATTAATTTTGCTTCTGATTGATTTCATTGACAATATATAAAAATGCTGATTACTTATTTTATTTTATATCCTAAATTTTTTTCCTTAAGTTTTTAATTATTTCAACTACTATTTTAGTTGATTATCGTTCTCTTTATATATATGTGTGTGTGTGTGTGTGTGTGTGTGTGTGTGTGTGTGTGTGTGTCATCATATCTTTTGCAAGGAGTTATAGTTTTGTATCTTCATTTTCTATTCTTTTAGAAATTTTTTTTAAAATTTAACTTTTTTGTTTTTTAATTTTATTTCTTTTTATTGTAGTAAGTTTATTTATTTTTAATACACATTGCCTTATGAATCATATTGGGACAGAAAAATCAGAGCAAAATGAAACAACTATGGAAGAGATTAAAAAAAAAAAAACAGAAAAAAGAAGTGAACATAACATGTGTTGATTTAGATTCAGTCTCCTTAAATCAATTTTTTTTTTTTGGATGTAGATGGCAAATTCTGTCCAAAGTCCCCAAATCCCAAATTGGTACTGCTTTAGATCACTGAACTGGTGAAAAGAACCAACGTACAATGTATTTCTGGTTCTACTTGTTTCACTCAATATCAGTTCATGGAAATCTTTCCCGCTGTTTCTATAATCAGCTTGTTCATCATTGTTTAAAGAACAATAATATTCCATTACCTTCATGTACCACAGCTTGTTTAGCCATTCCCCAATTGAAGGGCATCTACTCCTTTTCCAGTTCTTTGCTACCATAAAAAGAACTGCTACAAATATTTTTGAAAATATGAGTCATTTTCCCTCCTTGAGGATTTTCTTGGCAGACAGACCCAGTAATGGTACTGCTGAGTCAAAGGATGTGCACAGATTTATAGCCCTTAGGGCATAATTCCAGATTGTTCACCAGAATGGTTAAATCAGTTCCCAACTATACTAATAATGCATTCGTGTCCAAGTTTTCCCACATCCCCTCTAACATTTATCACTATCTTTTCCTGTCATCTTAGGCCATCTGAGATGTGTGTAGTGATACCTTAGAGTTGTCTTAATGTATATAAACCTCCCATGTTGGAATATACAGAGATAAGCCTTATTAAGTCTCTTATGATAAAACTTTTCTGATTACTTTGTTATGCTTTTCCTGAGTCCTGTATTTGAAAATCAAATTTTCCACTCAGTTCTGTTATTTTCATCAAAAATGTTTGAAAATCTTCTATTTCATTTAATTACTATCTTTTTCTTTAAAGAATTGTACTCAGTTTTGCTGGGTAGGTGATTCTTGGTTGTAATCCTAGCTCCATTGCGCTCCAAAATATCGTATTCTAAGCCTTCTGGTCCTTTAATGCAGAAGCTGCTAAACCTTGTGTTATCCTGACTATGATTCTCCTATACTTCAATTGTTACTTTCTGGATGTTTGAAATATTTTTCTCCTTGATTTGGGAGTTCCAAAATTAGGCTAAAATATTCCAGAGAGGGGCATCTAGGTGTCACAATGGATAGAGCACCAGCCCTGAAGTCAGGAGGACCTGAATTCAAATCTGGTCACAGACACTTAACACTTCCTAGCTATGTGACCCTGGCAAATCACTTAACCCCAATTGCCTCAGCAATATACATATACATATACATATATATATATATATATATATATATATATGTATATATATGTATATATATGTATATGTATATATATGTATATATATGTATATATATATATTCATACATATATATATATATGTGTGTGTGTGTGTGTGTGTATACATATATATATATATATATATATATATATATATATATATATATATATATATATATATATATATATATATATATATATATATATATATATATATATATATATATATATATATATATATATATAATTTCTTGCAAGATGATATACAGGCTCTTTTTCTGATTGTGACTCTCAGGGAGACCAATAATTTTTAAATTATCTGTCTTGGATCTATTTTCCAAGTCAGTTGTTTTTCAAATGAGTTAATTCCCATTTATTCTATTTTTCTTTTCTTCTTTTTGGTTTTGCTTTATTGTATCTTGATTTCTCATAAATTCATTGGCTTCCATTTGCTCAATTGTATTTTTAAGGAATCATTTTCTTCATTGAGCTTTTGTATTTCCTTTCCCAATTGGTCAATTTTGCTATTTTTGACGTATTCTTCTTCTTATTGGCTTTTTGAATTTCCTTTTGCACCACTTTCAATTGTTTTCCTAATTTCTCCTCTCTCCCTTTTACTTGATTTTCAGAATCCATTTGAACTCTTCTATGGCCTGAGCCCAAGCCTTATTTTTCTTGGAGGCTTGAGATGTAAGAACTTTGACTTTGTTGTCATCTTCTGAATGTATGTTTTGATCTTCCTTATCACCATATTAACCATTTTCAGTGGTTAGAAACTTAATTTTGTTATTTGCTTATTTTCCTAACCTATTATTCACCTTTTAACTCTTTGGTAAAGAAGGGCTCTGTCTCCAGGGTGGAGGGTGCTCTGTCCCATGTTTCAAGTATTTTGTTCAGCTGTTTTCAGAGATCCTTCTAGGGATCTGATCACAAGCATTCTTTTCTGCCCTGGAGGTGTTAGGAGTATCCCTAACCCACTGTAGCTGTATGATCTACTGTACTAAATCAACAGTTTTATTTTGCTGATGCTTGGGCTTGGAGTTGGTGCCCTGGCCATGCTGGCATGGCCTGTGCTGGGACTTCATACCTAACTTCTAGCCCATTGCAGAGCCTCTCTGTTGACCTTCTGAGTCCTCCCTAGTATTTTTCTGCTGAAAGATCCAGAAGCCTCCAGTATTACTGCTGATTCAGGGGTACTGCCTGGGGTTCTGGGGTCCATCCTGTCTGGAAATGTATTAGTGCAACCTGCACTGGGATTATGTTCTAGGCTTCCATCCTGGTTTCAGAAATATATTCAGAGATATAGAAGATGTAGACAAAAAATGCAAAGGCGATAAAGACATGTAATGGCTGTCAGGAAGCACTCAAAGAAGACACATCCCCAAGGAGGGAAATCTATCAGAATCTAAATTTTTATGGAAAGGAATATCTGATTAAATCTGCAGAAGATTTAATCACAAAGATGTGATTTTTGACAAATGTTAAACACTAACCCAGCATATAGTAGACACTTTAAAAAATACTGGGTAATTGATTGAAAATCTGTAGTAACCTATCCAAAAATCAGAATGAGATTTAAAAAAATATATAAGTGCTATTTTTACCCTAGAAATTGTCTATCAGAGTTGAAAGGATCCTTTGACATCTAGATAACAATGAAAATAATAATTACATTTAACTAGAACTTTACAATTTGCAAAGTACTTTTGTCACAACTTTGAGAGTGTTGTGGCAAGTACAACCCTCATTTTATGGATTAGAAATGGAGACTCTGGGGGATTAAATGACTTGCTCATTGTCACATAGCTGGCAAGTATCAAGGATAAGTTTTGCATCCTTTACTTTTGTCTCTAATCCCAAGTTAGTATCTATTACAACATGATGTTATTATTGAGGCTCATAAATTTCATCTAAACTCATCCTGTCAATATACAGCTGGATGTACGATGTATCCCAGGAAGGATAAATGATTGACCAAGGTTAAGCCATTAATATGTAGCAGCAATAGGATTGAAAACCAGATACTCCAACTTCAAACTCATTATTTTTTAAAAACTATTATTTTCATTGGTTCTCTTGCTTGTGATATTAGTCACTTCACAGGTAGCTTTGTGTTTTAAAATAGGAAGAAAACACCTGCTACTTGCTATACTTCATAGGAATTTTAAAAGAACATGCTTGTGGAACATTTAGACAAGGCAGAATTAAATTGAACTACTAAATATTAGGTAGTGGTTGTAGAAATGCCATACATGTTAAAAAGTATACATCTGTATATATAGTATACATGGACTGAATGAATAAGAAATGAAACAAACAACTTCTTTAGTGGCCTTTGAAGAGACAATAGTATCATCATTACTATTGTCAGACACTACCAGACACTCACTCCAATGAAAGACCATTTGGTCATAGGACAGAACTTTTATAATTATAATGAGACATAGAGGCTCTGTGCAAGAGGAGAATGAAATGCACAGTGGACCACAACATAAATCCATAAATATATTTAATCTCTCTTGAATTAGAAGGGAGTAGTAGCAGCAGCAATTTACAACATAACAAAAAATGGTTCACAAGAGATGGCAAATTATACATTTGCATTTATAGCATTTATAGCTGGTCATCCCTTTGTATATAGTACATTTCATTTTGCTTGAGTTCATAGAAGACTTTCTAGGTTTGTTTGGTTTTTTTCCTGAGTGAACCCTATTTATCATTTCCCAGAGAGCAATAATATTTCTTTTTTTATAATATTTTTATTTACAAAACATATGCATGGGTAATTTTTTTCAACATTGACCCTTGCAAAACATTCTGTTCCACATATTCCTCTCTTTCCCCCCCCCCAGATGGTACATATTCCAATACATGTTAAATATGTTAAATTATATGTTACATCCAATATATATATATATATATATATATATATATATATATATATATATATATATATATATATATATATATATATATATATATATTTATACAGTTATCTTGCTGCACAATAAAAATCAGATCTAGAAAGAAAAAAAAAAACCTGAGAAGGAAAGCAAAAATGCAAGCAAATAATAAATAGAAAGAGTGAAAATGCTATATTGTGGTTCACACTCAGTTCCCATAGTCTTCTCTCTGGGTGTAGATGGCTCTCTTCATTACTGGACAATTGGAACTGGTTTGAATCAACTTATTTTTGAAGAGAGCCACGTCCATCAGAATTGATCATCCTATGGTCTTGTTGTTGCCAGGTATAATGATCTCCTGGTTCTGCTCATTTCACTTAGAATCAGTTCATGTAGGTCTCTCCAGGCCTCTCTGAAATCATCCTGTTGGGCATTTCTTACAGAACAATATTTTATAACATCCATCTACCACAATTTTTGCAGCCATTCTCCAATTGATGAGCATCCATTCAGTTTCCAGTTTCTAGCCACTACAAAAAGGGCTGCCACAAACATTTTTGCACATATAGGTCCCTTTCCCTCCTTTAAGATCTCTTTGGGCTATAAGCCCAGTATTAACATTCCTGGGTGCACAGATTGACAACTTTTTGAGCATAGTTCCAAATTGCTATCCAGAATTGTTGGATTCGTTCACAGTTCCACCAACAATGTATCAGTGTCCCAGTTTTCCCACATCCTCTCCAACATTCATTATTATCTTTTCCTGTCTCATCTTAGCCAGTCTGAAAGGAATGTAGTGGTTTCTCAGAGTTGTCTTAATTTGCATTTCTCTGATTAATAATGACTAGGAGCATCTTTTCATATGGCTAGAAATTGAAACTATTTCTTCATCTGAAAAGTGTCTGATCATATCCTTTGACCATGTATCAATTGGAGAATGGATTGATTTCTTAGGAATTAGAGTCAGTTCTCTATATATTTTGGAAATAAGGCTTTTATCAGAACCTTTGATTGTAAAAATGTTTTCTCAGTTTGTTTCCTTTTACTCTTGTCTGCATTAGTTTTCTTTGTACAAAAAAAGCTTTTCAATTTGATATGATCAAAATTTTCTATTGTGTGATCAATAATGATCTCTAATTCTCCTTTGGTCACAAATTCCTTCCTCCTCCACAGGTCTGAGAGGTAAAATATCCTATGTTCTCATAATTTATTTATAATCTCATTCTTTATGCCTAAATCATAAACCCATTTTGACCTTATCTTGGTGTATGGAGTTAAGTGTGAGTCAATGCCTAGTTTCTGCCATACTAATTTCCGGTTTTCCTAGCAGTTTTTGTCAAACAGTGAATTCTTATCACAAAAGTTTTGAGTTTGTCAAACACTAGATTATTAAAGATATGACTATTTTTGTCCTATGAATCTAACTTATTCCACTGATCAATTAATCTATTTCTTAGCCAATACAAATGGTTTTGTTGACCGCTGCTTTATAATATAGTTTTATATCTGGTACAGCCAGGTCACCTTCATCTGATTTTTTTTTTTCATGAGTTCCCTTGAAAGACTTGACCTTTTGTTTTTCCATATGAACTTTGTTATTTTTTCTAGGTCATTAAAATAGTTTTTTGGGAGTCTGATTGGTATAGAACTAAATAAATAGATTAGGTAGTATTGTCATCTTTATTATATTTGCTCGCCCTATGCAAGAGCACTTAATATTTTTCCAATTGTTTAGATCTGACTATTTATGTGGAAAGTGTTTTGTGGTTTGTGGTTTTGTTCAAAAGTTCCTGACTTTTCCCTTGGCAAATAGATTCCCAATTATTTTATACTCTCGGCAGTTACTTTAAATGGAATTTCTCTTTATAACTCTTAACTGTTGGATTTTGTTAGTGATATATAAAAATGCTGATGACTTATGTGGGTTTCTTTTGTATCCTGCAACTTTGCTAAAGGTGTGGATTATTTCTAATAGCTTTTTAGTAGAACCTCTGGGGTTCTCTAAGTACACCATCATATTATCTGCAAAGAGTGGTAATTTGGTTTCCTCATTAATTTAATCTCTTTCTCAACTCTTATTGCTGATACAATATTGAATAGTAATGATGATAGTGGGCAACCTTGTTTCACTCTTGATCTTATTGGGAATGGTTCCAGTTTATTTTCATTATACATGATGCTTACTGATGGTTTTAAATAGATGCTACTGATTATTTTAAGGAAAAGTGCATTTAATCCTATTCTTTCTAGGGTTTTTAATAGGAATGGATGTTGGATTTTATCAAATGCTTTTTCTGCATCTATTGAGATGATCATATGATTTTTGTTAATTTGGTTATTGAGATAGTCAATTATGCTAATACTTTACCTAACATTGAACCAACTTTGCCTTCCTGGTATAAATCCTGGCCATGGTGTATTATCCTGGAGATGATTTTCTGTAGCCTCTTTGCTAATATTTTATTTAAGATTTTTGTATCAGTATTCATCAGGGAGATTGGTCTATAATTTTATTTCTCTGTTTTCATCCTATATGGTTTAGGTATCAGTGCCATGTCTGTATCATGAAAGGAATTTAGTAGGAGTCCTTCATTCCCTATTTTGTCAAATAGTCACTCTACGTAATATCGGAGTTAATTGTTCCTTAAATTTTTGGTAGAATTTACATGTAAATCCATTTGCTCCTGGGGATTTTTTTTTAGGGAGTTAATAGTTTGTTCTATATATTTTGGGGGGGGGGGTTTCTGAAATAAGCCTATTTAAGCAATTTACTTCCTCCTCTGTTAATCTGGGCAATTTATATTTTTGTAGGTATTACTGCATTTCACTTATGTTATCAAATTTATTGGCATAAAGTTGGTCAAAGTAACTACTAATTATTGTTCTAATTTATTGAATGTAATTTTTATTGGATCATGATATCAAAAGAATGCATTTACTATTTCTGCCTTTCTGCATTTTATTTTGAGGTCTTTATGGTCAATTTTTGTATAGGTTCAGTGAACTGTCAAGAAGAAAGTGTACTCCTTTCTGTCTCCATTCAATGAGCAATGATATTTCATCATAAATATACACCATAATTTGTTGAGCCATTCCCCAGTTAATGAACATCCTTTCAATTTCCTGTTTTGTTTGTTTGTTGTTATTGTTTTGTTTTGTTTTGGTTTGGTTTGGTTTGGTTTGGTTTTTAGCTCTGATAGAGAGTTGCTAGGAATATTTTTTGTAAATATAGGTTTTTTTCCTTTTGTTAAAAAAAACTCTTTTGGTATTCATGCTAAGTAGTGGTGGTGTTAGTGAAAAGGACATATGTGAATTTATAACTCTTTGGGCACAGATCATATTTTTAATCATTTATCAATTGGGGCATGGGTCTTATTTTTTATAAATTTGATTCAGTTGCCTCTATGTTTGAAAAATGAGTTCTTATCTGAGAAACTTGTTTTGAAATTTTTTACAATTATAGGTAACTGTATTCCCCCTCCCTATTTATTCTCTCTCTTCTGTCACTTTCTTCAAAAGTGTTTTTGTACTGATCACTCCCTTCCCAATATGACCTCTCTTTTATCACCCTTCTCATATCCTCTTTCTTTCCTATTTTCCTTCAGGGTAAGATTGCTTTCATATTATCCTACTGAGTATGCATGTTATTTCTTCTTTGAGCCAATTCTGATGAAAGGCAGGTTCACTCTCTCCCTTTTTCCTCCCCCTCTTTCCATCCACTCTTAAAGCTTTTTTCTTCTATTTTATAGCAGATAATTTGCACCATTTCACTTTTCCCTTTCTCTTTCTCCCAGTACATTCTTCTCACACCCAATTTCATCATTTTTTAAAGTTATCATCCCTTCACATTCAACTTACAGTTGTGCCTTCTGTCTATATATACTACTTCTAAATTCCACAATGATGAAAAAGTTCTAATAAAGTACAAGTATACTTCTTCATGTAGGAATGTAAACAGATAAGCCTTATTAAATCCCTTATGATACCACTTTCCTGATTATCTCCTTATGCTTTTCCTGAGTCCTGTATTTGAAAATCAAAATTTCTATTCAGCTCTGTTCTTTTTATAAAAATGTGATTTTATTTACCCAGTTTTTCTGGGTAGGTGATTATTGGTTATAATCCTAGCTCCACTGCTTTCCAAAATATCGTATTCTAAACCTTCTGGTCCTTTACCATAGAAGCTGCTAAATATTGTGTTATCCTGACTGTGGTTCCACTGCACTTCAATTGTTTCTTTCTGGATGCTTAAAATATTTTTTTCTTGATCTGGGAATTCCAAAATTTGGCTATAATATTCCTGAGAGTTTTCGTTTTGGGATTTCTTTCAGGAGGCAATGGGTGAATTCTTTCAATTTCAGTTTTACCCTCTAGATCTAGAATATAGGACAGTTTTTCTTGATAATTTCTTGAAAGATGATGTCCAGGCTCTTTTATTTTTTTGATCATAATTCTCAGAGAGACTGATAATTTAAAATTATCTCTCCTGGATCTATTTTCTAAGTCAGCTGTTTTTCAAATGTGACTTTTTCATTTCTTCTATTTTTTCTTGAGTATCTTGATTTCTCATAAAGTCATTAGCTTCGATTTGCTCAATTGTATTTTTAAGGTATTGTTTTCCTCGTTGAGCTTTTGTATCTCCTTTCCCAAATGGTCAATTTTGCTTTTTAAAGCATTCTTCTTATTGACTTTTTGCATTTCCTTTTGCACCACTCTCAATTGTTTTCTTAATTTCTTCTCTCTCTCTCTCTCTCTCTCTCTCTCTCTCTCTCTCTCTCTCTCACACACACACACACACACTCTCTCTCTCTCTCTCTCTCTCTCTCTCTCTCTCTCTCTCTCTCTCTCTGTATATATATATATATATATATATATATATATATATTTTTTTTTTTTTTTTTTTTTTCAAAATCCATTTGAAATCTTCCATGGCCTGAGCCCCAAGTCTTATTTTTTTGGAAGGCTTGGGATGTAGGAACTTTGACTTTGTTGTCATCTTCTGAGTGTATATTTTGATCTTCCTTGTCACCATAAGAATTTTCAATGGTTAGAAACTTATTTTGTTGTCTGATCAATTTCCTAGTCTATTACTAACCTTTTAACTCTTTGGTAAAGTAGGACTCTTTTTTCAGGGTGGACAGTGCTCTGTCCCAAGCTTCAGGTATTTTGTTCAGCTGTTTTCAGAGATCCTTCTAGGCATCTGACCATTCTTTTTTGTTCTGTAGCTGTTAGGAGTGTCTTTACCCCACTATAGCTATATGATCTACTGTGCTAAATCAATAGAGATCTGCTTTGCTGATGCTTGGCCCTGGAGTTGGTGCCCTGGCCATGCTGGCATAGCCTGTGCTGGGACTTCACACTTGACTCCTAGCCCATTACCACAGACCCTCTCTGCTGACCTTCTGAGTCCTCCCTATTGTTTTTCTGCTGAGAGATCCAGAAGCCTTCAGTACTGCTGCTGATTCAGGGGTACTGCCTGGGGTCCTGGGGTCCATCCTGTCTGGGACTGCATTGGTGCAATCTGCACTGGGATTATGTTCTTGGCTTCCATCCTAATTTCAGAGATATTTTCTGCTGACCTTGCAGGTCTTCTCTGGTGTCTCTGAGCTGAGAGGCCTAAATCAGTACTGCCACTGATTCAGAGGTCTGACAGGGGCCAGATTTAAGTCTGGTTTTAGGACTGGGTACCAGGCTGTGCTGATGTGGTCTGCACACGGACTCCTGGACTTCCACCCTGGTATCACAGACCTTTTCTGCTGATCGTTCAAGTTACCTTGAGTTGGAAAATGATGCTCTAAAATTTATATAGAGTCTTTAAAGGAATTTGGAGCAGTTTAGGGAAGAGTTGGGTGAGTTCCTGCCTTTAGTCTTGTCTTTAGTCCGCCATCTTGGCTCCACCTCCCACATCACTGTTTATTTTTGTCTTTTCAAATTTGTATTCTTGTTTTAATGCTATGAGTAACATTTCTAGTACACTATTGAATAATAGTGGGGTATTGGACATCTTGTTGGGAAGACTTCTAATTTATCCTCATTCCTTGGTCTTTATTTTATATAGATGCTATTTAACATTTTAAGGAAAAAAAAAACAATCCTACATTTCTTGCTGTGCTCGCCAATGAATTTTATTTTAAAAGAGAAATAAATGTATTTTGTTAAAGTTCTTAGGGAGCTAGATGGTGCAGTGCATATATAATATATACTAATCTACAGGAGAAACCATATGATTTTTTTCTTGTATTGTTATTTATGTGGTCCATTATGTTAATAGTTTTCTAATGTAAAACCAATGCTATACATTCCAGTTTGGTCATAGTGTATGATATTTGGCCTTACTAACATTTTATTTTAAATTTTGCTTCAGTATTCATTAGGGTAATTAGTCTTTAATTTTCTTCCTCTGTTTTTGTTCTTCCTATTTTAGATACAAAACTACATCATATCTTAGTAGAACTTCAGTAGGACTTGTTCCTTACTTATTTTATTGGCATTAATAGTTATTTACATATTTGTAAATCCATCTGGTCCTGTAGATTCCTTCTTACACGGCTCTTATGGCCTGCTCAATTTCTTTATCTAAGATAGGTTTAATCAAGTATTATATTTTTCTTATGTTAATTTGGACAATTTATGCTATTGTAAATATTCATCCATTTCCCATGGATTATCAGTTTTCTTCAACTTCAATTAGGCAAAATAGCTTCTAAATATTGCTTTAATGTCATCTGCATTAGTAATGCATTTACCTTTTTCGTTTTTGATACTGCTTAATCAAATAGGTCAGTGTTTTTTCTACGTTATTTTTCCCATAACACTAGATTTTTAAACTAGTTCAGTTTTTTAATTTGATAGATGTCTCTTTCTTCCCTTTTGATCTGATTTTTCTTGCACAGCATGACAAATCTGGAAATATGTTTAGAAGAAATGCATGTTTAACCTATAATGAATTGCTTGCTGTCTATGTGAAGAGAAAAAGAGGGAGAAAAATTTGGAGCATAAGATTTTAGATAACAAAGTTCAACATGAAATTACATTTATATATGATTGTTATCTTATGTTAAATATTTTCAAAAGTGTAACTTACTTCATTAAAATGTTCTTTATATTCAGGCAGATTTAGAAAGCAAAATATAAATATATTTTGGATAATAATAATAATGTCAATTTTCTTATAGACTATCCCACAGAACACATGAATATGGTATAATTCATATAATTTTATATTAATATATCATAATTCAAAAACTTGAGTTTTCATCATTTATAGATAGAATAAAACTGCTTATATTTTATATTATATTTGTATAGTACAAATTTTAATTTGGAGCTTTTGGGACAAACATTACCATTTTCACTATTATAAATACAAAGAATAAATCTTTAAAAATATTATGAATAGTACATTAAATTATTCTGGGGATTCATAATAATTTTTTTTTGTAATTGTCAAAGGGGGTTTATGAAAGTAAAAAGTTGAAACCCATAATTAGATTATGTTGAACTAGGATAAAACTAAAATGGTGACTTTCCTATATTTGGTCAACAATTCTACCCAAGTTTTCCCTACCTTCCAGGAGTTTTATCAGTTCAGTTTCCTGGATATTCTATTATCCCAGTGATTATTCCTGTTTGGGGATAAGATTATATTGATATCATAGAACACCATAGAATTGCAGAAGCTTCTAGAAGGAATTTATAATCATACAAAAAAGTCTGACTTGCTCCTCTACACAGGAAAGACCACATGATTAAAGAATATCTATTAGACAGATTTCAATGTGCACAAAATCAATGACCTCTAGAGCCTGTTCATCCATAAAACCCACCTGAACAGAAAGCACTGATGAACTCCAAATTGAGGTCAGAGTTGAAAAGGAGAATTATTTGGATGACCTTTGGATTTTTCTTTGGAAAGCTCCTTTGAGACTCCTACCTCTTCATGAAAGTAAAGATGCATATTTAAAAATAGCAACATTCTTTTGTTATATGTCAGTAGGAAATAAAAACAACTAACACTAAATAATTTTAAATTAACATTAAACAGAGGGGAATGGAGAAACATAAGATGATTGTTAGTTGGTTTAAGCAATGAAGTACTCTAAAGATCAGAAGCAAAAGATATCAAGAGATACGATCTATTGAGATACAATAAAAGGAGAAAGGGGACTGGTATGCAATAAGACTGAAGGTTGCCAGGTAGACAACAAGAATGCTTCATTGATACCCTTAAAACATTAGGTGTTTTAAGAAGTCCTCTACCACATTGAGTGTGCCCTTATTCACTTGGGAAGGACATAGAAAAGAAATCATATAAGATGAGAAGCTATGACCAAGTCACCATCTTGCCATCTTCATTTTTAGAAATGATGAGATTGTGATAGACTTATTTGATTATTGACTATACATATAAATAAGAAGATAATTTTTTTTCTTTAGTTAAACTGACAAGCATTTTTGCCTTGCTCTTTCAAAGTATTTGTCGAAAGCAAAAAGTTGTATTTGGATGATCAAAGTAATGATAAAAGTATAGCTCAGATCACCTTGATAATATGTATTAGTCACATTTTCTTAATAGGCCAATGAATATAGCTAATACGTTTTGACCACCATAAACATGGTTATAAATATTAGTATTCTTCTTATAACTAAATATAAAGTGAAAAACATTTGCCTTAGAAACTTTATGGTATTTAGCCTAAAACATGCCCTTTTAAAAAATCCAAATTTAAACACAGAAAAAAAAAATATTTTTATACATACAAAACATAAAAAAGAGAATTCCTTATGAAACTGAATTTGCATTGTATCTTGCTTGGTTTTTTTTACCAAAAAAAAGTATATAATAAATTGCATTCATTCCTTTAAAACTATTTTACTTGTTTTGATGGGGGATGAGGTCTCTTTAAGATTCCTTTCTGATTCCCTAACTCCCATGGCTGACCTTTGATTCACAAATCCTGGTCAAAAAGCACCCTTTTAAATTCTAATGATATCCAGGCCCAGCCCCTACCGGATCTGAGCTGGCTTGGGTTTTCCCAGCCCCCCACTATCTGCTCAGGTTTCCCCAACCCCCACAAATAGTTTCTTCCTTATCTAAAAACCCTGCAGGAGCCTGGGACTCCCCCCACCTTCAAGATCACCAAGAGCTCCCATTGTAAAAGGGGCTACTTTGAAGTCCACACTTTGCAGAAATCCTAAGCATGGCATCCTTATGTCAGTCATGTCAAGGGTTTCTGCCCACTGGAACTATTCTAGTGCCCTTTTATCTCTACCCTCAACCTGACTAACTAAATTTTACTTCCAAATCCCTACAATAAACCTTTTTATCAATCTAGGTTTTCCAGCATGTAAATTCCTTTACAGGGTACTCTGCGTCATCACGGGACTATCCTTGTGCTGACTCAACAGGAGTTCCCCCTTTCCTAACTCTCATCAGTTTCAATTTCCTTCTAAACTCCACCTGTTATTTTCTGTCCATGCATTTAAAAGCTACTATTAACATGATCACTTTTTTGCATCCCTCTTATTAACCTCTCCTGCCCCAGTAGTAATTAAATCAAAAGAAGGAGGGAAAAAAGAAAAATCTTTCAAGAAATAGAAGCAGTCAAGCAAGAAGAATGCATAGTGTGAACATGTTCAAAGAGTTCATATCTCTTTACCTTGTGTCCGTTATTTATCAGTCATAATATGAATAATCATAGGTCCTCTGGGTATATGATTGGTTATTATTTTGAACAGAGCTCTTAAGTCTTTTAAAATTGTTTTCCTTCATAAGATTTTTGTCCTTACATCAGTTTGCATACATATGATGCAGAATTCTCTAGAATTATCTCATTATTTCTCAGAGCACAATTCCATTACATTCATATTCCACAATATGTCTAGCTAAAATCTGATAATCTGAGGCAACCTATACTAATTCTTTGGATTCTAGTTCTTTTCTCTCTTACCCCTTATTCTTCTCTTTTGCATTATGAAGTTTGTTATGCTTGTGACTATTTTCACTTCCAGTATTTGTTTTCTTTTATTCCTCTTCCCTATCACTGCTTACTTTCCCATGGAGTTTGATTTGCCAACTTGTTTTTCTATATAGGTGTACTGTACCCTCCTTTGTCTATTTCACATAAAGGTAAATTCAGATACTTCTCTTTCTCATGTTTGTTTACTCTTTTTTCTAAATTCATTCATGATGAATAGCAAGTTCCTCCTTGTACTAGTCTGTTCCTGTTAACTTTTCTTTTCTTTCTCCTCTTTAAATACAAACAGAACCAGTTTACTATTCTCATTTAATGAGCATTCTCAGCACCCTTTGAAGTTACTATTGTTATTTTTGATGAGGCAAAAGGGTCAATCAGCTAGTAACTGTCAAGTATATGAGGCTGAATTTGAACTCAGGTTCAGAGGACTCCATGGCAGTTGCTCTGTCCACTGTGATACCTAGGTGCACATCCTTTGAAATTAACAAGATTCTGAAGGGATATTTGTTTCTACAACAAAGTTAGCATTTCTATTATTTTTTATTTTAAGAAATTTACCTTTCTGGGTTTCCCTGAAGTCTTGTGTTTGCATTTCAGAATTTTATTTCATTCTGGTCTTTTCATAAAAAATAGCTTGAAAGTTCTTTTTCCTTAAAGGTACATTTCCCCACCCCAAGTTCAGAGTCCTACATCAAAAATCTTCTTTAAAATCTTCTTTTGAATTTAAGGATAGAACTTTGGATACCTTTGGCCCCCTGTCCCAGGACTGTTCCAATTTGAGTGCTTTTCTATCATACTGGCCACTGGCCACCTCTGACTGTTGTTTGCTAAGGCTCCCAAGTTCCTTATTTTGGATCCTCCTGATCATCTTAAAGCCTTCTCAGAGAATCATTTGTTTTTACAATTTTTGTAAAAAAAAAAAGCCTTTCTGGCTATAATTGTCCTGTCTCTAGTTTTATGGCTACCCTGTGCTACCTTTACTCTGGGGACTCAATTTTCTAAGGCTTGTAGAGTTCTAAGTGACTTTCTCTGAAGTTCTAATGTAAAAGGGGTAATATACTGTACTTGTTATTGCATTTTTAAAAAACATTATGTAGTCTACTGCAAATTCTAGGTATGCAAGACTTGCACTATGCCTGTTGAGGCAGTTGTCTTCATAAGAAGCACTTAAAAGTAAAAATAATCATTGACCAAAAAAATTTTACTCTTTCCCCGTATTTTTTAAGGAAACTCACCTTAATATCTAAGAAACCTTTAATTTTTCCAAGATTAATGAATGATTCCTTTTCTTCTTAGAAATCTACTTTTTAAAAAAAAATTGGTGGATAGGAACCAGTTTGCTAAGAGATTGACTTCTTTAGAAGCGAAGTCCTATTAGGAAAAAGGAGTCTGGCACTAAGAAAAGAATGCCTTCTCAGTGGACAGGGTCCTAGCAAGATGCTTGGGCCTTTGCAAAGAAGTGCCCCAAGTTGCCCCTTTTTATAATTTGAAACTTTGGCTAGGAACTGGAGGCAGTATGAGTTGAAATCAGATGGAAATCTTTGAATTGAATAGAAGTTTCAATTGAATGAGATTAGTGCCTAGATTCCTAGTAGAATGGGACAGCTTACTGGCAGTGATCCAGCCAATTTTCAGCTCAATAAAAGTCAATAGAAATCTAGATCTCAAGCTCAGGCTAAGTAGGAGTGGTCCTTGACTCAACTAGTCCCACTAAGATAACAGAATGAAAGCACTTTATCTTGATTCCCTGAGGCAGGCCTCTCCCAGGAGTTTCTCTCCTTCAAGGAATTCTCAAGCATTTAGCCCAAAGTTAGGAAAGTTTCAGGGTTCCCCATATCACTGCCACTTTGAATAGTCTTCTAGAAAGAACTCTTAAAAGTTGTGTCCATATTCACATAGTTTAAATTTTTTGAAGCCTTTGGATGAGTCAATATATGTGTCTATGGGTTGTGAACACACATATGCAAACAGGGAATATCTATTTAGATTGTATATTCTCGGGCTCAAAGATCAGTGCAGATGGTAACTAGATTTATAGAATTAAAATACACTTGGTCCTTGGAAGAAAAACTAGGACAAATCTCTACAGCAGACTATATAAAAGCAGAGACATCACCTTGCTAAAAAAAAAAAAAAAAAAAAAAAAAAAAAAAAAAAGTCCATATACCCAGAATTATGGTTTTTCCAGTAGCAATGTATGACTGTGAGAGTTGGACTTTAATAAGGAAAGGTGAATGAAATTAAATTGATACTTTCAAATTGTGGTGCTAGAAAAGGCTTTTGAGAGTACCTTGAACAGTAAGAAGATCAAATTAACTTGATTTTAAAGAAATTAATAACATAAGAGTCAAATACTGAAGGTTAAATATTTGCGCCAATAATGAATGAGATGAGGCTCTTTGGAAAAGAGCCTAATGTTGAGAAAGATGGAAAGCAAAAGGAAAAGGGAAAAGCAGAGAATGAGAGAGAGAGTATTACGGAAACAATGGACTTGAGTGGATTTTGAGTGTTGATTATTGAAGTCATAAGGAATCTAACAGGACTGAATGACCGAACATCATCAAAAACGTTTCACTTTTTACAAGAAATTCTATTATATTATGTTCAATTTCTTTTTCTAAGTTATGATAATTATGCATTTTATTTCCTTGTGTTAATCTTAACATTTAAATAATTGTAAATATTCAGATTGCCAGTTTTGTTGGCATACAGTTGTGCAAAATAGCCACTCATTATTGCTTTAATTTTCTCTATTGGTGGTTGGTTTACCTTTTTCATTTTCATGCTGATATTTGACTTTCTTCTTTAAAAAAATAAAATTAAACAATAATGTAGTTTGCATATAAGGAGATCATAGTTTTATTTTTTAAGTTTTTTCCTTCAATTTTAAATAGTTTCTTCTTTTTTAGAATTTGTAACTTGTGTATTAATGGGGAATTTTAAAATTGTTTTTCATTTTATTTTCATGTCCAATTCATTAATCTGCTTTCTCTCTTTTACTGATGTAAATATTTAGAGACACAATTTACTCTTAAGTACTGCTTTTCCTACATCACACAAATTTTGACATATAACCTGTTGACATTTTCATTAACAGAATTATTGTTTCTATAATTTGTTCTAGATTCCCCAAGATTGAATTAGTTTTTAATTAACCTTTTATTCTATATTTCCATGCTTTATTCTATGCTAATTGAATGTACTTTTAATTATATTATACACAGAAAGGAATGTATTTAATTTTCTGCTTTTCTTCATTTGATTGTGAGGCTTTTATACCCTAATACATGGTCAATTTTTGTGAAGGTGCCATGCACAGTTGTGAAAAAAAGTATATTCTGTTGTATTCCCGTTTTCTCCAGAGGTTTATGATATCTAATTTTTCTAAAATACTATTCATCTCCTTAATTTCTTTTTTTACTTTATGATTAGATTTATATAATTCTGAGAGGGAAAAGTTGAGATTCCCCATTTGTATAGTTTGTCTATTTTGTCCTAGAATTCATTTAGTTTTTCCCTAATAATTTAGATACTGTGCTATTTGGTCTAGTATTCATATTATTTCAATGGTCTATGGTATAAATGTAGTTTCCCTACTTGTCTCTTTTAATTAGATGTATTTTTTAATTTCACTATGTCTGAGAACATGATTGCTAATCCTTCCTTTTCTTTAAAACATCAACTGAAGCATAATATATTTTGTTCTATCCTGTATTTTAACTACATGTGTGTCTTTTTGTTTCAATGTCTTGTAAGTAACATATTGTTGGATTTTGGTTTCTTATCCATTTGATCATCCACTTCTCTTTTATTAGATGAATTAATCCTATTCACATTCCCAGTTATGAGTGACAATTTTTTGTTTTCCTTCATAATATTTTCTTCTGTTTATCTTCCTTCTTTTATCCTAACCTTCTAGAGAAGTCTGTTTTGCTGCTGATCATTGCTTCTTTGATTTGCAGTTCCTTTAATTTATCCTCTCTTTCTCATATTGTTTAACTCCTAAGCCAAATTTTTATACTCAACTGAGTGTATATGTGTACATGTATGCACATATGCATGTACATGTATATGCATACATAACACACACATAGCTTATACATACATACATACATACATATGTACATGTTCTTTCCTCTATGAATTTGTTTAGATGAGATTAAAGTTCATGTTTTTTACCCTCCCCCATTTTTCCATAAATATGTAATTTTCTCATTCTTCCTTTTCTTTCCCCCTTCACCTATTGCATTCGTCTTTCTCACTCCTTCATTTTTTGAGATCATCCCAACATAATAATTATCATGATCATGCTCTTTCTCCATGTGGACATAACAGCTGTAGCAATGATAAATTTCTTAGGAGTGGTATCCTATCATTTTCCCATATAAGGAGTTTAATCTTTTCAGTACCTCATCATTTCTCTTTATGTTTACTTTTTTATGTTTCTCTTAAGTTTTGTATTTGAATGTCATTTAAAAAATTCAACTCTCATCTTTTCATCAGGAATCCTCAAATTGCTGTTCCCGAAGGACTATTCTCACTTTTTGTGGGTCAGTTATTCAAGGTTGGAATCTAAGCTCTTTTTCCATTCAAAACATGGCATCCCTTACTTTATGCTCTTTTAAGGAAGAAGCTGCTGAATATTGATTTACCGTGACTGTATGTAGCTCCACTACATTTGAGTTATTTTTGTTTTGTTTTGTTTTTCTGTTTACTTGTAATATTTTCTTTTTGGCCTGACATATGTAGAATTAAGTTGTAATATTACTGGAAGTTTTCATCTTGGGATCTCTTTTAGGATATGATCAGTGGATTCTCTCAATTTCTATATTACCTCTACTTCTAAGACTACAGGTCAATATTCCTTTATGATTTCTTGCAATATGATTAGATTCATTTTTGGCTATGGCTTTCGATAATTCTTAAATTAATTAAAGGTAATTCAATACTTCTTAAATTACTTTTCCTCAATCTATTTTCCATATTAGTTGTTTTTATCATAAAATGCAACACATTTTTTTTTCCTTCTTGGACTTTATTTATTGATTCTTGAGTTCTCATCAAGCATTGCCTTCTACTTCTCCATTTTTAATTTTTAAGGAATTATTTTTTCATTGAGAATTTGTTTCTCTTTTTCAACTTGTTCAATTCTGTTTTTTAAAGAGTTATGTTATTTACTAAATTTTTATGCCTCTTTTATCATTAGAACAATTTTATTTTGAAGATTTCCTTTTTGTTCACCAAATTTGCTTCTCTTTTTACCAAGCTGCTCAATTCTTTTTTCTTTTACCAAGCTTCTCAATTCTTTTTTTCATAATTTCCTTGCATCACTTTGATTTCTTTCTCAATTTTTCATCTTCCACTATTATTTCTTTTTCTTTATTGAGCTCTTCCAACTGGCACACAGGTAACCAAGGCCATAAGGTCAACAAACAATAAAACAGATCTGAAAGATGAACACATCTGGTTGTGAGAGAACACAGCAGATATTTCATCCAGATAACATCTCTGAATGAACAGAGCTGGGAAATGAAGGCCAACTTACTGATGAAGTCTGAGCTGCATACAGTTTTCTGGAGTAACTGCAGTAATGGGGAGTGCTTTGAAGCTGGTAGGTTTCACAATCAAATCTAATTGAGTCAACAAGCTTGTATGCCTCCCAAAAGGAGTAAACAACATGCATGCCAATGAGATTATCATTTACAGAAAAGTGCTATGTCAACATCCTCAGTGCACAAACTGTGATGAGGTCAAGGAAGAAGTTTATGAACATCTGGAGACTTTATCTTCAGCGTGCCAAAAGAGGACAATTACAATTGTAATTCTAGATGATTTAATGCCAGAGCAGGCACAAGCACAGACTATTACGAGTCCTTGGGAAGGAAGGATTCCTTGGGAAGAAGAAACAGCAACAAAAATGGCCACTTACTACTAAAGGTATGCATCTCATAACCTCATCACTGTCTTTACACTATCTTCTATTTACCTAAATGTAGTAAAAACTTCATGGATGCACTTTCACACCAAAAATTGACTATGAATATATTATGTCATTGTAAGGAGAAGAAATAGTAAATGAGAGTGACTAAGGTCATGTGTGGTAGAGAGTGGACTGATCATAGATTTATCTTGTCCAAGCTAAATATTCTCATCCAACAAAAACAGCAGCCCCAAGGCAAAACAACTACCAAAAGACTTAATGTCAATAGATTAGAATACTTCTCCCTGAATGATCTCTATGTTAAAGTTGAGCTCTACTCCCTTGGGAATAGGAGGCACTGTACCAAGCTTTAGATACTTTCTACTATTGTTTTCAGAGATAATTCTATTGATTTTGTACATAGTATATTTCATTTTGCATAAGCTCACAGACGACTTTGCAGGTTTTTCTGGGAGCATCCTGATCATCATTTTTTATAGAACAATAGTCTTCCAACATACTTACATGCCACAGTTTATTCAGCTGTTACCCAATGGATGGGCATTCCTTCAATGTCCAATTCTTTCCTCCTGAGAAAAGAGCTGCTATAAATATTTTAGATATAGGTCCTTTTCCTTTTTTAAAAAATATCTTTTGGAATAAACCTAATAGTATTATTGTTAGGTTAAAGTGCATTGCATGATTTTGTAGCCCTTTGGGCATAGGTCATATCTTTTGATCATTTATCAATTGGGGAATGGCTTTTTGTAATGTTCTCTTGTCTAAATTGTAATCGTTCTCTTGGAGCAGATCTCTTGGGGAGCTTCTGGAGGCACCCTTCATTTCAGTTCAGATCAATCACCCTGAAAGCAGCCAGGAGTTAAAGTCCAGATCCTTTATTGTGTCCTTCAAAGTCCTGAATCTTTTCCTGGGCCTGGTTGGCTTTAATAGAGGCCTATCTCTTTCTTGATTCTAAGAACTCTTGCTGCTAGTCCTTTGTCTCTGCCAGCTTCAGCTTCTTGTCTTCCCAATGTCTCCAGCCAGCACAAAGATAAAAGTTGGAATGAATCAGACTCTGCCTTCAAGAGTGTGGGATTGTGGCTTTCTGTGGGCTTGTGAATCTCCCGGAAGTCAAACCTATTTGTGAATCTCCTGGAAATCCATCAGTAGGCTTTTCCTTTCCTCCTTATATATGCTCTCTAAATGTGTGAAGTCTAATGTGTGAACCAATGAGTAAACTCCTTTAAAGGTATGAACTCCTTTAAAGGTGTGAACTAAGTACATTAATTTTTCTCAAGTTCTGGTCCATAACATCTCCTTGTAGGATAAGATCAATCATACTGAACCATGCTAAATTAGATAATTATTGTCTCTATTTATTCCTGTGACTTAGCATCTTGTAAGAATCCTAACATCTCCCCCTTTCTTTTGATTTAGAACATAGGGTGGTCATGACCTCGAAGGAAGTGAGAACCCCAGCAAGGAAGGTGATCACTCCTTCTCTGATTGCTCAAAAAGAAGTGAAAACATCATAAAAAGGAGGTGGTCACACCCTCCTTGACTTCTGAGGGAGATGAAAACATCAAAGGAAGTGGGAAATCAAATCAGATTAGTGGGTTTCTGAAAGGGCTCACTTGCAACAGGTATACATAAATCCATCAATATGGGAGATATTACACATAAATTACATAAGCACATAGTAACAAAACACATGAGGAATTATACATATCCATAAGTCCTAGAAATAGTCCAAAAGGAATTCATCGTCCATTAGTTCATGTGCCAAGAATCCAATAATTCCTGCAAGTTATGAAGTCCTGCAATAGTCTCATCAACAATTTTTCATCTCAAATAATCCAATGATTCCTGCTGGTTTTCAAGTCCTGCATCAGTCTTTATCATCAGCCATGCTCTTTCAGTGACAGATGTTTCTTAGATCTTCTCCTTTGTTTTGAGATTTTTCTTCTTTTCTGTCTCTCTCTGAATGACAAGGCAAATACAACTAGTTGGCACCCATCTGATTCCTTCTCCATCTGTTAATTCCTTTCTATTTACCACTCATCATCTGGCAATTACATTGGAGCTGTTTGCACTGGACACTGCTCTGTTGGTTTAAAAGGCCTGTATTCCCCCCAAAGAGTGGGAGGCAAGTATAGATAGGCCTTGTCTTATCAGCACTTGAGATATCACAGTGTTCATCTGTCTCCTTGATCTCTTTTCTGCCTCAGGCCTTTATCTTTTTCCTATTGCTCTCTATAATTTCCCTCTATTCACTTTTCTATATTAAAGTAGTGACAGAAAACAATTTGTGGCAGCCATCTGCCACATAAATAGCTCCTTCTCTTAGAGATTATCTGTGAACATAATTTTTACTTTTTTTTCTGAATTTAAAAAGCAAAATAATGAGAATTTCCATATTAAAGAAGAATGTAAGAGATTTGTGTAAGAAATCATAAATCTCTGTTCCATACTTCATATTTTTAAAAATGAATGCAATATATTCCATATTTTACCTTCTTGTGTTTCATACTAACTTTTCTCCTGTTTTCTGTTGTGCATTTAAATGATTCCAGATTCTCTCTGTCTCTGTCTCTCTCCTCCCTCTCCTTTTTCATTAAAAAAAAAAAAAAAAAAAAAAAAAAAAAAAAAAAAAAAAAAAAAAAAAAAAAAACTGGTATCATCATAGTTAACTCAACTTACTTCCAATTTCTCAAACTTAATTATTACTTTAGGAAGGGAAAGGGACCTGTATGTGCCAAAATGTTTGTGGCAGCCCTTTTCATAGTGGCTAGATACTGGAAAATGAATGGATGTCCATCAATTGGAGAATGGTTGGGTAAATTATGGTATATGAATGTTATGGAATATTATTGTTCTGTAAGAAATGACCAACAGGAGGAATACAGAGAGGCTTGGAGAGACTTACATCAACTGATGCTAAGTGAAACGAGCAGAACCAGGAGATCATTATACACTTCAACAACGATACTGTATGAGGATGTATTCTGATGGAAGTGGATATCTTCAACATAGAGAAGAGCTAATCCAATTCCAATTGATCAATGATGGACAGAATCAGCTACATCCAGAAAAGGAACACTAGGAAATGAGTATAAACTGTGAGCACTGTTTTGTTTTGTTTTGTTTTGTTTTTCTTCCCAGATTATTTTTAGCTTCCGAATACAATCCTTCCTTTGCAACAACAACTACAACAACAAAATTCAGTTCTGCACATATATATTGTACCTAGGATATACTATAAGATATTTAATATGTATGGGAATGCCTGCCATCTAGGGGAGGGGGTGGAGGGAAGGAGGGGAAAATTTTGGAACAAAGTACAAGGGATAATGTTGTAAAAAAAAAAAAAAAAATTACCTATGAATATGTACTGTCAAAGAAAATGTTATAATTATAAAAATTAATAAAAAAATTTTAAATTATTACTTTAGGAATGACAACAGGATTTCAATAGCTGGGTTTTTTTTTTAGTTCATAAGATATTATGACTTTACTCAAGTAGAAAAGTCCCAAGGAATCTCATATTTAAGGACAACTTTTTAAAAATCTTTGTTATTTTCATATTCTCCAAGGGTTAAGTTATTATTATCCATTTTAAAACAAAATATATTCAATTAAATATTGATCAGTTTTCAAACATACTATGATCAACTAATTCATGATCTAACTATATCTAGATTAAAAGTAGTTACTGTCCTTTTTTTTGTAATTTGATTTTTTAACTGGTTTTTTTTATTTTCAAAACATGTGCAACTGCAAGGATAATTTTTTCAACATTGACCCTTGAAAAACCTTGTGTTCTAATTCCCCCTTCTCTTTATCCCAGCCCTTCCCCCAGATGGCATGTAATCTATGTACAACATGGTAAAAATTTATGTTAAATACTTATACAATTATCTTGCTGCACAAGAAAAATCAAGTCAAAAAGTGAAAGAAAATAAAATTCAACTAAACCACAAGAAAAAGAGTGAAATGTTATGATGTGATCAACCTCAGTTCCTATAGTCCTCTGTCTGGGTGTATATGGCTCTCCTCATCACAAGATCATTGGAAGAGACCTGAATCAATTCATTGTTGAAAAGAGTCACAACCATCAGAATGATCATCATATAATCTTGTTGCCTTGTACAATGATCTCCTAGTTCTGTTCATTTTCCTTATCAGTTCATGTAAGCCTTTCCAGGTCTCTCTGAAATTATCCAGCTGGTCATTTCTTATAGAATAATAATATTCCGTAGTATTCATATAACATAAGTTATTCAGCCATTTTCCAATTGAAGAGCATCTATTCAGTTTCCAGTTTCTTGCCAACAAAAGGACTGGCACAAATATTTTTGCATATGTGGGTCCCTTTCTCTCTTTAAGATCTCTTTGGGATATAAGCCCAGTAGAAACACTGCTGGATCAAAAGGTATGCACATTTTGATAGTCTTTGGACATAGTTCCAAATTGCTCTCCAGAGTGTAGATAATTTTTTATTATCTTTTTTAACATCTTAGCCAATCTGAGAAGTGTGTAGTGGTATCTCAAAGTTATTTTCATTTGCATTTCTCTGATCAATAGTGATTTACAACAGCTTTTCATGAGACTAGAAATGGTTTCAATTTCTTCATCTGAAAATTGTTTATATCCTTTGACCATTTATCAATTGGATAATGGCTTGAATTCTTAAAAATTTGAGTCACTTCTATATTTTAGAAATGAGATGTTTATCAGACCCCATGAATGTAAAAATGTTTCCCTGTTTTTTTGCTTCTCTTCTAAGCTTGTCTGCCTTAGGTTTGTTTGTACAAAAAACTTTTTAACTTAATATAATCAAAATTACTTATTTTGTGATCAATAATGATCTCTAGTTCTTCTTTGGTCACAAATTCCTTTCTTCTCCACACATTTGAGAGGTAAACTATCCTATGTTGTTCTAATTTGCTCATAATATCACTCTTTATGTCTAAATTATGAACCCATTTTGACCTTATCTTGGTATAGAGTTTTTAGGTGTGGGTCAATACCTAGTTTCTGCCATACTAATTTCCAATTCTCTCATCAGTTTTTGTCAAATAGTGAGGTCTTATCCCAAAAGCTGGGGTCTTTGGGTTTGTCAAACACTAGATTACTGGAGTCATTGACTATTTTGTCCTATGAACCCAACCTATTCCACTTATCAGCTAGTCTATTTATTAGCCAGGAGCAAATAGTTTTAATGACTACTGCTTTATGATATAATTTTAGGTCTGAGTACCTTCATTTGCATTAGGTTTCATTAATTTCCTTGAAATTCTTGATCTTTTATTCTTCTAGATGATCATTATTTTTTTTTAGGCTTGTAAAATAATTTCTTGGGAGTTTGATTATTATAGCACTAAATAAGTAGATTAATTTAGATAGCATTGTCATTTTTACTATAATATTAGCTCAGCTTATCTCTGAGCACTTGATATTTTTCCAGTTAATTAGATCTCACTTGATTTGTGTGGAAACTATTTTTTTTTACTTTTGTTCATATAATTCCTGACTTTTTTTTTGGCAGATAGACTCCCAAATATTTTATATTATCAATATAATCAATATCAATATTTTAAATGGAATTTCTCTTTGCATTTCTTGTTCTTGGACTTTGTTGGTAATATATAAAAATGCTGATGATTTATGTGGATTTATTTTGTATCCTGCAACTTTGCTTTGTGAATTATTCCCAGTAGTTTTTTTTTTTTTAGTTTATTCTTTAGGATTCTGTAAATATACCATCATATCTTCTGCAAAGAGTTATCTTATCTTTTCAAAGTTATCAAACTTGGTTTCCTCATTGCCTACTCTAATTCCCTTAACCTCTTTTTATTCACTTATTTTCAAAGTTAACATTTCTAATACAATATTGAATTGTAATGGTGATAGTGGGGAACCTTTTTTCACTTCTGATTTTATTGAGAATAATTCTAATTTGTCCTTATTTAATATGATGCTTGCTGATAGCTTTAAATAAATACTACTGATTATTTTAAGGAAAATCCATTTATTCCTATACTCTCTAGTGTTTTTAATAGGAATGGGTGTTGGTTTTTGTTCAATGTTTTTTCTGCCTCTATTGAAATAATCATATGATTTTTGTTAGTTTGGTTATTGATATGGTCAATTATGTTAATAATTTTTCTAATATTGAACCAGCCCTGCATTGCTGGTATAAATCCTACCTAGTCATCATGTATTGTCCTGGAAATGGCTTTCTGTAATCTCTTTGCTAAAATAAACTCCCAAATATTTTATATTTTTATAGTTATTTTAAATGGAATTTCTTTTGGAATCTCTTGCTGCTGAAGTTTGTTGGTAATGTATAAAAATGCTGACAATTTATGTGGATTTATTTTGTATCCTTCAACTTTGCTAAAGTTGTAAATTGTTTCTAGTACTTTTTTAGTTGATTCTCCAGAGTTCTCTAACCATACCATCTACAAAGTATCTACAAAGAGTGATAATTTGGTTTCCTCATTACCTACTCTAATTCCTTAATCTCTTTTTCTTCTCTTATTGCCAAAGCTATCATCTCTACTACAATAGTGAATAGTAATGGTGATAGTGGGCAACCTTGTTTCATCTTACCTGGTTTAGGTATCAGCACCATATCTGTGTCATAAAAAGAATTTGGTAAGAATCCTTCTTCATTTTTTCAAACATTTTACATAGTATTGGAATTAATTGTTCCTTAAATGTTTGGTAGAATTCACATGTAAATACATCTGGACCAGGAGATTTTTTTTGTAGGGAACTAATTAATGGCTTGTCCTATTTTCTTTTCTAAAATGGGACTATTTAAGGAATTTATTTCCTCTTCTGTTAATCTGAACATTCTATATTTTTATAAGTATTTCTCCATTTCAGTTAGATTATTTAATTTTTTGACAAATTTAAGAGTTATTTTTTTCCTCTTCATTGGTGGAACGTTTCCCCTTTTCCACCAAACAATTTTTTCTAATCAAATTAACCAAAGGTTTATCTATTTGGGGGTTTTTTTTCCATAAAATCAAAGTTAATTCATTTAAGTTTTCTTTTTTCAATTTTATTCATCTCCCCTTTTATTTTCAGAATTTCACATTTGGTATTTAATTAGGGATTATTCATTTGTTCTTTTTCCATTTTTTTAAGTTGCAAGCCCAATTCATCGATCTTCTCTTTCTCTATTTTATGCAAGTAAGCATCTAGAGATATAAAATTTCTCCTAATAACCACTTTGGCTGCATCTCACAAATTTTGGCATGTTGTTTCATTGTTGTAATGCTCTTGAATGAAATTATTGTATCTATGATTTGTTGTTTCACACACTCCATTCTTTAGGATTAGGTTGTTTAGTTTCCAATTAATTTTTGGTTTATTTTCCTTTGGCCTTCTATTGCATGTAATTTTTATTGCATCATGATCTTAAAAAATACATTTACTATTTCTGTCTTTCTGCATTTGATTTTGAGGTATTCATGCCCTAATTACATGGTCAGTTTTTGCATAGGTTCCATATACTGCTGGGAAATAGGTATATTCCTTTCTGTCTCCAATTTTCTCCAAAGGTGTTTCATCCCTGAATTTTCCAGGATTCCATTTACCTCCTTAATTTCTTATTTATTTTGTGGTTCAATTTATCTAGTTCTGAGAGAGCAAGGTTGAGTACCGCATTAGTATAGTTTTACTGTCTAATTCTTCTTGCAGCTCTCTTAATTTCTCCTCTAAGAATTTGGATATTATACCACTTGGTCCACATATGTTTATATTGATATTGCTTTATTATTTATTGCCCCTTTAAGTAAGCTGTAGTTTTCTTCCTAATCCTTTTAATTAGATCTATTTTTGCTTTTGCTTAATCTGAGATAAGGATTACAATTCCTGCTTTTCTTACCCTCAACTGAAGCATAATAGATTGTGTTCCAGCCTTTTACCTTTACTCTAAACGTGTCATTCTGCTTTAAATGAGTTTCTTAAAAACAACAAATTGTAGGATTCTAGTTTTTAATCTAGTCTGTTATTTGCTTCCATTTTATGGGAGAGTTCATCCCATTTACCTTCCTACTATCTTGTTTACTTCCCAGTTATATTTTTCTCTTCCTTTTCCCCTTTTCCCTCCTCCCCAGGACTTTGTCAATGACCATCCCCTCCAACAAATAGCCCTCCCCTTTCTTATACCTTTCCCCTCCTACTTCTCTATAGGGTGAAACAAGAAACAAGCTTCTCTGTGAAGCTAAATGTGTGTGATATTTGATGGGCCAAATCTGATGAGAGTAAAATTCGCACAATGCTCATCTCATCCCCTTGCTTTCTTTCCCTCACTTGTAATAGGTATTTTTTGCTTCCTCATGAGATGTAATTAACCCCATTTAACTCCACTTTCCTCTTCTTCACCATTTTTCTAATTTCTTTTTAAATCATCACAATAAAATTAAATTAGATCTGCACCCTCTAAGTAAACCCATAACAGAAATATAGTTCTCATGAGTTAAACACATCATCTTCCCATATAGGGATATAAGCTTATATTTCTTTCCTTTTTATCTTTTTTTGTTTCTATTGAGTTCTGTATTTGAAGATCAGATTTTCTATTCAGTTCTGGTCTTTTCATTTGAAATAAAAGAAACTCATCTGTTTTGTTGAATGTTCATCTTTTTCCCTGAAAGATGAAGCTCAATTTTGCTGAATAATTTGTTCTTGGCTGCAATCCAATTGCCTTTTAGAATACTAAATTCCATGCCCTTTGATCTTTTAAAGTGGAAGCTGCTAGGTCCTGAGTAATCCTGATTGTTAGTCCTCGATATTTAAATTGTTTCCTTTTGGCTGCTTACAATATTTTCTCCTTGATTTCATAATTCTGAAATTTAGCTATAATGTTTCTTGGGGTTTTCATTTTGGAGTCTCTTTTAGGAGGTGATTAGTGAATTCTCTTAATGGCTATTCTGCCCTTTGGTTCTAGGACATCCAGGCAATTTTCCTTGATGATTTCTGGAAAGATAATGTCTTGGCTTTTTTTTTCATCATGGTTTTCAGAAAGTCCAATAATTCTTAGATTATCTCTCCTAGAGCTATTTTCCATGTTAGTTGTTTTTCCAATGAGGTTTTTAACCTTAATTTTTTTTCTTTCTTTTTTGGTTTTATTTGACTGATTCTTGAAGTCTCATTGATTCACTCACTTCCATGTGTTCAATTCAGATTTTTAGTGAATCATTTTCTTCAGTTAGCTTTTTTTATCTCCTTTTGCATTTGGCTAAATGAACTTTTATATGAAGTATTTTTGTTCATTGAAATTTTTCCATTTCACAGATTTTGTTTTTCAATGAATTGGTTTCTTTTTTTCATATCTATTTTGTAGGAAGTTGTATGCTTTTCGCATTTCATCAAGTCTGTTATCTCAGATAATTTCTGGTTTTCCTTTTCCATATCCTCTTGTAAAGATATCAAATCTAATGAAAATAGCTTAAAAGCCTCTCAGTAGATTTCCTAATGTAGGATGCCATAATGCCTTGGCTTTCTGTCCCAGGCTCTTTGTTTGGCAGCCTTTCTCCCTGCCAGATTGAAACCGCACTTTTCTGAAGTTCTTCCAAAGTATCTTCTTTTGGAAATTTGTCATACTCCAAATATTTGTGGGTTTTGTCACTCCAAAATCAATTTAGAGGTTTAATCTGCTGCTAATTTGAGGGAAGCTCAGAAGAGATGATAGAGACATGTCTGCTCTCCACCATCTTGGCTTCACCCCTTCTGAGACAAAAATGCTTGAGAATAATCATTACTACACCATGTTCTAGTTCAGAAATCCTCTCCAAATCCTTTTTGTCTCAGTTCTTTCCATTCTGGAACCCACTCTTGGCCCTTTTTCATTATCTGGACACTGAAATGCTTGTAATCTCAAAACATTCCTAAACCAAATCCATTCCTTAGTCTCTACAAATATCTCTATCATCCTAAGCCAACTTGGACTGGAAAAATGATTCTTGGTGCAAAATTTTTTCTTGGATTTTTCAATCAGAATTCAGTCTTTTTGTTTTGGAGCTCTTTGTGGAAGAAGTGGTAGGAGACATAGACTGTATTTCCTACTCCGTCATCTTGACTTTGCCCATTTCTTTCTACATTATTGTTAATTAAAGTTATTGTGTTTAAAGTTGTGTATGCTATATTATCTTATTTTGATTCAATTCCATTTCTAAACAACTATACCAATCTAAGTCATGCATAGCCCAGAACAGTGGGTTGCTGGGCTGTTTTGTTTTGTTTTTTTTTTTCATACAAGACTGGGCCAATAGAAAGGAAAGAAAAGAGCAAGAACAAGGAAGGAAGGAAGGAAGGAAGGAAGGAAGGAAGGAAGGAAGGAAGGAAGGAAGGAAGGAAGGAAGGAAGGAAGGAAGGAAGGAAAGAAGGAAGGAAGGACATATGTATTAAGCATTAGATACAAGGCATTATTGTAAGTAAATTATAAATATTACCTCATTTAATTGTCACAACAACCTAGGAAGACAGGTGCTATATTTGAGGCAATCAAAGCCTATATTGAGAGACTTGCCCACATCCACACAGGTAATAAGTATGTGAGGCAAGTATTTGATTCATGTCTGCCTGACTCCATATCCACAGCTATTAGCCACCACTTTACTCAGATGTCTCATCTACTAAGATATATGAAAATGCCAAAAAAGGCAATTTACAATTTCTCTTTGGGAGAAAGAGAATGGATGTAACAGTAAGTAGAAACTGAAAATCAAGTCGGAGTAGTCCTGGGAAGTCAAATATCAACATTTAACAGGCTGAAACAAACAATAAAAAGAGAAAGAAAAGAACTCTAGTTAAGAAATTCATATCAGGAGAGCATGATAGTGCCAGGATGGTTGACAATTTATTTGTGATAAACTGTGATAAATCAGACTGATTTATCAAAAGTTTAGTCATTTTGTAGCAACCAGAAGCAATATTCTGCCCTAGTCATGCAATGTAGGCAATGATTCAGAAGAGGAAAAAAATGAAAAAAAAAAAAAAGTTTAAAAATTGTCCAATGTCATTCAGTAAAGTGACAGAACAAGTATCCTTCCTTCTCTGTCTTTTTCTCTGTCCCTGTCTCTGTCTCTGTGTCTCTGTCTCTGTCTCTCTCTCTGTCTCTCTCTCTCTCTCTCTCTCTCTCTCTCTCTCTCTCTCTCTGTCTCTCTCTCTCTCTCTCTTTCTTCTTTCTCTGTATCTTTGCCTCTGTCTCTTTCTCTCTTCTCTCTACTTTTATAATTTTCTAACTTTGACAATATAGGCATGCAAATTTCCTCAATTGGTCATAATAGCATATGTTGCTAAATAATTTTCACTGTAAAAGAAAATATCACAAGGTCTAATTTAAGCTTGAAAAAATTAATTTTAGACCAAAAAAACAATATTACTTTGAACAATACAGGTTATCAAAATGGGCCCAGATTGAACCATATGAAAAAATCTACATCTTTTCTTTTTTAATGCATTATGTATCCCAGAACTCAATAATTAATAGAGATAGAATAGTTACCAAATTAGGCCCTTCTGTTCCATTATTATTTTATTCTCAATTCTTTGCTATAAGCGAAGTATCTAGGGGTGAGGGGAGTCAAGATAGTGGAGAGAAGCCAGGAAGTTGCTAGAGCTTTCCTCAGTTTCCCTTGGAAGCAACACTAAATCAAACCTCTAAAAGGATTCTGGAGTGAAAGAAGCCACAAAAATTCAGAATGAAACAATTTTCCAACTTAAGATATCTTGGAAGGACCTTCAGGAAAGGTCGATCTTACTTGGACAAAAGAGGAATGCAGCCTAGCACAGGGATGGTGCAAGTAATCTTGAAGAAGTCAAAGCCCAGACTAGCAGCAAAGGACTCTCACTTCTGCCTTAATGGACCATTAGCTTAGGAGGCCAGTTGTGAGACTACCAACTCAAGAGAAAAAGACAAATTAGAAACCTGAAAACACTGGCACAATAGGCATGATTAGGCTAGGCCAATCCAACACAGTAATAAAGGCAGTAGCATGTCTGGCCCTAGCAGAGCAAGCCAGTCATGAGATCTTTATCACCCTGCAAAAGAAGGTTGGAGTAGTTTCCCCTGTGTCTTAGGGACAGCATTCAACTTTTTTAAATGAGCAAAAAAGCAAAAAGAGCTCTGACAATAGAAAGCAATGATGAGGATCAGAAGACAAACCCAGAAGAGGACACCAATGGCAAAATGCTCACATGAAGACTCAAAGACAAATATTGGTCTCAATCTGAAAAGGTTGTCTTGCAAAAACTCAAAAAGTACTTTAAAAATCAACTTAGAAAGATATAAGAAAAACAAGGGGAAAAAATGAAAAATATGCAGGAGAATTACTGGTGGGGGCAGAAGAGTCAACAGCTTGGAAAAATGTCAACAGCTTTAAAAAAAAGCATGAAAATTGATGTAAAAAAAAATAAAATTTTAAATTATAGAATTAGCAAAAAATAAACTGAGTAAACTTGTTTAAAAGTGAAATTGTACAAGTGGAAAATAAGGTAAAAATCTGAAGAAAATAATTCATTGAAAATTAGAATTGGATGAATAAAAAGCAAATGACTCAATGAGACTTCAAAAATCAGTCAAACAAAAAAATTTTAAATGAAAAAAATAGAAGAAAACATAAAACATATAATTGGAAAAATAATCAATCTGGAAAATATATCCAGAAGAGAAAATTTTTAAAGTATTGGGTTACCTAAAAGTCATGTTCAAAAAAAGACCCTGGACAATATCTTTCAAGAAATCATCAAGGAAAATTGTCCTGACATTCTAGAAGTAGGGAGTAAAAGAGTCATTGAAAAATCCACCAAACTCTTCTTGAGACATCAAAATGGAAACTCCAAAAAATATTGTAGCTAAATTCCAAAATTATTAGGTCAAGGAGAAAATACTGCAAGAAGCCAGAAAGAACCAATTCAAATATCAAGGAGCCACACTCAAGATTACCAAGGACCTCCCAGCTTCCACATTGTTTGGAGGGCCTGAAATAAGATATTATGTGAAATATGATATCAACTATTCAGCAAAACTGAGCATTATATATTAGGGGAAAAGATGAATATTCAGTGAAATATGGCATTTTTAATAATTTCTAATGAAAAGATCAGAACTGAACAAAAAATTTTATCTTCTAATATAAGACTCAAGAAAAGCACAAAAAAGTAAAGAGAATTACATACACACACAATTATATATGTGGGGGGGGGTGTATGTGAGATGGACAGATAGATAATTTAAAGCTATAACTACTTATATCCATACATGGAAAGAAGATGCTTATAACTCTTGAACTGCATTGTTGTTAGGGCAGACAGAAGACAGAGGGTATGAGTATAAGTTGACTTTCATTTGATGATATAAAAAAGAAATTAAGTGGTACAAAAAATGATTGTACTGGGTGAAGAGAAAGGGGGAGGAAATGGGAAAAATTATATCACATGAAGAGGCACAAAAAACTACTGTAATAGTACAATAGAGAATGAAAAAGGGAGATGAGCATTGTTTGAACTTTAACCTCATATTTTGTTCAAAGGAAAATAATATACACACTGTATCCTTTGTATACTAAACAAATATACACCAAGTGATATAGACAGCAAACTCTATTAGGGAGGAATTCATATTCCACCTTTCAAAATTAAATAAATTTAACCACAAAATTAAAAACAAGTTAGGGAGTGGAATAGAATTTTGAAAAGGTTAGATATGATAGGTCTCTGGAGAAAATTCAATGGGAATATATATATATATATATATATATATATATATATATATATATATATATATATATATATATATATAAAACATTTTCACGGAAGTATATAGTATTTACATAAAAATTGACCAAGTATTAGAGCATAAAAACCTCACACTTAAATATGGATCTTTTTCAGATCATGACACAATGAAAATTATAGCTATTTGCCACAGAAAATGGACTTAAAATTAACTGAATCAATCTAATTATGAGTCAAAACAAAAAAAATTAAAAATCAATAATTTCATCAAAGAGAATGATAAAAATGGGACAGAAGACCAAAATTTATGGGATGGAGTCAAAATGATTTTAGGGAAATTTTAATACCTTTAAATTCTTATATGAATAAAATAGAAAAAGAGAAGATTAAGGAAGTGGACATACAACTAAAAAAACTAGAACAACAAGAAAAATCAAAAATTAAATGCTAAATTAGAAATTTTGGAAATCGAAGGAGAGATTAATAGAATTGAAAGCAAGAAAAAACTAACTAATAAGTGAAACTAAAAAGTGTTTTTATGAAAAATAAAAATTAAAACATAAATCTTTAATTTGATTTTTTAAAAGAGAGAAAAAAATTACCAGTACAAAAGGGTTAATGCACCTCTAATTAATATAAAATTAAAACAATAATTAGAAGCTGTTTTGACCAATAAAATTAACAATCAAGTTGAAAAGGATAAATGTCTTTTTGTTTTTTTAATTAAATTGTTTTCAAAACATACACATACTTTTCAACATTTACCCTTGCAAAATCTTGTTTCATATTTTTTCTTCCTCTCTTCTCCCCAACTCCTTCCCCTAAATGATGAACAATCCAATACATGTTAAAGATATGTGATTCTTCTATACACATCTCCACAATTATCATGCTGCACAAGAAAAATCAGATCAAAAAGAAAAACTGAGAAAGAAAACAACAACAACAAAGTGAAAATACTAGGTTATGATCCACTCAGTCCCTACAGTACTTAATCTGGGTCAATTGAAACTGGCCTGAATCATCTCACTGTTGAAAAGAGCTACGTCGTCAAATAAAATTATACTAAAAATAAAAAAATAAATAAAAGAAAAGAGCTACATCCATCAGAATTGGTCGTCTTATAATATTGCTGTTACTATATATAATACTCTCCTATTTCTCTTCACTTCAATCAGCATCAGTTCATGTAAGTCTCCCCAGGTCTCTCTGAAGTCATCCTGCTGATTGTTTCTTATAGAACAATATTACTTCATAACATTCATATATCATAACTTATACAACCACTCTCCAACTCAGGGGCATCCATTCAGTTTTAAGTTCTTTGCCATTATAAAAAGGACTGCTACAAATATTTTTTGTACATGTGGGTCCTTTCCCCTTTTTTATGATCTCTTTGGCATGCAGGCCCAGTAAAGACATTGTTGAATCAAAGGCTATCCAGTTTAATAGCCCTTTGTGTATAATTCCTTATTATTCTCCAGAATGATTAGATCACTTCACAACTCCACAATGTATTAGAGTTCCAGTTTTCCCACATCTTCTCCAACATTTATCATTATCTTTTCCTGTCATCTTGCCTGTCATTTCCTGTTAACCTGAGAGGTGTATAATTGTACCTCAGAATTGTCTTAATTTGCATTTCTCTGGTCAACAGTGATTTAGAGCATTTTTAATATGACTAGAAATAGGCAAATTTCTTCATGTGAAAATTGTCCATTCATATCCTTTGACTATTTATCAATATATTCTTATATATTTGAGCTGTTTCTCTCTATATTTTAGAAATGAGGCCTTCCAGAATACTTAGATGTGATTTTTTTCTATTTAATGCTTCCTTTCTAATCTTTTCTGCATTGGTTTGGTTTATACAAAAGCTTATAAATTTAATATAATCAAAATTATCCATTTGGTATTCAATAATGTATTCTAGTTTTTCTTTGGCCACAAATTCTTCCTTCTCCACAGATCTGAGAGGGAGACTATCCTTTGTGCTTCTCATTTGCTTATAGTGTCACTCTTTATGTTTAAATCATGAAGCCATTTTAACTTTATTTTGGTATGATAAGTGTAGGTCAATGGCTAGTTTCTGTCATACTATTTTCCAATTTTCTCACAATTTTTGTCAAAAGAGTGAGTTCTTATTGCAGAAACTAAGGTATTAAACTCTACATTATTATATTCATTGAATATTGTTATCTTGTGAACCTAACCTATTCCATTGATCAACTACTCTATTTCTATGGCAGTACCAAATGTTTTTGATGACCACTGCTTTATAATATTGTTTTAGTCTGCTATAGCTAGGCGACCTTCATTAGCATTGGGTTTCATTAATTCCCTTGAAATTCTTGTCCATTTCTTCCAGATGAACTTTGTTAATATTTCTATTTCTGTAAAATAATTTCTTGGGAGTTTGATTAGTATGATACTGAATAAGTAGATTAATTTAGGTAGAATTGTCATTTTTTATTATATTAGCTTGGCCTACCCATGAACACTTGACATTTTTCCAATTCTGACTTTATTTGTGTGTAAAGTGTTTTATAATACTGTTCATATAGTTTCTTCCAAGACTTCCAAATATTTTATATTATCTACAGTAATTTTAAATGAAATTTCTCTTTGTATCTCTTGCTGCTGGACTTTGTTGGTAATATACAAAAAATGCCTATGATTTCTGTGGATTTATTTTATATGCACAATTTTACTAAAGTTGTAAATTATTTCTTATATCTGTTTAGTTGATTCTCTAGAATTGCAGAGTGATAATTTGATTTCCTCATTATCTACTAATTCCTTAAATTTCTTTTTCTTCTCATTGCAAAATTTAATATTTATTATATAATATTGAATAGTAATGGTGATAGTGAGCAACCCTTGTTTCACCCCTGATCTTTTTGGGAATATTTCTAATTTATCCCGTTGCTTGCTGGTGATTTTAAATAGGTGCTACTGATCATTTTAAGGAAAATTCTATTTATTCCTATATTCTATAGTGTTTTTAATAGGAATGGATGTTGGATTTCATCAAATACTTTTTCTGCATCTATTGAGATGATCATGTGGTTTTTGTTTTGGTTATTGATATAATCATTTAGTTAATTTTCCTAATATTGAACCAGCTCTGCATTCCTGGTATAAATCCTACTTGATCATGGTGTATTACTCTGGAGACTGTTTTCTGTAATCTTTTTTGCTAATATTTTATTTAAGATTTTTGCATCAATGTTCATTAGAGAGATTGGTCTATAATTTTCTTTCTTTGTTTTCATCTTACCTGGTTTAGGTATCAGGACCATATCTGTGTCATAAAAAGAATTTGGTAGGATTCCTTCAATCCCTATTTTTTCAAATAGTTCATATAGTATTGGAATTAACTGTTCTTTAAATGCTTGGTAGAATTCACATGTAGATCCATTTAGTCCTGGGGATTTTTTCTTAGGGAGTTAATAGCTTGTTCAATTATTTTTTCTAAAATGGGACTGTTTAAATAATTTATTTCCTCCTCTGTTAATTTGGGCAATCTATATTTTATAATGGATAATCATCCTTTTCATTTAGATTATTTATTAGCATACAGTGGAGTAAAACTGCTCCTAATTATTGCTCTAATTTCCTCTTCATTGATGGAAAGTTTACTCTATTCATTTTTGATACTATTTGATTTTCTCTTCTTTTTCTAATCAAATTAACTAAAAGGTTTATCCATTTTGTTGTTTTTTTTATAAAACCAACTTTTAGTTTTGTACATTAGTTCAATAGTTTTTTTTAACTTTCAATTGTATTAATATTCCATTTTATTTTCAAATTTTCAAATATTTAATTGAGGATTTTTAATTTGTTCTTTTTCTATCTTTTTTAGTTGCTTGCTCAGGTCAATGATATTATCTTTCTCTATTTTATGCAAGAAAGCATGTAGAGATATATAACTTCTCCTAAGAGCTACTTTGGTTGCATCCCATAAACTTTGGTATGTTCTCTCATACAGGTAATCTTTATTGCATCACGATCTGCAAAAGATGCATTTACTCTTTTTGCCTCTCTGCATTTGATTTTAAGGTTTTTAAGGTCCTAATATATGGACAGTTTTTGTGGAGGTCCATGTACTGCCAGAGAAAAACATATATTCCTTCTGTCTCCTTTCAATTTTATCCAAAGGCCTATCATATCTAACTTTTCTAAAATTCTATTTACCCCCTTAACTTCTTTTTTATTTTGTGGTTTGATTTATCTAGTTCTGATAGAGCAAAGTTGAGACCCCCAAGTTGTATAGTTTTGCTGTCTATTTTTGCTTGCAGCTCTCTTAACTTCTCCTCTAAGAATTTGGATGATATATCACTTGATGCATATATGTTTAGTATTGATATTATTTCATTATCTATGGTACCCTTTAGCAAAGTGTAGTTTCTTTGAATTAGATCTATTTTTTTTTTGCTTTTGCTTGATCTGAGATCAGGATTGCTATCCCTGCTTTTTTTTTTTTTTTAGCTTCAGTTGAAGCATAGTTTCTGCTCTAGCTTTTTACCTTTACTCTGTATGTATCACTCTGCTTTAAATGTGTTTCTTGTAAACAACATATTGTACTATTCTGGCTTTTAATTCAGTCTGCTATCTACTTCTATTTTATGGGAAAGTTCGTCCCATTCACATTCACAGATAAAATTACTATTTCCATCTTCTTTTCCTCAAGTTATATTCCACTTTTCTTCCTCACAAATGTTTTCTTTTAACCACCACCTCCCTAACCTGCCATCCCCTTTTACAACCATTTCCCCCCTTTCCTTTTCCATTTCTGCTCCTACTTCTCTACAGGATAAGACAAGTTTCTATATTAAACTAAATGTATCTGACATTTCTCTTTGAGCCAAATTCAATGAGACTAACATTCACACAATGCTCATTCCCCCCCCCCTCCTTTCTTTCCCTCAACTGTAATAGATCTTCTTTTGCCTTTTCATGTAATGTAATTTACCCCATTTTAACTTCAGTTTCCTCTTCTTCTGATACAATCTTTATTTCCCCGTGTAGCTTCCTTTTTATATCACTACAGTAAAATCAAATTATATTTATATCCTCTATGAACCCCTAACAAATATACAGTTCTCAAAAGTTAGACATGTTATCTTCCCATAGAAGTATGTAAACATTTTAACCTTTAAAAATCTTAGTTTTTTTCTTCTCTTTTTATGCTTCTTTTGGGTTATGAAGATCAAATTTTCTATTCAACTCTGGTCTTTTCATCAAAAATAAATGAAAATTCCCTACTTTGTTGAATTTTTCCCCTAAAAGATAATTTTTAATTTTGCTGGATAGTTGACTCTTGGCTGAATCCAAGTTGCTTTGCCTTCTGGAATTTTATATTCCAGGCCTTTTGATCCTTGAAAGTGGAAGCTGTTAGGTCCTAGGTAATCATAATTGTGGCTCCTCAATATTTGAATTGTTTCTTTCTGGCGGTTTGCAGTATTTTCTCCTTGATCTGATAATTCTGGAATTTAGCTACAATATTCCTTGGAGTTTTCATTTTGGAGCTCTTTCAAGAAATCACTGGTGGGGTCTTTCAATGGCTATTTTATCCTCTGACTCTAGGACATCAGGGCAGTTTTCATTGACGATTTCTTAAAATATATTGTCTAGGTTCTTTTTTTCATCATGGTTTCAGGAAGCCCTATAATTCTTAAATTTTCTCTCCTGGATCTATTTCCCAAGTCAATTGTTTTTCCTATGAAATATTTTTTTGTTTTATATATAAAAAAGAAAAATAAAAGAAAATGTAAAATATATTTCATAGGAAAATATAGGAAATAGAGTTTTCCTTAAAATGATAAGCAATATCTATCTAAAACCATCAGCAAACATTATGTTTAATGAGGATAAACTAAAAACCTTCTCAATAATATCAGGGATGAAGCAAGAATGCCCACCATCCTTACTATTATTCAACATATCAGTAAAAATATTATCTTTAGCAAGAAGAAAAGAAAAATAAATTGAAGGGATTATAAAAGATTAAGAAGAAATAAAATTATCATTCTTTGCATATGATAATAATAATATACTTAAAGAATCTGAGAGAATCAACAGAAAAACTACCAGAAAAACTACTTGAAATAATAACTTTAACATATATAATATATATATAGTAACTTATATCCTTTTAACAAAGGATATAAAAAAACCCAACATAAATCATTACCATAAAATGCTAGTAAACCCCAGCAGCAAGAGATAGAAAGAGAAATAATTGTAGGCAATGTAAAATATTTGGGAATAACTACCAAGACGAACCCAAGAATATAAAAACACAATTACAAAAAACTTTTCACAAAATTAAAATCAGATCTAAATAAGTAGAAAAATATCAATTGCTCATGGGTAGGCTGACCTAATATAGTAAAAATGACAGTTCTAGCTAACTTAATTTTTCAGTGTCATATTAATCAAACTTGTCAAAAATTATTTTATAGAACTAGAAAAAAAGAAAATTTATCTGGAAGAACAAAAGGTCAAGTAATGAAAAAATGCAAAGGAACATGGCCTAGCGATAACAGATATAAAACTATATTATAAAAAAGCAATCATCAAAACTATTTGGGGGGAGCAGAGCCAAGATGGCAGAGAGGACACATGTGACTATCTAAGCTGTCCTTTACCCTCAGGTTACTTTTTATGAAACAGCCTCAGAATTAGTACTTGACTGTCAAAAAACCCATGAATATTGGGAGTACAATACATAACCAAGAGAAGATAATCTTGAAATTTGCCAGAAAAGGTCTTGTTTTGCTCGTGGGTGGGGATGGCTATGCCAGGCACAGTATCAGGCAAGTAAGCAGTGAGAGCATGGAAAACAGCTCATGCTGGGACTGGGGAGGTGGTCTCAGGTGGTAGAAAATTTGTGGGGAGAACTTTACCACAGTATCAGCTAATCTGATCTGGCAGCAAGCTAGTAGATCAGTAGAGAAGCTATAAACACAGGGGATAAAGACTATAACCCCAAAATACTAGAGTCTCTCTGAACCTGGCTACATCCATCCAGCACTCGGAGGGACTCAGCAAGATCTCAGCGATCACAGTGCAGATGCTGATCCCAGCACAGCCATTGCTATCCCACTACTGCTTCGCTGCTACTTCCTGTTGCCTGTGGAGGAAGCTTGGTAATACCACACTGCCCCAAAAGCAGACTGCAGGGTTTTTTTGCATTTTGTTTTGTTTTGTTTTGTTTTGTTTTCAAAATGAGTAAAAAGGCAAAATGGGCTCTAACTAAAGATAACTGTACTGAAAGAGAGCAAATTTCAAACCCTGAGGAGATAAAAAGCAGATTGTCCCCAGATGAAGCCCCAAATGGTGAAATAACCTGGTCCCCATCACACAATGCTCTCATAGACGAAATTTAAAAAGGCTCTTTAAAAAGAGCTAGGAGAAAAATGAGGAAAGAAAAGGAAAGCTTTGCAAGAGGGTTTGGATAAGTCATGTTACTCATTAAAAGAAAGAATGGATAAAGAAATCAACTCCCTGAAAAACAGAATTAATGAATTGGAAAAATAAAATTGGAAAAATAAAATTGCCAAAATGGAAAAAAAATTCATAGAACAAAACAATTCATTTAAAAATTCAATTGGACAAATTATAAAAATAAATTTTAAAAAGTAAAAGAAGAAAATAATTCATTAAAAATCAGAATTAAACAAACGAAAATGAATGACTCAAGGAGACACCAAGAATCAGTCAAGCAAAAACAAAAATTTAAAAATCAAAAAAAAGTGAAATATTTACTTGGGGAAAACAACAGACCTGGAAAACAGATCTAGAAGAGATAACCTAAGGATTATTGGCCTGAAAATCATGATGTAAGAAAGAGCCTAGAAACTATTTTCAGGAAATCATCAAAGAGAACAACCTAGATATTATAGAAACAGAAGGTAAAATAGACACTGAAAGAATTCATCAATCACCTACTGAAAGAGATCCCCCAAATCAAAGCTTTAAGGAATATTATGGCTAAATTCCAGAACTATCAGATAAAGAAAAAAATACTACAAGTAGCCAGAAAAAAAAAAAAAAAAAACCAATTCAAACACAGAGGAGCCACAATAAGGATTACTCAGGATCTAGCAGCATCCACATCAAATCAAAGGGAATCTGATATTCTGAAAGGGTAAAGAACTTGGTGTGCAGCCAAGAATAACTTACCCAGCCAAAATGAACATTTTCTTCCAGGAAAGAAGATGGACATTCAATGAAATAGGTAAATTCCATCTATTTCTGACAAGAAAACCAGAACTAAACAAAAAGTTTGACTTCCAAATAAAGGACTCAAGAGATGAAAAGGTAAAAAAGAACTTGGGAACTATATTTCTGTTATGAGTATACATAAAGAGTACATGTATAATTTGGTTTTACTGTTATAATATAAAAAAGAATCCAGACGTGGAAAGGAAATTGTACCAGAAAAAGGGAAAAGTAGAGGTAACACATTTCATGAACAACCAAAAGAAATCTATTATATCTGAGGGAAAGAAGGAAGAGGAATGAACATAGTATAAATCTTACTCTCATCAGAATTGGCCCAAAGATAAAATATTAGACATATTCGATTTACAGAGAAACTTCTCCCATACCTCACTGAAAAGTGGGAGGAGAAAAGCAAAAAAGGAAGGAGTAGGCCAAATAGAAGGGAATACAGAAATTGTAAGGGAAAGGTTTAAAATAAGGTGAGGGATTCTAAGGGGAGGTAGGGATTCTAAAGAGGGAGGGCTGTATGAGGCAAGTGGTACTTACATATTTAATACTAGGGGAGGGGAGAAAGGGGGAAAGGAAAGAGAAAAGCATAATTTGGGGTTAACAAAATGGCAGGAAATATAGAATTAGTAATTTTAACCATAAATGGGAATGGAGTAAATACCCCCATTAAGCAGAGAAAGATATAGCAGACTGTATTAAAAGCCAGACTCTTACAATATGTTGTTTATAGGAAACACACTTGAAGCAGGGTGATACATACACAGTAAAGGTAAAAGGCTGGAGCAGAAGCTACTATGCTTCAGGTGAAATCAAAAAAAGCCATCTTGATCTCAGATCTAATTAAAAGAGATAAGGAATGGCACTATAACATGCTAAAGGGTAGCATAGATAAGGAAGCAATAGCAATATTAAACATATATGTGCCAAGCAGTGTAGCATCTAAATTCCTAAAGGAGAAGTTAAGAGAGCTGCCAGAAGAAATAGACAGAAAATTATAAGAGTGGGAGATCTCAATCTTGCACTCTCAGAACTAGTTAAATCAAACCACAAAATAAATAAGACAGGAGTTAAAGAGGTAAATAAAACACTAGAAAAGTTAGGTATCATAGCACTTTGGAGAAAACTAAATGGAGACAGAAAGGAGTAGACTTTCTTCTCGGCAGTTCATGGAAGCTATACAAAAATTGACCATATGTTAGGACATAAAAACCTCGAATTCAAATGCAGAAAGGCAGAAATTGTAAATGCATCCTTTGCAGAACATGATGATATAAAAATTACATTCAATAAAAGACCAGGGGAAAATAGACCAAAAAGTAATGGGAAACTGAATAATCTCATCCTAAAGAATGATTCAGTAAAACAGCAAATCATAGACATAATAATTACACCCAAGAGAATAACCATAATGAGACGACATACCAAAATGGGTGGGATACAGCCAAAACAGTAATAAGGGGAAATTTCATATCCCTGGAGGCCTACTTGCACAAAATAGAGAAAAAAAAAAAAATCAAGGAATTAGGCTTGCGACTAAAAAAGCTAGAAAAAGAGAAAATTAAAAATCCCAATCAAACACTAAACTTGAAATTCTAAAAATAAAAGGAGAGATTAATAAAAGTTAGTTCTATGGAAAAAAAAACACAACAAAATAGATAAACTCTTGCTAAATTTGATTAGAAAAAGGAGGAAAATCAAATTGTTATTCTTAAAAATGAAAAGGGAGAACTTTCCACTAATGAAGAAAAAATAGAAACAATAATTAGGAGTTACTTTTCTTAACTTTATTCCAATAAATTTGATCATCTAAGTGAAATGGAGGAATACCTACAAAAATATAGATTGCCCAGATTAACTGAGTAAATTGCTTTAATAGCACCATTTCAGAAAAAGAAATAGAACAAGCTATTAATCAACTCCCTAACAAAAAATCCCCAGAACCAGATGGATTTACATGTGAATTCTACCAAACATTTAAAGAACAATTAGCCCCAATGTTATATAAACTATTTGAAAAATAGGGGATGAAGGAGTCCTACCAAACTCCTTTTATGACACAGACATGGTACTAATAGTTAACCAGGTAGGAGGAAAACAGAGAAAGAAAATTATAGACCAATCCCTCTACTGAACACTGATCCAAAAATCTTAAATAAAATAATAGCAAAGAGGTGACAGAAAATCATCCCCAGGATAATACACCATGACCAAGTAGGATTTATACCAGGAATGCAGGGCTGGTTCAATATCAGGATAACTATTAGCATAACTGACTATTTCAATAATCAAACTAACAAAAATCATATGATTATCTCAATAGATGCAGAAAAAGCATTTGATAAAATTCCTATCAAAAAACAATAGGGAGTATAGGAATAAATGGACTTTTCCTTAAAATAGTCAGGAGCATCTATTTAAAACCGTCAGTAATGGGGAAAACTGGAACCTTTCCCAGTAAGATTAGGAGTGAAACAAGGTTGCCCACTATCACCATTACTTTCAATATTGTATTAGAAATGTTAGCTTTGGCAATAAGAGATGAAAAAGAGATTAAAGGAGAGTAGGTAATGAGGAAACCAAATTATCACTTTTTGCAGATGCTATGATGGTATACTTAGAGAACCCCAGAGATTCTACTAAAAAACTATTAGAAATAATCCACAATTTTAACAAAGTTGCAGGATATAAGATAAATCCACATAAATCCTCAGTGTTTTTATACATCACTAACAAAATCCAACAGCAAGAGATACAAAGAGAAATTCCATTTAAAATGACTGTTGATAGTATAAAATATTTAGGAATCTATCTGCCAAAGGAAAGTCTGGAACTATATGAGCAAAACTACAAAACACTTTCCACACAAATAAAGTCAGATCTAAAGAATTGGAAAAATATAAGTGCTGTTGGTTAGGCCAAGCAAATATAATAAAAGATGGCAATACTACCTAAACTAATTATTTATTTAGTGCTATACCAATTAGACTCACAAGAAACTATTTCAGTGATCTAGAAAAAAATAATAAAATTCATATGGAAGAACAAAAGATCAAGAATTACAAGGGAACTAATGAAAAAAAAAAAAAATCAAATGAAGGTGGCCTAGCTGTGCCTGATCTAAAACTATATTATAAAGCAACTATTTGGTATTGGCTAAAAAATAGACTAGTCAATCAGTGGAATAGGTTAGGTTCACAGGAAAAAATATTCAATGACTATAGCCAATGACTATAAAACACTACATTGTGTATGACAAACCCAAAGGCCCCAGCTTTGGGGATAAGAATTCACTATTTGACAAAAACTGGTGGGAAAATTGGAAATTAGTATGTAAGGAACTAGGCATGGACCCACACTTACACCAAGATAAGATCAAAATGGCTTCATGATTTAGGCATAAAGAATGAGATTATAAATCAATTAGAAGAACATAGGATAGTTTACCTCTCAGACTTGTGGAGGGGGAAGGAATTTGTAACCAAAGAAGAACTAGAGATCATTATTGATCACAAAATAGAAAATTTTGATTATATCAAGTTAAAAAGCTTTTCTACAAATCAAACTAATGCAGACAAGATTAGAAGGGAAGCAATAAACTGTGAAAACATTTTTACAGTTAGAGGTTCTGACAAAGGTCTCATTTCCAAAATATATAGAGAATCGATTCTTAATTTATAAGAAATCAAGCCATTCTCCAATTGATAAATGGTCAAAGGATATGAACAGACATTTTTCAGATGATGAAATTGAAACTATTTCTACTCATATGAAAAGATGTTCCATATTATTGATCAGAGAAATGCAAATTAAGACAACTCTGAAATACCACTACCCATCTGTCAGATTGGCTTAGATGACAGGAAAAGATAGTGACAAATGTTGGAGGGGATGTGGGAAAACTATTGTTGGAGTTGTGAAAAGATCGAACCATTCTGGAGAGGAATTTGGAACTATACTCAAAAATTTATCAAACTGTGATAAAACTCTTTGATCCAGAAGTGTTACTACTGGGCTTATATCCCAAAGAGGTATTAAAGAAGGGAAAGGGACCTGTATGTGCAACAATGTTTGTGGCAGCCCTTTTCATGGTGACTAGAAACTGGAAATTGAATGGATGCCCATCAATTGGAGAATGTCTGAGTAAATTGTGGTATATTAATGTTTTGGAATATTATTGTTTTGTAAGAAATTACCAGCAGAATGAATACAGAGAGGCTTGGAGAGACTTATATGAACTGATGCTAAGTGAAATGAGCAAAACTAGGAGATCATTATATACGTCAACAAAAATACTATATGAGGATCAATTCTGATGGAATTGGCTATCTTTGGCAATGAGAGGATCCAATTCAATTCCAATTGCTCAGTGATGAACAGAACCAGCTACACCCAGCAAAAGAACACTGGGAAATGAGTGTGGACCACAACATAGCATTTGCACTTTTTCTGTTGTTGTTTGCTTGCATTTTTTTTGTCTTCCCAGGTTATTTTTACCTTTCTAAATCTGATTTTTCTTGTGCAATAAGATAACTGTATAAATATATACACATACATTGTATTTAAGATATACTTTAACATGTTTAACATGTATGAGACTACCTGCAATCTAGGGAAGGGGGTGGAGGGAAGGAAGGGAAAAGTTGGATCAGAAGTATTTGCAAGGGTCAATGTTGAAAAAATACCCATGCATATGTTCTGTCAATAAAAAGCTATAATTAAAAAAAAATCTATTTGTTATTTGCTAAAAAATAGAGTGGTAGATCAGTGCAATAGGTTAAGTAGACAAGACATAGAGGCAATGATTATGATAATCTATTCTTTGATAAACCCAAAGACACATGCTTCTAGGAAAAGAACACACAAAAACTGCTGGAGAAAGTGGAAATTAGGAAGTAGATATTGACCAACATTTCACACTGTATAGCAAAATAAAATCATTTTATACATAAAAGGTGACACTACAAACAATTTAGAAAAAGAAGAAAGAGTTTATCTGTCAGAACTGTGGAGAAGGGAAGAATTTATAACCAAATAAGAGATAGACTACATTATAAAATGCAAAATGGATCCTTTTGATTACATTAAATTAAAAAGATTTTGTAGAAGGCCAGAACTCTTGAGAAGTATACTTGAAACAAGGATACTTACAACAAGATGTTAGCTCAGTAGATGAGATGATGGTTCTTTAGTATCTATATACTTAGTACTTAGCATGGTGATGTAATGGTTCTGTAGTTCATACATACATACTGTAATGATGTAATCATATCAAGGTATTTAAGGGTTGAGAAGGACTATGTAATGTTCTAATCGTCTCTCAATTGTAATCCTTCTCTGGGGGGAGGTTTCTTTTCTGTATAATCTTTTCCTCTGTGATCAGGTTTCTTGGGAGGCTTCTGGAGCCTTCCCCTCCAAAAGTGTGGGATTGCTGGACTTGCAAATCCACAGGATGTCTTCTCTTTGACTCAATCAATCCCAACTCAATGTCCCAGTCTAGACTGCTCTTCAGACTCAATGTTGCCTTCTTTTATCCTCACAGAGAATGAGCTTGTGAGAACTCCTACAGCCAATGAACTTGCTCCTTTTAAAGATGTAAACTCTTAAATGTGTAAACTCCTTTTCAGAAGTCTAAAGGTGTAAACTCCTTTTAAAGGTTTGAACTAAAAGTGTGAATTCTGAGCTAGAGAATTGTTTAGACAACCTGAGTTAGCACCTTGTAATCCTAACAGGACTAGAAATAAGACATTCCATTTTTGACCATCCTCCTCTTGGCTCTCTTTCCTCCTGCACTCCTCCACTAAGATCAAGACTGGGTCAGATTGTGACATACACAGGTTATGAAGGAGACTAATAAAGACTTGAGACTCTATTCTCGTCCATCTTCTTGGTGACTATCCTGCTGAGATCAAGGCCCATCCGGATGTCCTCCAGAAAGCTAGCCTGAACATTACAAAATTTTGTACAAAGACTAAGCAGCCAAGATTAGAAGGGAAGCAGAAAACTAGAAAACAAATTTTATAGCCAGTGTTTCTGAAAAAGGCCTCATTTATAAAATATGTATAGAACTGAATCTGATTTATAAAAATACAAGTCATTACCTGTAGAGGGCCAGAACTCTGAAGAGGTGTACTTGAATTTAGGTACTTATAGTTAAGCACCTACTCAATGTGAAATAATGGTTCTCTATGGTAATGTAATGGTTGGGAGTGCCCAGTGTGCTATAGTGATGTAATTGTATTGAGGTATTTAAGGGAGTTTCAGACACAGAAGGCTCTCTCAGCCTCAGCTCTCAGCCATAATCACAGAGAAGACTTTAGGCTCAAGACTCCAGATTCCAGACTCCATCTTTGACCATCCACGTGGTAGCTCACTTTCCTCCTTCACTTCTCCACCTAAAGACCAAGGACTTTGGCTGATCCTGAGGTCCTCCAGAGAGCTATCCCAGACATTACAATTACCCAATTGACAAATTATCAAAGGATATGAACAGGCAGTTTTCAGATGAAGAAATTAGTTACCTATAATTATATGAAAAAAAAACTTTAAATCACTAATAATTAGAAAAATGCAAATTAAAGCAACTTTGAGGAACCAACTCACATCTATCAGGTTAATATAGTGAGGAACCAACTCACATCTATCAGGTTAATTAATATAACAGAAAAGGGAAATGATGAATGTTGGAGATGTGGAAAAATTAAAACACTAATGCCTTGTTAATAGAGTTGTAAACTGATCCAATGATTCTGGAGAGCAAGTTGGAACTATGCCCAAAGGGCAACCAAAATATGCATACCCTTTGATCCAGCTATAGCACTACTAGATCTGTATACCAAAGAGATCATACAAAAAAGGGAATACAAAAATATTTACAGCAGTTCTCTTTGTGGTGGCAAAGAATTGGAAATTGAGGGGATGCTCAACAACTGGGGAATGCTTAAACAAATTATGGTGTATAAATGTAACAGAATACTATTTTTTTTAAAAAATGATAAGCAAGCAGATTTTAGAGAAATCTGAACTTTACCAGAACTGAAATTGAGTGAAATATCAGGAGCAGAATCAGGAGAATATTGTACACAGTATCATCAACATTTTGAGTTGATCAATTTTGATAAACCTACCTCTTCTAAGCAATACAATATCTAAGACAATTCTAAAAGACTCATGATGGAAAATGGCATCCATATCCAGAGAAACAACTATGGAATCTGAATACAAATCAAAGCACATTGTTTTCACTTTTTTGTTGTTGTTTTTCTGATTCTTTTTTCATAACATAACATAAAAATATTTAATGTGATTGTACATGTATAACCTGTGTCAAATTGCTACCTTGTCGCAGGAGTTGAAAGGGGGAAGGGAAATCAAAATCTTCTAAAAATAAATGATGAAAACTAAAAGAAAAGAAAAATAATAATAATTTTAAAAATAAATAAATCTAACCTCTGATTTAACTTACTAGCTATGTGACCTATTTGTCTCAGTTGCCACACTTGTCAAATGAACATTATAATAGGATTGTTGTGAGGATCAAATGAGATAATAGCAACAAACATGGTGCCTGCCTCATAATAGGTACCATAAAAATACTGGCTATTATTCTTAATATTAATTAATATTGATGTTAATTAACAATGTTATTAATAAAATAATATTTAAATTAATTTTATTAATTGATTTAATTTATTTTTACCATGTTATTTTCAATTATATTATTTTAATTTAATTAATGAAAGATTTTCTTATTGTTCAGTTGTGTGTGCCTCTTAGTAAGCAAAGACCATAGGTTGTCAATCCTGTTCATTCAGTTTTCTTGGCAGTTATATTAAAATAGTTTGCAATTTCCTTGTCCAGTAGATTAGGGAAAACAGAGGTTAAGTGACTTTCCTATGGTCACACAGCTAGTAAATGTCTAAGACAAAAATGAAACTCAATCACTTGACTCCAGATTTAGCACTCTGTCAACTGAAACATCTAACTGATTGTACAAAGTCATTGTGTAAAGGATTTAATCAGCTAGATGGCATAGTAGATAGACTGTTGGTCCTGAAGTCAAGAACACCCAAGTTAAAATACAATCACAAACACCTACTAGTTGTGGGATCTGGTAAGTCAACTAAACTCTGATTACCTCACTTTTCTCAACTGTGAAATAAGGAGAACCTTAACATCTACCTAGCAGGGTTGTTGTGAAATAAAATGAGATGATTAGTAAAATGCTTGCCATTTTAATGCCAATAGTACTTGGTACATAGTAGATATTAATAAATGCTTATTCCCTCTCCAGACTGATTTATTAATCAAGAGAGTAAAGGATGGCCAGTAGCTAACCTCATATTTCATTTGTATCCTACAAGGTGAAATGAGATGAAGGAAGACAGGTTTCCAGACGCAGAAAATTTGTGATCTGTTTGGGTCAATGAGGATAGTTTTCATTTAACAAAGAAATAGATTTTGGTAGAGGAACTTTAGTAGAAAGAATATACACCAAAATTCATGCCTTAAAATGCATCCTAAGCAATATTTTTGTGATTATGAATTTCTATAAGTTTCTTAAATAAAATGTAAGTTCCTTGAGATAAGGTACTATTCTATTCCACTGTTTCATTTTTATCTCTATCTCCAGTACTATCAGGTACAAACACACACACACACACACACACACACACACACACACACACATACACACATAGATAAAAGTTGACTGAATCTATTAAAATGAGTGTCCAAAAAAGTCTAAGGAAATTCCTTAATGAATTTCCTCTATGACTATTCAGGACTCACCTGTGGTCGTGGATGGCCTGTCACCAGGCATGTCAGTTCCAAAGTTTCTCCCTCTCGGATAGTGTAGACTCTCTCTGAATAGCGTTCCTCCTCAATATTACATGCCAACCCTGAGTGCACAATCCGCACAGTGGGAGGAGCTGTTAAGGCAGCAGGAAAAAAGACAAAAGAAAAACAAAGGTAAGTCAAATACCCTCAAAAAGCATTGAATGCATCATAGGTAAGAACAAATCTCATCAGATTTTAAAAATTAACTAAGGCTTCTATTGGACAGAAAATAGTATATTTCTGTATTTCTTTCATGTATTCAAATTTGTACTATAGAGGGCTGAAACTCTGAATCAGACAAGAGAGCACTTAAGGCTACCTATTCTATGTGAGATAATGGCTCTATTAGCATATATTTGGATGATGGTTCTCCTCACTATTGGTGCTTGCTGAATATTTGGTGGTGAGATGGGCAAGAATTGGAGGGCTGAGAGAAGGAAGTCAGAGTCACTTGGTGGCAGGATGAGGAGAAGAGAGGCCGGAGACTTCAGACTCCAGAATCCAGGAAATATCTTTGGCAAGCCAGTGGCAGCTTGCCTGCCTCCTTCACTTCTACCCCTAAAGACCAAGGACTTTGATTTATCCTGACTCTGGCTGACCCTAAGGCTCTCCAGGGTGCTAGCCCATACTTTACATTGTACATATATACATAAATACAGAATGCACATGCATATGTATATACACACATATATATAAGTAAAGTTGATGATGATGGAAAACCAAAATGATTCCAATCCTGGGATATCCAGTTCTAGGGTCTTTGAGTTTATATCTGGTAACAGATACCTATTAGCTGTGTTATTTTGAGCAAATCATTTCACTCTGTCTCAGTTTCCTCCTCTGTGAAATGAGCTAGAGAAGGAAAGCCAAAACACTCCAATATCTTTTCCAAGAAAGACCCAAATGGAGTAACAAAAAGTTGTAATTCAACAATAGCAAATACATCGTTATAAAATGATTCATTATCAATTTAGCCCTCAGTTTATTAGTTTATCTAATTCCATATGCTCACAAGTAGATTTATACCAAGAATTTTTTTATCTGTACCATTTTGTCAGTTCAAACAATATTGTTTATTTCTGAAATATTTAGAACCATTAATTTAAGAAAAATTCATCACAATATCTTCTGGGAGAAAGCACATAGGATTTGTAGCCTAATATCTTGGGCTTGAAAACTGGCTATGCTATTCACTGTGTAATTGACAAAACTTCTCTGGGCTTTAGTTTTCTTCAATGGAAAATGAGGTGGTTGGACTAAATATTTTTTTAAGTCAAATTCCATTTCTACATCAATAATCCTTGTCTTACTTTTTTTTTTTTTTAAAGAAAAGTACACATCTTCCTGTTTGCTAACAAACTCATTTTGACAATTATTTGTTCTGAGGAAGTGATTACATCCATTTTATAGAAGAGATAACAGTTAGCAAGTATCTAAGATAGGATTTTTAATCTAGGGCTTCCCAACTCCATGTCTAGCATTTTATTGATCAAATTCAAAACATAGGATGTAAAGTATATATTTACAAGTTATTATTTCTTTTTTAAACAATCTTTTCTTTTTTATTTTGATTTCCTTCCCACTACTCCCTCATCCACTAAAGTAGCAAATAATATAATGTAAAATATGTATAGATATATTGTATTTAACATATACTTTAACATGTTTAACATATATGGGACTGCCTGCCATCTATGGGAGAGAGTGGAGGGAAGGAAGGGAAAAGTTGGAATAGAAGTTTTTGCAAGGGCCAGTGTTGAAAAATTATCCCCTGCATATGTTTTGTCAATAAAAATCTATAATTTTTAAAAAAAAGTGTCTTGCCCAGGAACACACAGCTAGTAAGTGTCTGAGGCTAGATTTTAAACTCTAAAAAAATGAAACTTCTTGACTTCAGACCTGGCACTCTATCCACTGTGCCATCTAGCCACTCCAGAAATCTCACTACTAGGCCTTATAATCCCAAAGAACTCAAAGGAAAAGGAAAGGAATCTATATGTACAAAAATATTTACAACAACTCTTTTTGTGGATGCAAAATACTGGAAACTGAGAGGATGCACATTAACTGGACATTGCCTGAAGAAATTATGATATGTGGTTATAATGAAAAATTATTTGCTGTGAGAAAGGATAAAAGAGATGGTTTCAGAGATGAGGAAAACTTATATAAACTAATACTGAATAAAGTGAGTAGAACTTTAAAAAAAAATTGTACAATAATAATCACATTGTAAAAAAATGAAGTTTTGGAAGACTTAGAAAATCTGATAAGCATAGTGATAAACCATGATCCCAGAAGCTGAATCCACCTCCTCAAAAAGAGATGACTAACAAAATATGAAGACTAAGACATACATTTTTGGTCATGGAAGTTAATGTAAGAATTTGTTTGTTTTGACTATACATGTTTTTTACAAAGTGTGCCCTACATACTTCTTCCCCATAGAGAAAAGTGTGAGAAAGATAAATTCTTATTAATTGAAAAAATTAATTTAAAAATGCAATTTGTAGTAATATATTTGAAGCAGAAAAGATAGTTAAACTCTACCTTGTTTAAAGTTGCTCCAATTCAACATGCCACAGCTTATACCAAAAGTTATACCTATGCCAGAATGCAGTCTTCAAACTATTGAAATGTAAGAACTATGGGAAAAAAGGGTTATGATTTTTAAAGGCCTTCAAGTTGGATATGCTGTGATGAGGATTTGTTCAAGGGAGAGAAGAGGTCTGGCTTGTTCATTGAAATGATGAGAACATCACAATGATGAGATGTTATGAATCTGTTGGTAGATTTTCTTTTTTGAGAGCTGAACTAATTCTCAGTGCATTTTATAGAGGAAATTTTTTAAAAATAATAATAATCTCTCTCCATAGGTTACACATCGATTATTTTGAGCCTTTCATAAAATTCTAGTAGGCTAACAGGGTTGATTTTTTTAAATTAAACTACTTAAAAAACTGAATAGGAAAGCAAGCAAGTTAAATATTGTGATATCATTATCTTCTTAATCAATCAATCAATAATCATTTATTAAGCACCTATTATAAACCAGATATTGTGCCAAGTGTTAGGGATGCCAAAAAAAAAAAAAAAAAAAAAACTAAAACGATTGTCCCTGCCTCCAAGGAACCAGTTAGACTGTAGTCTAACTGGAGAGACAACACGCAAACAAATATTTAAAAAGCTATGCCTGTATATATATATATAGAGAGAGAGAGAGAGCCTACTATTTTTGCCTCTTTGCTTTATCTTTACTGACTTATGTAGTATATATACAAAAAAGTTTTCCAAATCTTTCTTTTACAAAGTGATGTATGTAAATAAATTTTTCCTTTTCACAAAAATCCTGGCAACTTGCATATTTCACAATTTTTTGACTGTGCTCAACTTTATATTTCTGGTTTTTTTTAATGATCTTTCAACATTTCTTCTTGCAAAACCTTGTATTGCAAATTTTTCTCTCTTTCTTTCCCTTACCTTCTCTCCTAGACAGCAAGTTATCCAATATAAATTAAAGATGTGCAAATCCATACATATTTCCACATTTATCATGCTTCACAAGAAAAATCAGATAAAAAATAGAAAGAAAAAAAAACAAGCAAACAACAAAAAAAATGAAATATTGTTTTGATCCACATTCAGTCAGTCCTTTTCTGGATGCAGATGGCTCTCTCCATCACAAGTCTATTAGGACTGACCTGAATCAACTCATTGTTGAAAAGAGCCACCTCCATCAGAGCTGAGAATCACATAATATTGCTGTTGCTGTGTACAATGCTCTCTTGGTTCTACTCACTTCACTTACCATCAGTTCATGTAAAGACTCCAGGTCTTTCTGAAATCAGCCTGCCAATTCTTTCTTATAGAATAATATTCCATAACATTATATACCATAACTTATTCAGCCATTTCCCAATTGATAGGTATCTACTCAGTTTCCAATTCTTTGCCACTATAAAAATGGCTGCTACATTTTTATACACTGGGGTCCTTTTCCCTTTTTATGATCTCTTTGGGATACAAAGTCAATAGAGTTGATTAAAGGATATGCACAATTTGATAGTCCTTTGAGCACAGTTCTAAATTGCTCTCAGAATGATTAAATAAGTTCACAACTCTACCAGTTTTTCCTTGTCCCCTCCAACATTTATCATTATTTTTTCCTGTCATCTTAGCCAATCTGAGAGGTGTGCAGTGATACCTTAGAGTAGTCTTAATTTGCATTTCTCTAATTAATATTGATTTAGAATATTTTATATGACTAGAAATGGTTTTAATTTCTTCATGTGAAAATGATCTCTTCATATCCTTTGACCATTTATCAATTGAAGAATGGCTTGTATTCTTATAAATTTACTTCTGATTTTTAAGCAGCTGTCCTCCACTATAAAATCTTACAATGTCTAAGGGTCAGTATAAAGGGTAAAAGTCTGAATAATAGATTAGCTCAGATATAAAGTGAAGGAAAAGGGAACAATACATACCTATTAATGTATATCATTTTAATATTTACCAATATTATTTCATTTGAATTTCACAATATTGTTAGGTAGGTGCTATTATCATCCTTATTTTACAGCTAAGGCAAATAGAACTTAAGTAAGCTAGTAGGTATCTGAAATCACATTGAACTCAGGTCTTCCTAACTTCAGTCCCAGATATCTCTCCATGATATCATCTAGCTCTTTTAGGAACTCACAATGAAATAGAAAATAACCAGCTAGTTTCATTTTACAGATGTGGGAATGTACAAGTCAGTAAATGACATATATGGTATGACATCTAAGGGAGTGTCTGTGTGATAACAGGAAAAGGATAAGGAAGAAATCATGTCTATGAGCATCAGGAAATGGAAGAGGAATATGAAGTCGTTTAATGCCATAATATAAATAATGAATTATCAACAATTACACATTTGCTCCAAATTCTGATTTTGGAACTTTGGTTAAAATTCTAATGTACAAACAATATAAGTAGCTGTGAATTGACTATCAATTCTTTATAATGAAGTGAATGAAAAACTAGTTCAGTTTCACTTGTGACTTTTCCCCCCTCATTTGAATTCATGATACTTGCACATGAGCAGTAACATGGAAGTATTCCTTTTAGGTCTGTATAACATGGAAAGGCAATGTATGTTTAGCAAATTTAACATTAGATAACAATTTTTTGCTGAAGTGAAATTGAAAAATTGAAAGAACAAGAGGAAATTCTCTGTTTCAAAATCATGCTAAGAGCAAATTATTAAAATTGGGGAGACCCAAGCTTTCCTTCCCTTTTCCTCCTATTCCTCCTCACCCTGCCTCCTCCCCCTCCTAATTTCCTTGTCCAATCTCTCAAGGACAGGCTGATTAAAGATAAAATCAGCATCCTTCTTGCAGAGGGCTGAAACTCTGAAAAAAGTTTGCTTGAATCAGACAACAGAGCACTTAAGGTTAATTATCTATTCGATGTGAGACAATGACTCTATTAGCATTTGTTTAGATAAATGGCTCTTCTCACTGTTTGGTGCTTACTGAATGTTTGGTGTTAAGATAATCATAGACAAGGATTTGAGGGCAGGGTGAGAGAGGGGCCAGAGAGTCACTTTGCAGCAGGATGAGGAGGAGAGAGGCTGGTGGCTCTGTACTTGAGAAACCAGAATTCTGCTTGGCTGTCTCTTTCGCTTCTCCCCCTAGAGATCAAGAACTTTGATTTATCCTAACTCTGACTGACGCTGAAGCCCTCCAGAGAGCTAGCCCATACTTCACAATTGGCACCCAACATGCTCCAAGGACCCTAATATTACACTGAAGTCCCGGTGACCAGGAAATGGGGTGAATATTTTAATAGCCAAACAGGGAAATTACTTCATTAAGAGCTAAACTAATAACTGTTTGTTTTTTTTGTTGTTGTTTTTTTTTGCTGAAATGGGGCAGATATTAGGAAAAGATTCTCCCCCATCTCCACACTCAATCCCAACCCCACCCTGATGGAGCTCTACAGAAAGCATACTCAGACTAATAAAGAGACAAGATTTGCTTGTAACCTGGGAGCAAATTGATGGATTCATGAATACATTAGAATGCACATCCCCTTGGTTCTTCAAGGAAGAAGAAATAGCAGCTGATAATTGGAAACTAGTAGGAGATCAACTATTGGAAACTAGTAGGAGCTCAACTATGTGAATATTACGGTGATAAAGGTCCTGATTCAATTTCTTAGGAAATATTCTATATGTACAACTTAATACAACTGGTCTTCAAGAATCCTACAAGTCCTAGAAAAAAGAAAAATTTTAAGACTAGCCAAATGAGGAAGTGTGAGGAGAAAGAGGAAGGGAGAAGATAATGGAAATATTTCCAGAGGGCATGGGGAGTTAAGTGAATTTGAAGGGCCTAGTGATTCTCATTCTCACAGTCCAGCTTCAACTTCACCAACACCCAAGCAGTTTCTTGACCCTCCCTCATCAACTTCACCTTCCTGGGTGGAGGAAGGAGGAGAAATTAGGAATGAGAGGAACAATAATATCTCCAACACCTCCCCACCCAGCAATCACCTCCTCCTATGACTCCATTGCAAAAGGCACTACTTAAAGCCAAAGAGGAAGGGCAGAATACAGCTGATTTGAGAATAGAAATGCATCCTGTGACTGAACAGCTTAATTCTTCAGGTCAAGAAAAGAGAAGATAAACTCTTTTTAATCTAGAAATCATCAAAGACCTGAAAAAGGCTTGCACACTTTATGAAGCTACATCATCTTATGTTAAGATATTATTAAAGAATTTGGCTTATGAAATTTTAACCCCTAGTGACTGGAAATCTATAGCAAAGACATGCTTAGAACATGGACAAAACTTGTTGTGGCTCTCTGAATATAGTGAAATCTGTAAGATACAAGTCCAATGAAATAGGCAAACTGGACTTAATACTCCAATCACCTGTGACCAGCTAACAGGTGTAGGTTCTTATGTAGACACTTCAGCACAGATTACCCCATAGCAGCATATGAGCAAATTGCTTCTGCTTGCTATCAAAGCATGGGCTTTTATCCCAGGTAAACAGGACAGAGGAGAGGCCCTCACAAAAATAGCATAAGGACCAAATGAACCCTTTCTTGATTTTGTGGGATGTCTGTAACCACCTGTCATATGAACTATTGGTGAATATGAAGCAACAGAAATTATTATTAGGCAACTTACTAAAGAAAAAGTTAATGAGGTTTGTAAATGAATTATATCCACAAGGATGTTCCTTCAGAGGAGATCATAAGATGCTGTGTCACAGTGGGCATAAATACCTTTTATAGCCAGGCTATGATGCAGACTTCCCAAGATCCAAACATGGGAAGACAGGATGTCTTTTGGCAAGGGACTTCCAGAGAGACTCATCAATGCTTTCAATATGGTAAAATAGGGCATCTGAAAGCTCATTGTTGGCATAGAGACAGAGTGAGAAAACAGGGTAGGAGAACAAGACCCAAAACCCTATGTCCAAAATGCAACAAAGGCTTCCATTGGGCATCAGAATGTAAACTGATTCAGAGAAAAACAGGATAAGGGGCCCAGCCCCAGGGCCCAAAACAAAAAACACTTGGGACATGATGGCAGCTGATACTACACCCAGAGAGTCTTTAGAAGTTCAGTTCTCAGACATGACCATTCAGCCAAGAAGCAATCTGATGGGAGAAAGGGATTACATAATCAATCAGGAAGGAAGGAACCTGATGGGAGAAAGGGATTACAATTGGGGAGAATGGAGTTGTATGCAGCTAGGATACTGAGATACCCCCTAGAGGTGAAATCTGTTCCTCTGCAGCCTCCAGGCACAGTAAGCTTGACCATTTCACCTCCTAAAAGTACTTACAAAAACAGTATTCATCCATACACTGATGTGGGAAACTGGGGAACGTGTCTATAATATCCCAGGCACTAACACAGGTAGACAATGTGTGACTTATCAACCAGGAGAAGTAGTAGTATCAGGTTTACTCATACAGAATCCTAATAGGCAATCTGGTGATAGTTGCCCAGATCCTGACTCCAAGTAACAGAATCCAGGGATATTCTGGACTGCAGCAATTACAGCTGATCATCTTATGCTCACTATCTATATAAATGGCATACCATTAGAAGGATTGGTAGACACAGGTGCACATTGTACAGTCATTAGAGCTGCCAACTAGTTTAGTCACTGGCCAAAGATTAAGGCAGCCACCTACATGTCTGGTATAGGAGGATAAATAGCAGCTGTAGTTAGTGCTACCACTTTGAGATGAACATTTTAAGGAAAAATAGGAGTTTTTACTCTTTTTATAGTTGAAAAAATTCCCATCAATCTGTGGGGAAGAGATATCTTACAACATTTAGGATTACAAATGAGTACTTCAGTTTTTTGGGCAGGGCTGCTGTTGAAGGTCTGCCAACACTCTCACCTGTTCCTCTTCATTGGAAAACTAATACACTAGTGTGGATAGAACAGTGGGCCTTAGCTAGCAATAAAATTCAGGCCTTATTAAATATACTATAGGACCAAGGACACTTAAAAACTTCTCTAAGTCCTTGGAATTCCCCTGTATTTGTTGTAAGAAAGAAATCTGGAAAATGGAGGATGTTGATTGATTTAAGAAAAGTAAATGAACAGATAACTATGAGAATGCTTCAGCCTGGACTTCCATCTCCTACTCAGTTGCCTAGAGAATGGCTTCTTTGGGTTACATACATTAAGGATTGTTTCTATTCTATCCTTCTAGATAAGGAGGATATGAAAAGGTTTGCCTTTTCAGTGTTCAGCATTACCTTAGGTGAGTCTTATAAAAGATATGAATGGACAATTTTGATACAGGGAATGAAAAATAGCCCTATTATGTGTCAAATTTATGTTGCTGTTGCTCTTACTCCAGTAGAAAAGCATTTCCAAAAGTAATGTTATTACATTACATGGATGATATATTGGGATGTACACCTGAGAATAAATGTTAGAAGCATGTCTACAAAAGACCATAGAAACACTAAGGAACTACAAATTGCATATAGCTCCAGAAAAAATTCAAAGACATGCTCCTTTTTCAATATTTAGGATATAAACTCTAGCCTAAGGTGCTTACAATACAAAAACTCTCCTTAAGAACAGAGAAGCTAAATACCTTAAATGAAAATTTCAGAAATTCATAGGAGATTTCCAATGAATGTGTCCAGTGTTAGGCTTGACTACCTATCAATTACAACCATTATATGACATTTTAAAGGGAGACAGGACTTTAAATTCACCACACTAGCGTACAAAAGACGCTCAAGAGGCTTTGAGAGAAGTTGAACTGGCTTTATCCAATGTGGTTGAAAGGGTCACTCAAAAACTCTTGGAAATATCAGTTTTTGTTACAAAAGAGGCACCCACAGCAGTCCTTCATCAAGGAAACAGTGTGAGAGAGTGGGTGAACCTCCCAGCACAACCAGAACAAAGCCTTACTCATTACCCAGTACTTGTAGCTAGGATTTTATTAAAGGTCATTAAGTGAACTATCTTATCTGGGATAAGACCTGACAAGATATACATCTTTTATACCAATTCACAAATTAATATATGCTGTGAAACCATTCCAGAGTGGAAAATTTTATTGGCCACGGCTCCAAATTTTACACATGGGTCTCCATTAAAGATAACCAGACTTTTACATAATTGGCCATGGATTCTTGAAGAAAATGTTTCTTTTTTTTTTTTTTTTTCATATTTCTTATTTATTCATAAATTGTTCACCATACATCTAATAGGTAATATGTTCCATGTTCTTCAAATTTTCTTAGGATATATCCATGTATATTTACATCTTAACTTGGTAAATAGTTTAAGATATTTTTCTATGTACAATTTATTTCAGAATGCTTTCCAGACATCTAAATGTTGCCTTTTTTAAAACCAAATAATTGATTTTTATACCCAAAACTTAAATTTTTACATTTGGTAAACACAAATTTGCTATTATCACTTGCTACTACGTATCATATATTTACTGTTGCATATATCTACTTTTTTTTAATGCTAGCAAATGTTTAATAACCAAGTTCTCCAAAAAGTATTTTAAAATTTAATTTGTATTACCAACATTTTCTCCAGCATTTTTAAATTCTCCAGAATTTTTAAATTCTAGAAAATCAGCAGAATAATAAATCAATGCTGAGTTGCAAATAAGGAAACTGAGACTAGGGTCACCCAAGAGTCTGAGGCCAAATTTGCACTCAGGTGGAAGTCTTTTTTTTTTTTTTTTTTAATTCATTTTTCCAAATTATCCCCTCCCTCCCTCCACTCCACTCCCTCCCCGCGATGGCAGGTAATCCCATACATTTTACATGTGTTACAATATAACCTAGATACAATATATGTGTGTAAATACCATTTTCTTGTTGCACATTAATTATTACCTTCCGAAGGTATAAGTAACCTGGATAGATAGACAGTAGTGCTAACAATTTACATTCGCTTCCCAGTGTTCCTTCTCTGGGTGTAGTTATTTCTATCCATCATTGATCAACTGGAAGTGAGTTGGATCTTCTTTATGTTGAAGATTTCCACTTCCATCAGAATGCATCCTCATACAGTATTGTTGTTGAAGTGTATAGTGATCTTCTGGTTCTGCTCATTTCACTCAGCAACAGTTTATTTAAGTCTCTCCAAGCCTCTCTGTATTCCTCCTGCTGGTCATTTCTTACAGAGCAATAATATTCCATAACCTTCATATACCACAATTTACCCAACCATTCTCCAATTGATGGACATCCATTCAACTTCCAGTTTCTAGCTACAACAAAAAAGAGCTGCCACAAACATTTTGGCACATACAGGTCCCTTTCCACTCTTTAGTATTTCTTTGGGATATAATCCCAATAACAGCAATGCTGGATCAAAGGGTATGCACAGTTTGATAACTTTTGGGGCATAGTTCCAAATTGCTCTCCAAAATGGCTGGATTCTTTCACAACTCCATCAACAATGTATCAGTGTCCCAGTTTTCCCACATCCCCTCCAACATTCATCATTATTTGTTCCTGTCATCTTAGCCAATCTGACAGGTGTGTAGTGGTATCTCAGAGTTGTCTTAATTTGCATTTCTCTGATCAGTAGTGATTTGGAACACTTTCATATGAGTGGAAACAGTTTCAATTTCATCATCTGAGAATTGTCTGTTCATATCCCTTGACCATTTATCAATTGGAGAATGGTTTGGTTTCCTATAAATCAGGGTCAGTTCTCTATATATTTTGGAAATGAGACCTTTGTCGGAACCTTTACTTTTAAAAATATTTTCCCAATTTGTTACTTCCCTTCTAATCTTGTTTGCATTAGTATTGTTTATACAGAAACTTTTTAGTTTGATGTAGTCAAAATCTTCTATTTTGTGATCAATAATGATCTCTAATTCTCCTCTGGTCATAAATTCCTTCCTCCTCCACAGGTCTGAGAGGTAGACTATTCTCTGTTCCTCTAATCTATTTATGATCTCATTCTTTATGCCTAAATCATGGACCCATTTTGCTCTTATCTTGGTGTATGGTGTTAAGTGTGGGTCCATATCTAATTTCTGCCATACTAATTTCCAGTTTTCCCAACAGTTTCTTCCGAATAATGAATTTTTGTCCCTAATGTTGGTATCTTTGGGTTTGTCAAAGATTAGATTGCTATAGATGTACCCTTTTTTGTCCTTTGTATCTAATCTGTTCCACTGATCTACCGTTCTATTTCTTAGCCGGTACCAAATGGTTTTGGTGACTGCTGCTATATAATATAGCTTTAGATCAGGTACACTTAGACCACCTTCCTCTGACTTTTTTTTCATTAGTTCCCTTGCAATTCTCGACCTTTTATTCTTCCATATGAATTTTGTTGTTATTTTTTCTAGGTCATTAAAATAGTTTCTTGGGAGTCTGATTGGTATAGCACTAAATAAATAGATTAGTTTGGGGAGTATTGTCATCTTTATTATATTCGCTCAGCCTATCCAAGAGCACTGAATGTCTTTCCAATTATTTAAATCTGACTTTATTTTCGTGGCAAGTGTTTTGTAATTTTTCTCATATAATTCCTGACTATTCTTTGGTAGATGGATTCCCAAATACTTTATACTCTCAACATTTGTTTGGAATGGAATTTCTCTTTGTATCTCTTGCTGTTGCATTTTGTTGGTGATATATAAGAATGCTGAGGATTTATGTGGATTTATTTTGTATCCTGCCACTTTGCTAAAATTCTGAATTATTTCTAATAGCTTTTTAGCAGAGTCTTTGGGGTTCTCTAAGTATACCATCATGTCATCTGCAAAGAGTGATAGTTTGATTTCCTCATTTCCTACTCTAATTCCTTGAATCTCTTTCTCAGCTCTTATTGCCGAGGCTAGCGTTTCTAGTACTATATTGAATAGTAATGGTGATAGTGGGCAACCTTGTTTCACTCCTGATCTTACTGGGAAAGGTTGCAGTTTATTTCTATTGCATATTATGCTTACTGACGGTCTTAAATATATGCTCCTGATTATTCTAAGGAATAGTCCATTTATTCCTATACTCTCAAGAGTTTTTAGTAGGAATGGATGTTGGATTTTGTCAAATGCTTTTTCTGCATCTATTGAGATGATCATGTGGTTTTTATTAATTTGATTATTAATATGGTCAATTATACTAATAGTTTTCCTAATATTAAACCAGCCCTGCATTCCTGGTATGAATCCTACTTGATCATAGTGTATTATCCTGGGGATGATTTTCTGAAGTCTTTTTGCTAATATCTTATTTAAGATTTTAGCATGAATATTCATTAAGGAGATTGGTCTATAGTTTTCTTTCTCCTTTTTCGATTTGCCTGGTTTAGGTATCAGTACCATGTCTGTGTCATAAAAGGAGTTTGGTAGGACTTCCTTCATCCCCTATTTTTTCAAATAGTTTATATAACATTGGGGCTAATTGTTCTTTAAATGTTTGGTAGAATTCACATGTAAATCCATCTGGTCCAGGGGATTTTTTCCTGGGGAGTTGATTAATAGCTTGTTCTATTTCTTTTTCTGAAATGGGACTATTTAAGCAATTTATCTCCTCCTCTGTTAATCTAGGAAGCCTATATTTTTGGAGGAAGTCATCCATTTCACTTAAGTTATCAAATTTATTGGCATAAAGTTGGGCAAAGTAACTCCTTATTATTTCTCTAATTTCCTCTTCATTCTAATTTCTTCTTCCCCCTTTTCATTTGTAAGACTAACAATTTGATTTTCCTCTGAAGAAAATGTTTCTAAAGTTCCTCTTAAAGGACCAACTATCTTACAGATGCATCCAAACATAACATGTCCTGTACAGTCTCATGACAACTATAAAGAGGGTAGTCAGAACTCCTTTGCAGTCCACTCAGTAGAATGAATTATATGCAATCATTCTAGCTCTTACTTATTATCCTGGAGATATAAATATAATATCTGATTCAGCCTATTAAGTAGGCATGGAACAAAAAGTTGCCACAGCCCTGATAAAATTTGTAGCTTCCAATATATATCAGCTCTTTAAGGAATTTCAAGAGCAAATGAGAAAGCATCCAGGTAAGATTTATATTTTGCATGTACAGTCTCATAGTGGACTTCCAGGTCCTTTTTTTGATGGTAATTCAAAGGCAGATAGCCTTCTAACTATGTTGGCCTTTATTTCCTTTATTTCAGGCAGCCCAAGAATCTCATTCTAAATAGTTTTAGGCTACTCAAGCTTTATGTTTGCAATTTGGGATAACAAGCGAGGAAGCTAAGAGCATAATAAAAGCCTATACAGTTTGCCTTCCTTTCCACATTCCTATGCTCCCTCCAGGCAAGAACCCTTGTGGTTTGAGACCCAATGAAATTTGGCAAATGGATGTGACCCAATATAAATCTTTTGGTTGTCTGTCTTTTATCCATGTAGACACCTTTTTAGGATTTACTTTTGCAATACCAACAGTAAAAGAGAAAGCCCAAGTGGTCACTGAATTCCTTATACAAATATTTGCAATCATGGGTGTGCTACTAGCAATAAAAATAGATAATGGACCTGCATGTGTTTCTAAACATTTTGCATACTTTTGTGCACAGTATAAGATTTTACACACTACTGGCATATCCTTTAATCCTCAAGGACAGGCAATAGTAGAGAGAAGAAACAGAGATATCAAGACATTCCTCCAAAAACAAAAGAAAGGGGGAGCTACAGGAAACCCTAGATAACTTCTAAATTTAGCTCTTTATACAATTAACTTCTTGATTTTTGACAAAGATGCACTGACTCCAGCAGACAGATTTTATAACCCACCAGAAGGGCAGTGTCTAGTGTGAGCAGCTCCACTATCTTTAGATAATCACCAGGTGATGTGGAGAGATCCAGAAAATGTTGAATGGAAGAGACCAGATAGGTTAACTTCTTGTATTTCTACAGATGGAGAAGGAATCAGATGGGTGCCAATGAGCCTTATCCATTGGAGAGAGACGGAGCAGACCCTTGAACAAAGGAGAAGACCCAAGAAACATCAGGTGGTTCCATTGCTGATTGTGCCCACCACTGAAAGAGCCTGGCAGTTATGGCAATTGACACATGGAAATCAAAAATTGTTAATGATTCTGATGTAGGACTTCAAAACCCTCAGGAATCATCGGATTCTCTGAGACATGACAAGAATGTTGCAAGAATTCAAAATCTGCAGGAATCATTGGATTCCCTAACACATGAAGACAATAGATTGGTTTTTGGACTTGGTTGTGGAAGGAGGCGGCTGTGTGATTGTTATCTACATACCCTCCTTCTAGGACTTCTGGAAATCTTTTACAATACCATGTTGATTCATATTATTTGTTATATTACTACTTGCATGTACAATTCATGTTTGTTACATCACATTGAGCCTGCACTGGCTGTAGGGAGAGTCATCACTGCTAGCCTATGCTTTATTGCTATGTGCTTGTGTAATACCTCCCATGCTGATGAATTTGTATATACCTGTTTCTAGTAAGACGCTTCAGCCCAGAAACCCACTAACAAAATCTGGCTTGACTTCCCACTTCCTTGTAGTGTTTTTCATCTCTCTTCCTGAGAAATCAGGGATGGCATGACCACTTGTATTCTAAAACAAAAGAAAGCAAGAGATGTAGAGGACTGAAACTCAAAAAGGTGTGCTTGAACCTGACTACTGAGCTCTTACAGCTAATTACCTATTTGATATGAGACAATGATTCTATTAGCATATGTTTGGATAAATGGCTTTTCTCACTGTTTGATGCTTACTGAATGTTTGGTGTTAAGATAAGCTTAAACAAGGATTTGAGGGCTGGATGAGAGAGAGGCCAGAGAGTCACTTTGCAGCAGGATGTGAAGGAGGGAGGCTGGTGACTCTGGACTCAAGAATCCTGAATTCTGCTTGACTGCCTCTTTCACTTCTCCCCCTAAAGACCACGGACTTTGATTCATCCTGACTCTGGCTGACCCTGAAGCCCTCCAGAGAGCTAGCCTGTACTTCACACCTCATAACCTAAGGTGAAATTCCCTTCTGCTCAGGTTTGGGTATAGGACAAATTTTTTTGAATAGATTGCCCAAGTCTGGGACTAACTGTGAAGTAAAAATAACATAACTAAAGTTCATTAGAGTAGGCCCAATCCTCATTGTAACATGGTTTCTCATTAATTGTTAACCAATCAAAATTGATCCTTCTTCCAAAGCCATATAAACCATGAATCCTGATCCATGATTGTAATTCACATTCAAAAAGTGCTGGCCTTATTAATAAAATGACTCGGCAAATATGTCTATAGAACTTTTAAATGCCACAGATATGGCAACCAAATGAAAGGATAAGAGCCTTGCAGCCTAGATTCATAACAAAAATTCCCCTATATATTTTGGTACTACATAAAGTTCTTCTTAAGGAGAGTTCTCTGTTATGACCCTGCCTATGATCTAACTCTCCCTTTTACCAGTCATTAAATTAAATTATATTTACCAGTCATTAAATTATATTTGGTTAAATGTATATGTTCTGTGCATATTTATCTGGTTTTGATGCTACAGCTTTCTCCAATTTTCATTTTCACCTGCAGAGGAATAATCAGTAAAAATTTAGTAAGACATATTGGCCAAAATCCCCTCTAGCCAGGATTGAGGTGTCTACAAAGTGTGGAAAACCTCTGAAGAAGGCTTTGAGAGAACCATTGTTTTTATTTTCAAGTGATCAAATAGGAGTGTGGGAAGTCCACAGTTAATATGTGAGTCATACCCTGTACCAGTCCATTACTTTAAGAAGGCATGTCCTGGAAATTTCTTACCAGTAGAGTTAAAGGAAACTAAATCAATCTGAAAGATGGCCTACCCTTGTAATACCTAAACAAATAAAGGAACAGACAAACAAATAGGTAGATGGGTAGATAAATAATAAATGAATGAATGAATGAACAAACAAATAAACAGATAAACAAATGAACAGATAAATAAATAGATAGATAAATGAATAAATATATAAACAAATAAAAGCTTTGAATCTTGGGGAGCAAATCTGGAGTGAATGTGGTTATAACTCTGTGAAAGAGGGCTTAGAGGGAAGCCCTCTTAAGATTTTTCAGGCAGAGATATGTCAAGGGAATTGAGTTAAATGTAGGATTTCATGTGGTTTAAAAAAAAAATCTGATCTGAGTAGAGCAGAAAGCAGATAATTTTTAAAAAGCAAGTGAAGCAGTTTGCATTTTCATTTTGATTTCTGTATGTGTTTTTCTGTGTTTTTTTTCTTTGTCTAGGATATGAGCTTACATTTGCTGATGGTGTAATGCAAAAAACAATGAGACTTTTTTCAGGCTACAATGTTTAAAAAGGGGTAATATTGAAAGAGTTCTTTCTGGCATTTGACTGAGTTTACAGTTTTGGAGATACAATTAGAGAAGGGTCCTCTCATTCAGTAAATGCCAAGTTTCTCCCCTTCCCCATTTTGGATGAAGTTTTAGTAGGGATTTTAAACAGATAAAATCTAGAACAAGCAGTCTATAGATAGAAAGGACTGATGAAAGAAAACTATCTGGGTTTTTTGGCTAATTAAGTTTCTATTTGACAAAATGACTGACTTCTTTGGTCACACCAAAGTCAGATAAATTTAGGTGTAATTAGATTTCAGAACTAAAATTTGTAGCTTGTTTAAATTAAATCTAAGAATGTCTTTTCCTCCTCCATGTCCAATGTATCTGACATCAGGTCAACATGTTTAAAACTGGGAAAAAAAAAATTGTCTTTTAAAACACTTTGCTCAGGACTTTTCTATCATGGCCTTAAATGCAACTACTTTAGGATTTCAGTAGTTTATGTTTTAAAAACTGTTTTTAGAAGTAATGCTGGCAAAAAGTATGAGAGAAATAAAATTGGATTTGTAAATCCAGTAAAAAAACAGGATTTGTTAACACTTAATAAAGTGTTAAATATCTCTATATGCTAAGAATAACAGGACAGAAAGGAGGGTGAGCATGATTTTTACTTTGGAAAAATGTAATGCCAGAGAAACTGAAACAAGATAGAAATTAGAGATTATTCAATACAGAATTTATTAAATGGAGAGATTTACTGGGACCAAATGGATCCATGGTTTGGTCCCAGGGCTGAATGAGACTATCATCTCAAAGAATCCAGCCCTAAATGTCCAATAACAAGATTCTTTTATAGAATAACAAGAACATTGACATAATGGGGGAGGTACCTGGATGAGGATGACATAATGGAAGCAGGCATAATGGAGGGAGGTACTGGAGAGGCTCTTGATATTCTAATGATGTCTAAAATGGATAAAGACCTTTATCCCATCAAACATTAAGAGGGAATGACTATAGCCTAAGGTCTAAGATATGACCTTTAGCCTAACATTAAGAGGGAATGGTTATAATCTGAGGCAGAGTAACTGAATAGGACAATTAGGGAAACTGAGTCAGGACATTAAAAGAGAACTGTGATACAACAAAACTACTGTTTTTCTTGTTTTTAGGTAACATAGCAGATCTCTATTGCTAAGTAGACAATCTAGTCTTTTATAAGTTGTTAAGAAATTTGGAAATAAAAATGAAAGACATTGATTTCTTATTCCAAGTGGCAGTTTCACATATTCTAATATAGGAGGTTAGAAGAAATCTGATGAGCCACCCATGCTTAAGTGTGATAACTAAAATATTTCATATGATATCACTTTTAAAATCATTGGAAGTGGATTACTTGGAAAAAGTGATCCCATAATATGAAATGGTTAGAATAAACAGCCCTCAAAGGAAATATAATACTAAATCATTGAAATTATTGATGTGATAGTTTATTCTAGTCTCTTTTGCAAAATTCATTATTCACTGTATTAAGACCAATTTTATAAGAGATTTGGGGATTTTTAACAAAGAAGAGGGAATAAGCAACTTATATCAGAGAAGAACTGCTCTAAGGCTACACCTATACCACAAGACCGCACAAAATGTTTGCAGAGTAACAGAGGGCTGTAGGAGATGAAATCTATGAAATGCACAAGTCTACCACTTTTTACTTTTTACTTTCTACCTTTGTATCTGTAAAGTCTACTTACATTTACATCTATATGTAAGTTCTTGTTACAAAGAGGATTGACCCCTTTAATTTTTGTCAAATGTTATTAGAGAGGATTGTGTTCTTTATTATTGTCCATCTTTCCCTTTTCCCTTCACATTGTTTCCCACATCAATTAGTGATTCTTTGAGATTATATCTCTCAATAGAATCAAATGGGGCAATAAATATAGTAATTCTTTCTCATATTAATAACAAGTTATTAAATTTGGGAAGACCCAAGCTTTTTTCTCCCCAGTCCTATTTCCTTGTCCAGTCTCTCAAGGACAAGGAAGATAGGATTAACATTTTCCTCATTCTGATTACAGCTACTCTACCCAATGAAATCAAACTTCTAATCTAATTGAAACCACGCCTTCTGCTAAAGCTTGGGTGGGGGACACATATTTTAAAAGATTACTCAAGACTGGGAATAACTTAGAGTTAAATGGTGTAATCAAAGTTCATTAGAATAAATTAAACACTTCTTTGATTTTCTCATTAATTGTTAACCAGTTAGAATTCATTGCC